>NC_090444.1:59401741-59705048 GCF_031143425.1 Pleurodeles waltl | reverse complement strand
TTTACTTCTGCTGTTTTCATAATTACTTGCGCAAAATAGTGCAAATTCTGCTCTGTAATCCTTTCAAGCTTCCCACTGACAGGTCTCTCTCTCTCTCTGAACAGAGATGAAACTGCCCATTAAATGGATGGCACCAGAAGTCTTTGAGAGCCAGAGATACTCAAGCAAATCTGATGTGTGGTCCTTCGGCGTCCTGTTGGTGGAAATCATGACCTACGGGGAGATACCTTTCCCAGGTAAGCCCCCTGTTCTACAAATGGTATCATGACACAAGCTGCACCATTCACTATCGAATCACACTCAATAAAATGAAACGCTACGCATGATTTATATGTCTACATTGAAACATTCTTTAAGCTTTTGGAACCTACTAAATTGCTGATATAGTGTGTGTTAATTTCTCAAAGACAATAGTGTTTTTTCAAAGAGGGAAGACTTTTGAGGGCTATTCTTTCACAACATTGGTTGGTAGAGGTACCACATTTAAAACTGATTTCTAAGGATACTATCCCAAGGGAATTTTGCAAAAGAAAAAAGGGGACATAGAGGTGTTTAAAACTCTTTTAGAGCTAGAATGGGGAATGTGTAGGTTGTGTAAAAGGTGCAATGTATTTAAACAACTCAGGGCCAAATGTACGACCATCAGAGATTGCGACTCGCAATTTGTGAATGTTAGTGATTTGCAAACTGCAAGTCACAAAAGGAAATATACTAATGTGTCACAGACACATTTAGTGATTCCCAACAGGGTCACAGTTGACCGTCCTCATCAATATTAATGAGACAGGTCACAATTTGCGACCCATTGGGAATGACCATAAGCACATGGATGGTGGCTGATGGGATCAGCAGACCACCATGTCTGTGTTCGCTTTTTTTAAAAAGCAAACTTTTTTTTGTAATGCAGCCTGTTTTCCTAGAAGTTATCTTTTAATTTTTTAAGAGTACTTTAGAAATGTTTTTACCCACATTCACAAAGAGAAGGAGGTCCTTTGGTTACCCCTTCATATTTGCGAATGGGTTACCGCCTTCTCTACGGAGTCGGTAAAGTATGAATGTTTTGAAACTGCATTCCGGTTGTAAAACATTCATACATACCAGTGTGCGAATCGATATTAGGAAGGGACGCCCTAAACACGCTCCTTCCTAATACCAAATCGCAAAAGCAAAATGTGAGTCGCTTTTTGCCTTTGGTACATGCCAAAATGCATTTTACTGGTCGCAAACAGCCTGGTGGGTCGTTTGCAACCGGGTAAAATGCTTTGTGCATCTGGCCCCATGTCTGTGTTTGCTTTTAAATAAAGCAACCTTTTTTTTAAATGTGTTTCAAAAAGAAAAATGGAACGTTTCTGTTTTATTTTTTAAGGGTAAACAGTGGTCCGTGGGACCACTCCCTGCTCTTAAAAAACATTTTCGCTACCATTCACCTGGGGACCCTTTCCCGTCTGCAACTGGCTCACCACCTACTTGAAGTAGGCGATAAACTGCGATTGTTTTGCGACCGCATCCTGGTCGCAAAACAATCGTACATCCCCCTGCAACTCGCTATTAGGAAGGGACGCCCTTGGCATGCCCCTTTCTAATAGAAACTCGCAAACCCTATTTTGTGAGTCTGTAATAGGTTACCGACTCACAGAATAGTGGTTGCACATTAAGAGGCCATTTTAGCAGTTGCAAACAGGCTGAATCTCCAATTGCACACGTAAAAACGGTCGTACATCTGGCCCTCAGTGAGGGTTGTTAGGGGGAAGTACCAGTGTGGGATTAGGAAGGCCGGTTGATGCTTAGTTTCATAAGGTGGTTACAAAGTTGGAGTTGCGTTAGTCCTGTTTCTATTTATTATCCTTTTCAGTTTCTGGCAGGCTACTGGTCGAAGGTATTTGTCGACTGCTGTCCTAGGCAACCACGAGTCAGAGATTTCCTTTTACCTCCAAAGTTTTCCTGACCTTTGGTTCTCAGAAGAAATAATTGTATCTGCTCTCTTTAATCTAAACCTTATTCTTCTTATGTAACTGGATAAGTACTAACAGCTCAGGAAAGATGTTTGAAATATGTCTCTCAAGTTAACATATCTAGGCAAGATATTTTGTCTGGCTTTACTAATCTGAATCCCCGAAGTGACTCTGGCGCCTTACGATGAATACCTTAAATCACATGGGATAAAGAGATACCAGCATGCCTCATGCAAAATGCTAAATCCTTTGGTATTAAGGGGAATGCCATGTTATACCCTGAACATATGTGTCCTAAAGAGAACAGTCTTATGGGGACATTTTGGCCTGGTGGGCTACAAGCGAGACATCTCCCCTACAGACATAGGCCCTCATTATGACTTCAGCAGCATTTTTCAAAGTCCGCCGAAGCCGCGAACGCTATCATACCGCCAGCACGGCGGTATGATTGCCACCCTTTTAGGAGTTTTCTGTGGGCCAGTGGACGAAAACAGCATTTCCGCCTGCTGGCCCAGTGGAAAACTCACCACAACATTGAAGCCGGCTCATAATCGAGCCGGCGGCAACGTTGAGGTGTGTCGGGTGCAACAGCACCCGTAGCGCATTTCACTGCCCGTAATTTGTGCTGTGAAATGCACAATGGGGCTGTGCATGGGGGCCCCTGCAATGCCCATGCCAAGTGCATGGGCAGCGCAGGGGCCCCAGGTCCCCCCGACACCCCATTCCGCCATCCTTTCCATGGCGGTGTTTACCGCCATGGAAAGGCTGCCGGATGAGGGCTCGTAATCCCCAGGGCAGCGCTGCTTGCAGCACTGCCCTGGTGGATTACAACCGCCGGGACTGCCAGGCTGCAGAATGGCTGCAGCGTGGCGGTTTCGACGGTATGACCGTGGCGGCTCAGCCAGGGTCATAATGGGGCGGGCAGACCACCCTGTCTATGGCAGTCCGACCGCCGTCCCGCGGCTAGCAGTCTTAAGACCACCAGCCTCGTAATGAGGCCCATAGTGTTACTTATTCAGGTTCATGTTGTGTCTGGTTTCTCTGACGGCTACATTGTACAGACTGGAGTACTTTGGAGCGGACAGTGAGAGCCAGGAGCAACGTGTGCAGAGGGTTCTGGTGGAAGTACACATGGATGGCTTCAGATAATGCAGCAGTTTTCTTTCAGGATCTCTCAAGGCAGGTGTGCGCCTGACTATTTTGTTAGGACTAATAGCATACAAGAGGGAAGTGTGGGTCTTAGGGTTTACAATTCTTCTATGTTGAGTTGGAAGCTATGATGTACACTTGTAGTAATGTTCTGGTAAGATTTTAAATGGTAGTTTTAACAGGGGCTGTGGCATTCTGCTGGTGTTTGCAGTGTGCAGTGGTAAAGTCAGTGGCTATGGTGATGGCTCACATGCCTACCTATACTGTTTTGATGTGAATCAAAGTGGTAGAGGCCAGTATTCTAGTAATGGTTGGTGTGAAAGGTCCTAGCGTTCTCATGGTGTTTGAGGTGCAGTAGTGTGCAGTAGAGAAGGTTGCAGTGAATTCCTTCCTAGAGTTGACTTTTCTTGTGGTTGAGATGGTGACATGTTTCATTGGCCTGTGGTGGCCAGTGATACATTTTTGGTGCTGGTTAAGTCTATGGGTACATTTCTGGTTGAGATGGGGGATGCTACCGTGTACTGTTCTGGTGAGGTATGGATGCCAGGTCCATCTTAATAATGGAGGATGGTACTTGAACTATTCACAACCATTGGGAATCCTTCTGAGTGTCTTCAGTTCTACTGTTTTTAGATAAACTGTGCTGTTACTGAAGAGAACTGATCATATCCGTCTGGATACCCTCGAGGTTGATTAGTCACGCTTTACAAGTCCTGTTTGATTAATTGACGATTGATTGAATCTTGGTCCAACCCAAAAAACAGAATTCCTGCTTCAACAACTAGAGTCGCATTTCCCCTTGGAACTGGAACATGCTCCAAAATGAAGACTCGATAGCTGTGCTGGGCATTGAACTACTACTGGGGTACATTGTTTAAGTGGTGTTTGTGGTAAAAGAGTGTAGGGCTCTGATGCTCCTTTATGTACCAGAGAACAGTTCTGATTGTGCTTAATCTCTTGCAGTGTATACTTCTGCTGTTGCCTGTAGCTGTAGTTTACAGTTGTGGGTGTGGTGATGACTTTATTGTGTTACTGTGGTTTAAGGCAGTTGATTCCACATCTCTGCGTCTGTTTGATGTGGTAGTGTACATTACATTAGCACTGAGTGAAGTAGTGGATCGTTGTGGTGGTACAGTCTACATTTACATTGATCTTTAGATTGCATGCTCCTGTTGGAGGATGGAGGGAGTACAGTTCTGGAGGTACAGAGCACACCGCTTGGGTGGAGTTAGTAGCTCTAAAGATCTCCTGGTGTTTTAGGTGGTGCTGGCCCACATGGTAGGTGCACAGTTTGGATGGGGTTTGAGGACGCGTGGACTGAAGTTCTGCTTGAGTCCCTAGGTTCTCCATTTCTTTGGATTGTGGCTACTACCATTCAATTATGCAGAGATGGAAGTTTCTGTGTTCTTTGTCTCTTACCACTGTCCCCAACAGGTCTCTGTGTCCTGAAACAGACAGCCAGGAGGTGGTCAGCGGACACTGTTCCGGGTTCAGGGCTACACAGTACCGTAGAGCGCCCATTGCAGCAGCTGTGGGTCCGTGATACAGTGAGGTACATACCAGACGCAGGGCCTTTAAAACACAAGCTGGTCATTCTGCTTACAGGATGCATATCTATTTTATCATGGTAGTTGGGCATTTTTTTTGACTGTATTATCCAGTTACTCTTTTTTTCATACAAACAGTACATATACAATAGGACCTACAAAAACTAGGATATAAAACCAGAACGCAGTAATATCCTCTGTACTACACATTACATTTGGTCTTCCTCTGTAGCACAGCATTTACAGCCCAGCTCTGACTCCCCCACCCCAAAAATAAAGTAACATTGTGGTTTTTCATAGTGACAATTCATCTTCTATTTTTATGGACTATTATTTATACCCTTCCAGCAATCACCACGACATCTTCCAAAGATAAAGGACAGGACCGCAACAAACTCAGATATAATGGTTCATGCTGCAGAGCTAATGATGCACAGATGGTTTGGCCACATTGGAAAGCGTTGTATATTCTCAGCTCCCATGACTATGGAAAGGCCCTCTGCTCATGTGTGCCATCAGACAGCTGCGGCCTTGGGAATCATCGCCACACTAGGGATTTAGGTAATAATCATGCCCCCTTCAGTTATTCCGCAACTAGTCTGCCCCACATGTTTTAGGTTTTTTTCAGTCACAATCGACTCTGTCGGTTTTGTGCCCAGATAAGCCCTTTAGTTCCTTTGCCCATAGCCATCCCCTGTAGGCTCTAACCAGCACTGTGTCATTAATCTCCCCTTTGGTTACTTTGCCATAAAATATACTCCCCGCTCTGATTAGCTTTTATGTTGCCTTTAATCACCAACAGGTTTTGCCACTAGTTAGCCTATCTGCTAATTTGCCAGTGATCCATAATATCAATTATCTCACAACAAGTACCCCATCTTTATTGGATGAATAAAATCCTCTCTCCGGTGCTTTGATGGGGATGAGTCATATTAAACATTTTACTTCTTTGAGTTGATTATCACTTCAAAGTGCAGACAGACTGCTGAATGTCTAGAAGGCACCATTATGAGTTTTTGTTCTACTTTTATTTTGAAAAGAAATAAGAAAACAACATATTTTCTGTTTGTATATGCATGCTTATACATTTAAATTGGCAGCAAGTTTAATAATATACAAGTTCACATTCAGATCTACTATCTCAAAGCAGACCTTACAAAACGTCTACTGCTCACTCCTTATGTCTAGTTCACTACTCATCTTTCCTTCCTGTTTTTGTTCTACAGATAGGACCAATGAAGCCTACATCAAGGGATTGCTGCAGGGATCCCCCTTGCCTACACCCCAAGACTGCCCTGAAGGTATGGCAGGCATCATGAAGTTATGCTGGACCCGAGAGCGTACTCAGAGGCCTTCTTTCAAAGATCTCGAGAAGAACCTGACCAAACTTATTGATGAAGGGCTGGTAGAGGACACGGTGCAGTGATGGCACTAGAGCGTCCAGCCTCTAGATGCCACCCGTTGCCTAAGATGGCGCATTCTAGGGAAAATGCCTCTACTGTGACACAAGCACTCCAGACACTACAGCAACACCTGTTCTTCCACACACTCTGCAAAGAGTACACTACTGAGAAAGCACATCAATGAAGGAATGAGATAGCCATCCCTATCCAGAACTGGAGAGGACATTCTAGAAGGATATAGCACATCGATAAATAATGACAACATTGGGATTCGAGTTCTAAAATTACTCATTTGGCACTTTTACTGTGTAAACAAATTTGTATAAGATGAATGAAACCTGGCCAGAGCCTGTGCTTAAATATGAAATTCTGAACAATCATTTCATCACAAAGGAGAGCAGAGGTAACATGAAAAACAAATGGGTTGCTTTATAGTAGGATTAATATATTTTAAAAGCATTGTATTTACCTGTGAATGTAAAAGCATGTTCGATTTAAAATATCTCTATGTTATAATTCCACCAAAGCACGTCAGTAAGATATTAACACACTGAAGACAGGCCCGTATTTATACTTTTTTAGCGTCGCATTTGCGTCGTTTTTTGACGCAAAAGCAGCGCAAACTTAAAAAATACAGTGGTATTTTGTAAGTTGGCGCCGATTTTGCGTAAAAAACAACGCAAATGCGGGGCTAAAAAAGTATAAATATGGGCCATAGTGTCTAATTTCTCTTCTCTTTTAGAGTTTTTTCTACATTTTTTTATGGGTTAATTATATTCGACTACCTCTTTATTGATTACTCGTAGCTAACCACCCTCCTTGTTTACCCATATTAAGCGTAGGATGGTAGTAATGAAGGATGACTTATGAGAATGTGATGAAGGAATCAATAGTTTGCGTCCTCTCGATGATGAGAGATGAAATCCAATCAATAGGAGATGACATTTCAAACAAATATCAGATTTTATCATCGTTCCTTTACCCCTCGGGCATTACAATGCTTTGACCTTTACAACACGTTGCAATACCACGCAGGGCCTTACCACACACACCTTAACACCACAATGCATTGGTATTGTCTGATATGTTTTTAGGGAGTTAACCCCCAACTCCCTGCTTCTTCCTTTTTAACCCCCTTACCTCCCTTTACCTCTTCTCATCCCTGAATCCTAAAACCCTTTACTTCTGTCCATGAAGCCTGAAAACCCCTAACCCCTTTTACCTGTATCTACATCTGAACCCTATAACTCCTTACCTCTCTTTACCACTGCCCACCCATGAACCCTAAAAAAACAGCACCTCCATTTACCACTACCCCGAAGCCTAAAAATGTGTTACCTCCTTTTACATCTGCCCTCTCTTACCCTTACAGCCAGCAACCCTTACCAATCCCTTAACCTTTAAATCCATAATATTTATGACATTAAAAAAATACCTCTGTGGTAAAGCGGTGTATGGCAAAGTACCAAAAAAGAGCTTGCATGGTACTCACCTGCGTAGTACTTTCCTGCGTGGTGGCAGCACGTAAAGCCAAGAGAGAATGCATACCATTTCAAACATCCATCCTCTTCCTGCCAGTTTAGGACAGTGGCTTCCATCGCAACATGTCATCCATGGGTACCAATGGCAAGAAAAGGGACTCCTTAGCAAATTAACAAGCTGCCACATTAATAAATGGGTTACCTGATGAGGCAGTCTGTGTTGTGGCTCATCCGTAAGTATCTGATTTAAAAACAAATCCTCAATATACTCCTGGTAGTCAGGGAAGGATGCCATGTTGACTCTGAGCAGCTGTTAACTGGCTCTCATGTACTACCATGGAACATCTCAGCAGTATCCCAACCAATAATCCTTAAGTGATCAGCTCTAAGAAAAGAAGCATTTCAGGGATTACCTTTTAGTGGGCATCCAATATACCATTGATAATCCTCATCTCACCAGGGATGCTGCAGTGAATTTATCAAAGATGACAAGAAGAAAAGGGTCATTGCTGTGATGTTAAGTGCTAAGACATGGATGCTGCAGTGAACTTAATGATTATAAGAATGGGTAATGTAGTGAAGATCAATGCTAAGAGAGGGATACTGCAGGGAATTTATCAATGATTACGAGAAGGGGCAAAGGGCCAATGATGTTAAGATCAGTGCTAATAATGGTTTGGTATGGTGAATTTATCAATGACATGATAAGGGGCAGTGCAGTGAAGATCAGTGTTAAGAGTGGGGATACTGCAGTGAAGTTATCAATGATTACGAGAAGGCTGAATGCATTGAAGATCAATGCTAAGAGAGGGATGCTGCAATGAACTTATCAATGTTATGAGAAGGGCCAATGCTATGAACATCAATGCTAAGAGAGGGATGCTGCAATTGACCTATCAATGATACAAGAAGGGGGAATGCAGTGAGGATCAATGCTAAGAGAGGGAATACTGCAGTGAAGTTATCCATGATACAACAAGGCTGAATGCAGTAAAGATCAATGCTAAGAGAGGGGATGCTGCAGTAAACTTATCAATGATACAAGGGGCAATGCAGTGAGGATCAATGCTAAGAGAGAGGATAGTGCAGTGACAGTATTGATTATACAAGAAGGCTGAATGCAGTTAAGATCAATGCTAAGAGAGGGGATACAGCAGTGAAGGTATCAATGTTACGAGAAGGGGCAATGCAGTGAGGATCAATGCTAAGAGAGGGGATACTGCAGTGAAGTTATCAACGATACAAGAAGGCTGAATGCAGTTAAGATCAATGCTAAGAGAGGGGATACAGCAGTGAAGTTACCAATGATACAAGAAGGCTGAATGCAGTTAAGATCAATGCTAAGAGAGGGGATACAGCAGTGAAGTTATCAATGTTACGAGAAGGGGCAATGCAGTGAAGATCAATGCTAAGAGAGGGAATAACGCAGTGAAGTTATCAATGATACAAGAAGGCTGAATGCAGTTAAGTTCAATGCTAAGAGAGGGGATACAGCAGTGAAGGTATCAATGTTACGAGAAGGGGCAATGCAGTGAGGATCAATGCTAAGAGAGGGAATACTGCAGTGAAGTTATCAATGATACAAGAAGGCTGAATGCAGTTAAGTTCAATGCTAAGAGAGGGGATACAGCAGTGAAGATATCAATGTTACGAGAAGGGGCAATGCAGTGAGGATCAATGCTAAGAGAGGGAATACTGCAGTGAAGTTATCAATGATACAAGAAGGCTGAATGCAGTAAAGATCAATGCTAGGAGAGGGGATGCTGCAGTGAACTTATCAATGATACAAGAAGGGGCAATGCAGTGAGGATCAATGCTAAGAGAGGGGATACTGCAGTGAAGTTATCAATGTTACGAGAAGGGGCAATGCAGTGAGGATCAATGCTAAGAGAGGGAATACTGCAGTGAAGTTATCAATGATACAAGAAGGTGCAATGCTGTGAAGATCAATGATAAGAGAGTGGATGTTGAAGTGAACTTAGAATTGATTACAAGAAGTATGGATGAAGTGAGGATGCCTTAGTAGATGTCCTATGCACCAGCAATAAATGTCCCTTGCTCTGCACTAAGACAAGTGACTCTGCACTGCAGAAACATCAGTGGGTATCTGGCGTATGAACCAACGACCCTCAAGTGTCAGCATAAGAGAAGGAGCACTGAATTGACGAGATATCACTGCATACACATTATACTGACCAGTGAAGATCAGTGACATTCCCACTGCTAAAACAAGGAACGCTGCAGTATCTAAGCATCAATGGCTTTTCAATATATTAGTCAATAGTAAATAGCTTTTCAGTGGTAACAGAAGGCACCCAGCATTGAAGAAGTGTGACTGGGTAGCGAATAATTCGATATATAACTGTCAGTGCCTCGAAGCTGTTCAAAGGAATATGGTAGCAAAGATTTATCAATGAGTTTTGATGTAGCAACCAATAACCTCAAGGTCTTGATGCCTTCATGAAAAATGCTGCAGATAAAACGTTTCAATGTGATGTTGTCATGTTCTTCCTATTTGTATTATGTACCCCAGCCATTGTTCTGCTTGCAATGGTCTTGTGTGGTTGCTTGTAGATAATAGGTTGCATTTCCTTAGTGGAATCCTGCAGGCTCGATTAATGGGATGTGACCTTCATTCTTTGTTTGTGTGCCTGTACTCCTATGACTGTCTTTCCTAAAGTATGTGTCTCGCATTTAAAGTGGCTTTGTTTCTGGGGAGTGGGACTATTTCCTAGTTCCTGTGTCCATATTATAGTTCTTCGTTCTTCGTTTCCTTTCACTGTTTCTGTTTCTCCCTGTCCCACTATCTCCATGTACTCATCTCCCAATGTTTCCATGTCTTTGTCTACCTGTCTCCTCGTCCCAGTGTCTTCCGAAGGGTGCGTCCACTTATCTCAGTGAATGTGTATCCCTGTCCTGTTTCCACCTACTGCCTGTTTCTCCATGTATCTGTGCTTTCTCATCCCAGTGTCTTCTGCTCCAGTGTCTCTTGGTCTCTTCATACATGCACTCTTCAAGAGAAGAGATCTGACACTTGGCACACACATTTCAGAATTATCCGCTCTTAATGCAGATAAGTAATGACATGCTGTCCATACACAAGCTTCCTAAAGAAAAGAGCCATGACAGTTCTAAGCGCATTGATTTAGTAAATTTTAGGGCACTCATCTGATAAACCTGTGCATTTTGGGGCAATCTTGTGGACTAAAGTGTGTTACTTCATGAACCCCCGCAAGCCTACTGCTGTGAACACACAACTTATAAAGCCATTGTTGAGCAGCTGTTATATGCTGTATCCTTATCTAAGAATGAGGACATGATGCAAAGAGGTTTGTGATGGTCTGTCTTCTGGGACCAGGGGTACACGGACGCATCACAGTCTCTATTACTGTATACCTTGTACACTTTCAAGCGGGGGACCCCACTGATTGGGTCATACTTTTAATTTATCATTGTAAGTGATTCTGCTACTCAATCATGCTATTTCATCAGTGCAATAATGTCAAGTTTCACAAATACCTCATTTTGAAACAATAAAATGTGAATTACTGCATTGTCAATGTTTGTGGGGGTTTATTGGTATGGTTTCTGGCTTCTGCTAGTGGGCTGGGCTCAGACTCAGGTGGGTTTGAGTTCAAGGACCAGATTCACAAAACTGTCAGTGTTAGACCTTGCATCCTTGGTGTGGTTTCCCCTGTCTTTTTGCATCTGCTTTCTGTGTTTTTGACTGTGTGCTGGACTTTGTTTTTGCTGGTTTTGGTACTCTGGGCACTTTACCACTGCTGACCAGTGCTGAAGTGCAAGTGCTCTCTGTGTAAACTGTATCTGTAATTGATTCTTCCATAAGTGGTGTATTTGACTTACTAGTACGACCCTAGTAAAGTGCACTAGAGCTGCCCAGGGCCTGTAAATCAAAGGCTACTAGTGGGCCTGCAGCACTGATTGAGCCACCCACATGACTAGCCCTGTAAACATGGCTCAGACCTGCCACTGCAGTGTCTGTGTATGCAGTTTTAAACTGCCAATTTGACCTGACAAGTGTACCCACTTGCCAGACCCAACCTTTCCCTTTTTGTACATGTAAGGCACCCCTAAGGTAGGCCCTAGGTAGTCCCATGGGCAGAGTGCAGTGTATGTTAAAGGTAGGACATGTACTCATGTACTGATGTTTTTTCCGTTTCATGATAGTGAATTACTGCCATATTCGTTTTTCACTATTGCAAGGCCTATCCCTCTCATAGGTTAACATGGGGACTGCCTTTAAATATTTGTTAAGTGCAGATTCCCATTGGGAGCAGATAGAGATTTGGAGTTTGGGGTCTCTGAACTCACAATTTAAAAATACATCTTTTGGTAAAGTTGTTTTTTAGATTGTCATTGTGAGAATGGCACTTTTAGAAAGTGGGCCTTTTCTTGTGTAACAATTCTGTGCCTGCCTGTGAAATCCACGTCTGGGTCCGACTGACAGTTGAGCTGTTTGTGAATTCCCTCTGGACAGTGACACAAAGGGAGCTTGGATGTAGCCTGCATATCCTGATGAGTCTCCTGGGCTACAGTGGGGAGGGAGGAGCTGACATTTCGACCTGAAAGAGCTGTGCCTGTCCTCACACAATGCAGTCTCCAACCCTCTGGTGTGTGTTTGAGGCCAGGGTTGGGCAAGGCAGAATCTTGTGAACAACAGATAATTTCCCTTGAAGTTTGCCTACTTCAAAAGCAGAAATGGGTATAAGTAGTGGACCCAAAACCTCAGACTTTTAGATTGCTTCTGGATCAAGAGGAACCTCAGCCAAGAAGAAGAGCTGAATAGCTGAAGGAGGTGTACTGCCCCTTTGCGTGTGAGTGTGCTTTGCTGGGTTGGCCTGCAGTTGCTGCTTCTGTCTTTGAGAGGACAAAGACTGGACTTTGCGATGTTCTTGTTCTTCACCACATGCGCCAGGATTTCACACGCATCGTCGCTAGGTGTTATAACTACAGTGAACCGGCGCGGACCAGAGGTTGCCCGTCCGGAAATAGACGCATTGCTCTTCTGCGGGAGAGAAAAATGACACATCGCCTGCCGGACTGGAGAAGAAACAACGCACAGCTTCACTGGCGAGCAAGGAATTGATGCATAGCTGACTTTTCTGAAGCAACGCTCACCCTTGCGGCTTTATTTTTGACGCAAACCAGGCACTTTGTGTAAAAACAACACATCTATTGATTTTTTATGGATTAAGACTCTTTTTAATTTAAAAATTCATAACTTTGCTTATGTATTTAGTTTTTTGTCATTCTGATCTTGTTTGATTTAAATAAATATTGGCTATTTTTCTAAACTGGTGTTGTGTCCATTTTGTTGTGTTTTCACTGTGTTATTTTGTGTGTTGGTACAAATACTTTACACATTGCCTTTGAGATAAGCCTGACTGCTTGTGCCAGGCTATCAAGGGGGTGAATAGGGGTTGTCTTAGGAGTTTAAGTCCCTTACCCTGACTAGAGTAAGGGTCCGTGCTTGGACAGAGTGCAAAGTGACTGCCGACCAGAGACCCCATTTCTAACAGTCACACAGCCAGCAGCCAAAAATGCAGAGATATGGCACTGTCCTCCCCTCTCCCTAGCACCAGTGCAGAATTTTTCTGCTGCGCGACACGCACACTTTTGCGCCATAGTGCAAGGGTGTGTGTGGTGTGAGTCTAGCACAGGTTTTGTACGGGAAGGGTACACTTCCAGTGCAAAATACTATGCTTAGATTCAATGTAAAACTTTTCCTACTTTGTATGTGTGCTGTACAGTGCGGCACAAATGCAAAGTCAGAAAAGAAAGGAGAAATGAAAACATTTTTGGGCACAAATCCTGTCCACTAATATTAGTAGATTTGTTTTGCGTCAAAAAGTGTGGGTGGTAGCAGAGGAACGCCCATGTAACACCCCCTTGACGCTAAGTAAAGCAAGGCAGAGCTTTGCACTGGTTTGCGCTACTTTTCCTTACAAACCAACACAAATACCAATTTGCACCTGTCTGTAAATCCCAATAAAGTTTTGCATCGGGTTTCTGTTACAAAAGTAACGCAAACCTGATGGAAAAGCTTTGTGACTCTTGGCCAGATTGTAGGAGGCTGGCCTGGTTTGTAGTGGGTACCTTGGGTACTTACACCTTATACCAGGTCCAGTTATCCCTTATTAGTGAATTATTCTGCTCAGTAGTAAGACAGTCTGCCAGAACCACTCCTTCCACTAAGCCATCAGCTTCAGTGTTGGAGAAGAGATTAGGGAGAGGGTTACTCTCTTCTTCCTGTCCCTTACCTGCAGCCATGAGCAGGGTTAAGTCAGCCCTGTCATAGCAAGGCTTTAGGCGATTAACAAGAAGCACCTTCAGGGGGCTTTTGGCTGTGCCTAGGTCCACCAGGTAGGTGACCTTACCTTTATTTTCTACAATTAGATGGGGTCCACTCCATTTGTCCTGGAGGGCTCTTGGGGCCACAGGCTCCAATACCCACACCTTCTGTCCTGGGTGGTACTCTGTCAGGACAGCCTTCTGGTCAAACCATTGCTTTTGGAGCTCTTGGCTGGCCTGAAGGTTTTTAGTGGCCTTTTTCATGTGCTCAGCCATTCTACTTCTCAGGCCAAGTACATAGTCCACAATGTCTCGTTTTGGAGCTTTTAAAGGTTGTTCCCAACCCTCCTTAACAAGACCAAGGGGACCCCTAACAGGTTGACCAAATAGGAGTTCAAAGGGGCAGTAGCCCACTCCTTTTTGGGGTACCTCCCTGTAGGCGAGAAAGAGGCATGGTAATAGGGCATCCCATCTCCTTCTGAGTTTTTCAGAAAGTCCCATAATCATGCCTTTGAGAGTTTTATTAATCCTCTCAACCAATTCATTAGTTTGTGGATGATAGGGGGTGGTGAACTTGTAGGTAACACCACATTCCTTCAACATTGCTTTTCGGTATGCAGACATGAAGTTACTACCTCTTTCTGACACCACTTCCTTAGGGAAACCTAACCTGGAAAAGATTCCCAGGAGGGCCTTTGCCACTGCAGGAGCTCTAGTGGTCCTTAAGGGTATAGCTTCTGGGTACCGTGTGGCATGGTCCGCCACCACAAAGCTAAATCTATTGCCAGAAGCTGTTGGAGGGTCAAGGGGGCCAACAATATACCCTATCCTTTAAAAAGGGCACCCCAACCACTGGCTGTGGGATCAGGGGGGCCTTTAGGGTGCTACCAGTCTTGCCACTGGCTTGGCAGGTGACACAGGAGCGACAAAACACCTCTGTGGCTTCTGACATATGGGGCCAGTGAAAATATGGAACAAGTCTGTCCCATGTTTTACTCTGGCCTAAATGCCCAGCTAAAGGGTTGTCATGAGCCAGAGTTAGCAGGAATTCCCTATACTGAAGGGGGGTGATCAATCTCCTGGTGGCACCAGGTTTTGGGTCCCTTTCTTCAGTATAAAGGAGATTATTCTCTCAATAAACTCTGTGTGTGTCAGTGACATCACTCTTTTGCTGCTTGACAGCTTGCTGTCTGAGGCCCTCCAATGTGGGACACCCAAAAGCTCAGCTGTATCAGCTTCCAGCTCCTCTGGTGTAGGTTCTGCACAGGGAGAGAATCCCTCTACCTCAAAAGGGGAATCATCTGTGGAGGGAGGGATAGTTGGCAAGGGTTTGCCCTTCTTACCCCTAGTTTTTGGAAGCACTTGGTCCATTATTCCAGGATCCACATTTTCCTGTCCTCTTTGCTTCTTGGTCTGTGCCCTGGTAAGAGCAAAGATATGCCCAGGAATGCCCAGCATTGCTGCATGGGCCTTCAACTCCACTTCAGCCTAAGCTGAAGTCTCCAAATCATTGCCTAGCAGGCATTCTACAGGTAAATTAGTGGCTACCACAACTTTCTGTGGACCAGTAAACCCCTCCCGCAGTTGAGATTCACAACAGCCATGGGGTGGCTTACAGTGTTGCTATGGGCGTCTGTCACTTGGTACTGGTGACCAAGTAGGTGCTGCTCAGGGGCAACCAGTTTCTCCATCACCATTGTGACACTTGATTTGTTATCTTTGTCCCCACCCTTGTCATGTGACTTACCATCCTTCTTCTTGCCATCCTTGTCACCCCCTGTATGAGCTTTTCTTCTCACCCTTGTTCTGACCCATTTGTCTGCCTTTTTTCCCAATTCTTAGGGAGAGGTCAGATCTAAGTCCACAAGATACTGATGTAACAAGTCAGACACACAATTATTCAAAATATGCTCTCTCAGAATCAAGTTATACAGACTTTCATAGTCAGTCACTTTACTGCCATTTAACCAGCCTTCTAGGCCCTTCACAGAACGAACAGTCTACAAAGTCTGTCCAGCCCTGTGATGACTCCATTCTGGTCTCTCTGAACTTAAGTCTGTACTGTTCAGTGGTTAACCCCAGACCATCCAAGAGTGTATTTTTCAGAATTTGATAGTTATCTGCATCATCCTCTCTGACAATAAGAAGTCTGTCTCTCCCCTTGCAGAGAAGGATAACCAAAGGATAGCAGCCCACTGTACATGAGGGACCCTCCGAACTTTACAGGCCCTCTCAAGTGCAGCAAACCACTTGTAGATGTCATCACCATCCTTGTAAGGAAGGACAACTTTGTGCAGATTTCTAGAGTCAAATGAAGGTTCCCTAACATTTGAATTTCTAAAACCGCTGCTGCCACCATGGGGAACTAACCCCAAACCCTGCCTCTTTTTCTACACAGCCAGGGATTCCCTGTCTAAGGCCAACTGTTACTGCATTAGCCTCAGTCTGGCCTCCTCTAACCTCAGCTTTCTGAGTTCCCTAGCTAGGGACTGGTCTTCAGGGGTAGAATTGCGGGATGCCTCTGGAACAGAAGTAAAATGAGAGTGTGCAGAGGCAGATCTATCTCTAACAGGGGCCACTCTAATGACCTGGCCTCTAGGGGTGAAGGGAGCCCTACTTGTGTGGGAACCCTTCCCACTACCAGTTGTAATAAGTGGCTTATTGACAGATAGATCTGTGTAAGTACCCTTCCCAGGATTGTCAGTTTGCTCCTCTGAGCCTTCCTTGTTTTGGAATCATCCTCTACCTCTTCCCCGGTCTGATCTGGACCAGTGCTGAATCCCTGGTCATCTTGGAGGAGAAGATTTAAGAGGAACTCCTTATTGGGGTTCTTCCCAATCCCTAAACGTTTTTCAATACAGAGACCCCTCAAACCTTTACAGTTTAGATTCTCATGGGTAGTCTTGACAACTCTAGGGGTAGCTTCTACAGAAGACATATTGAAAGAGAAAAAGTTTAGGAAAGTCAGTAAAAAGTTAGTTGAATAACAGAGCTAACTTTTTAAAGAAAAGAAGAAAACTTTTCAGAACTTTGTAAAAACTTTTGCAAAGTTTAACAGAACTTTTAGAAAGTTAGAAAATTACTTCTAGGTATATATTATATATGCTCTAAGTATTGGAGCAAGCTTTGTTTGTGAAAAGCACAGGTAACAAAGTGGTAAAGCAATTGCAAGTACTTTTCCCATTGATGCACCACCAATGTAGGAGGCTGGCCTGGTTTGTAGTGGGTACATTGGGTACTTACACCTTATACCAGGTCCAGTTATCCCTTATTAGTGAAGTAGTAGTGTTCTAGCAGCTTAGGCTGATAGAGGTAGCTATAGCAGAGCAGCTTAGGCTGAAATAGGAGACATGCAAAGCTCATGCAATACCACTTATAGTTACACAGTACATATACACAAGTAAAGACAATACTCAGGCCCTCATTACAACCCTGGCAGTCCGTGATAAAACGGCGGTAATACCGCCAACAGGCCGGCGGTACGAAAAATGGAATTATGACCACATCGGAAACCGCCAACACATACAGCCACTTTAACACTCCGACCGCCACGGCGGTAGCAACAAACATCACGGCGCTAACCGCCAACAGCCAGGCGGAAGGCAATGTACCGGACACAGCATTACAACAAGCCAATCCGCCACTTTTTCCGGGGCGGTAACAACGCCATCAAAAGCACGGCGGAAACAGTACACAGAAGGGAAATGACTCACCTCTGGACAATCAGGGAACAACCACGATGCTATGGAGCCTGAACTGCAGATCGTCCCCATGCTGGTATACCTCCTCCTACACCAGGAACATGAACGCCGGCGAAGACGACCACAGTGAGTACTGCAACAAGCACACAAGGGGGGGGGGAGGAGAGTGACACACACATGCAACACCCCCACGCCCAACACCATACACACAAACAGATGCAACAACATTACATATACACCCCATACCCCTCAGGAATAACGCAAGGACAAAAGGAATTGATTAAATTGAATGTAATATACATTTAGAAAAATAAGCTCTTAAAGCAATAAACAGCATGTACAATATATACAAATGTAGGGACAATGCCCACTCCAAAATGTCTGTGGCCCACGGGGCCATAACACATAGGCCAAGGCTACACTTGACTCCTGCCTCAATACGGAGCACTGCAGGGGCATCAGGTCGAAAACACATAGGCACCTAAGGAGGACGGGAAATGGGGGGGGGCACCTCAGCCGGAAGATGGTACAATGCCACTGCTCCTAGAAGGGGCTACATGCCCTCTGCGATGTCCTAGGGAGTGCAAGGCCACACTCTCTCAAGTGGGTGGTTTGCCCACTGCTTGGTCCTGGGGAGTGCAAGGCCACAGTCTCTCAAGTGGGTGGTTTGCCCACTGCTTGGTCCTGGGGAGTGCAAAGCCACAGTCTCTCAAGTGCGTGGTTTGCCCACTGCTTGGTTTTGGGGAGTGCAAAGCCACAGTCTTTCAAGTGGGTGGTTTGCCCACTGCTTGGTCCTGGGGAGTGCAAAGCCACAGTCTCTCTAGTGGGTGGTTTGCCCACTGGTATTGGAGGGGGCCTTGTGCCCAGTGCGCTTCATCCTGGCAAGGAGGTGGGAGTGGATACCTTCTTCCACTGGTTCTGGAGGGGGCCTTGTGCCGAGTGTGCTTCATCCAGGCGGGGGGGGGGTAGTGGATGCCTTTTTCCACTGGTTCTGGAGGGGGCCTTGTGCCCAGTGTGCTTCATCCAGGCAAGGAGGGAGGGAGTGGATGCTTTCTTCCACTGGTTCTGGAGGGGGCCTTGTGCCCAGTGTGCTTCATCCAGGCAAGGAGGGGGTGAGTGGATGTCTTCTTCCACGGGTTCTGGAGGGGGCCTTGTGCCCAGTGTGCTTCATCCTGGATGGTGCAAGGCCACAGTCTCTCACCTGGGTGTCACACCTACAGGTGTTGCAGGGGCCAGGACGCACTACAGCCCATGTAGTCACAACTGCACACTGCTCGCCGGCAGTGACGGCTGCTCAGTGGATGGCAGTTGCGAGGCTTGGTCCTGGAAAGTGCAAAGCCACAGTCTCTCTAGTGGGTCGTTTGCCCACTGGTTCTGGAGGGGGCCTTGTGCCCAGTGTGCTTCATCCTGGCAAGGAGGGGGGAGTGGATGCCTTCTTCCACTGGTTCTGGAGGGGGCCTTGTGCCGAGTGTGCTTCATCCTGGCAAGGAGGGGGGAGTGGATGCCTTCTTCCACTGGTTCTGGAGGGGGCCTTGTGCCCAGTGTGCTTCATCCTGGCAAGGAGGAGGGAGTGGATGCCTTCTTCCACTGGTTCTGGAGGGGGCCTTGTGCCCAGTGTACTTCATCCAGGCAAGGGGGGGGGGGTAGTGGATGCCTTTTTCCACTGGTTCTGGAGGGGGCCTTGTGCCCAGTGTGCTTCATCCAGGCAAGGAGGGAGGGAGTGGATGCCTTCTTCCACTGGTTCTGGAGGGGGCCTTGTGCCCAGTGTGCTTCATCCAGGCAAGGAGGGGGGGAGTTGATGCTTTCTTCCACTGGTTCTGGAGGGGGCCTTGTGCCCAGTGTGCTTCATCCAGGCAAGGAGGGAGCGAGTGGATGCCTTCTTCCACTGGTTCTGGAGGGGGCCTTGTGCCCAGTGTGCTTCATCCAGGATGGTGCAAGGTCACAGTCTCTCACCTGGGTGTCACACCTACAGGTGTTGCAGGGGCCAGGACGCACTACAGCCCATGTAGTCACAACTGCCCACTGCTCGCCGGCAGTGACGGCTGCTCAGTGGATGGCAGTTGCGAGGCTGGCGGCGGTGTTGACAATGGTGGGGGGAGGCTCCAGCCCTTCCCCTGCAGCCTTGGATGGCTGCCCACTAGGGCTGCTGCTGCCGGCAGTGGTGCTGCTGGCGGTGCTGGCGGTGCTGGCGGCGGTGCAGGTGGCGGTGCTGTCAGTGGGGGGGAGGCTTCAGCCCTTCCCCTGCAGCCTCGGATGGCTGCCCACTGGGGCTGCTGCTGCTGGCAGTGATGCTGCTGGCGGTGCTGGCGGCGGTGCAGGTGGCGGTGCTGTCAGTGGGGGGGAGGCTTCAGCCCTTCCCCTGCAGCCTCGCATGGCTGCCCACTGGGGCTGCTGCTGCTGGCAGTGATGCTGCTGGCAGTGCAGGTGGCGGTGCTGGCGGCGGTGCAGGTGGCAGTGCTGTCAGTGGTGGGGGGAGGCTCCAGCCCTTCCCCTGCAGCTTTGGATGGCTGAAGTGCCATGGCTGGTGTTGTTTGTCCAGATGCTGCTCCAGCCCCAGGCACCAGATCCATTCTGCCTGCAACGTCAGTTTTTTTCACATTGGCCTTGGCAGCTGTTGTCCCTTCCTGCCCTTGGCAGATGGTGGTGCCTCCTTGCTTCTGCCAGCTGGTGTTCCCTTCCTCCCCTTGCTAGCTGGTGGTGCCTCCTTCCCCTTGCTGGATGGTGGTGCCTCCTTCCCCTTGCTGACTGGTGGTGCCTCCTTCTCCTTGCTGGCTGGTGTCCCCTTCTTGCCATTGCTGGCTGGCGGCCCCTTCTTGCCCTTGGCAGGTGGTGCAGGCACACTGGCTGTGCTGACGGGTGCCTCCTTGGAGCCTCTCACACCTGCAGTAGCTGCAGAATCTACAGTAGCTGTGGACTGAGTGGCTGAGGTGCTGGGCTGGGTTCTGGCCACCCTGGCCCGGAGTGAAGGACGGGGGGAGGGGTAGGGAATAGGTCAAGGGTGGTGAGGAAAACCTTCTTAGGGACACTGGGGCGGGAAGAGGGTGAAGGTTTGGGAGTGGAGGAAGAGGGAGTGGTGGTAGGAGGTGTCTGTCTGTTGTGTTTGGGTGCAGGTGCATGGGCTGGATGCTGTTGTGAGGTGGATGGCTGTTGGGTGTCTGAGTGCTTGCGTTTGTGTACTTTGGGAGGAGGGGGCACAGACACAGCGGTAGAGGACACAGGGGACGTGTGCATGAATGTGGGGGTGGTGACTATCAGTGAGGGGCATGTAGTGATAGGCGTGATGGTGATGGGGTAGTGGATGAGGATGTAGTGCATGCAGGTGTGTGTGGAGATACTACTTGGAGGGAGGTGGGGGACGAGGAGGAGGGGGACACAGTGGAGGCAGTGGATGTTGCTGAGTCTGTATCTGGATGGTGCTTGGGATGAAGTGTGGTGCTTATGTTTGCTGAACCACTTCTGTGTTTTGATTTGGGTGCATGCTGGTCTGATGGTGTGCTTGGGATTTTCTGGGGTTGAGGGGATTGGGACTGGGTAGAGGAAGTTGGAGGGGGGAGGCCAGAGACAGGAACAATGGCTGCCATCAGTGAGTTGGCCAGATCCTGGAATGATCTCTGTTGGGCCACCATGCCAGAGTGAATGACCTCCAGGTATGCATTTGTTTGTTGCAAATGCTCAGCTAGACCTTGGATGGCAGAGAGGGATCTCAGGAGGTCAATAGCCTCCTCACTGAGGGCAGCAGGGCTGACTGGGGCAGGGCCTGTGGTGCCTGGGGCAAAGGAGATGCCCACCCTCGTGGGTGAGCGGGCACGGGAAACTCGCTGAGGGGCTGCTGGGAGGGCGGTGCTGGTACGGGGTGGCGGCTGTACCTGTAGTTGGGGTGGGCACAGAGGTGTCCGCCACCACCAGGGAGCTTCCATCTGAGTAGATGTCGCTGTCGGTACTGTCCCCTCCTGTCTCTGTTGTGGTGCTCGCCTCGCCCTCCATCCCACTGGTGCCCTCACCGTCGGTGGATTCAGCCTCCAGGCCCATGTGGGATGCAGCTTTCTCCGTCGCCGGTGCCTCTGCTCCTCTGCCAGATGATGCTGATGCACACAAGGACAGGGTGACAAAACAAAAAGTGGGAGGAAGAGACAGAGGATACACTTGGTCAATGTCAGCAACAACACTACCGTTGGCCTACACAACTCACAGAGAACAGCCCTATGCACTAGGCCATGCACAACCAGTTACAATGCTAGTCACCAGGCCATGGGGTACAATGCCTAACCCCATTAGCTGCACACCTGAAACCCACAGGACCCTGCCCAGTAGTAGATGCCCACTAACATTATTGAGGTTAGAGTGCATCTGAGCTTGCCCATTATGGAACCTACCATGCCATGTTCGCCCTGGCCTAGGGGCACCCACAGCCCACATCCCCCACCCAGGTAACACCTTGACGCTCACAAAGTCATGATTCTGAATCTGTACTCACCCCCTTGTGGCTGCTGTGATGCCTTCAAGCGCCCATCCAACTCCAGATAGGCCACCGCCAGGATGCGGAACATCAGGGGGGCCAGGGTACGATGGGCACCCCTTCCTCGTTGGGAGGCCAGCCCCAGCTAGGCCTCTGCCGTCTTCCTTGCCCAGCAGCGCAGGTCCTCCCACCATTTGTGGCAGTGGGTGCTCCACCTGTCAAAGACCCTCAGGGTCCACACCTCCTTGGCGATGGCACGCCAAATACCCTTTATCTGATGAGAGCTGACCTGCAGAAAAAAATACAGCAGAAAAGGTATTATTCCTACCGTCAGGACTGTTATACTCATGGCCCACCATATCCCTCCCATCCCCTTACGCACATACATTGACCACCATACATGCAGCAGTCTGCCCAGGACCCCTCAGCCCCCCCTGCCCTCATGAGGCTTAAACAAACAGCACTCCATACATTCATGCCCCACGCATCGTGCTCACAGTGTACTCACCTGTTGGTCTGGAGGACCATAAAGTAAACAGTACTGTGGTAGGACCCCATCCACCAGCCTATCCAACTCCTCCTTTCCCCAGACACTCGAGCTATGGCCGCTTCCAGACACAGGTCACAGCAGCACTTGCAGTGTAGGTCCTCTCCTGTTGAAGGTCAGGTAGCAAGTGAGTGAACAGATAGAAAATGGCAGTCACATCCACGGCGGGGCGGGCCGTCACCGCCGGCGTACATCACCATTGGCTCCAGGAATCCGTAGGCCCCAATGATAACCAACGCAGTGTTACACGGCGGTCATCGACCGCCTCCCGCAATGGCGCACAACGCAGTGGAATTACCTAATTTCCACTTGTCCCTCCTCACAGTTCAGGCAGCTGCCATTTCAGGGGGGCACAGGCCATGGCACCTAACTGCGTCACAGCAGACATAGGCACATCAACGGACCTACACGTTCACATACTGTTTCTGTAAAAAATAGAAAAACATATTAGTCTGAATATTTGTTTGAATATGACCATCTGCTCACCGTTTTTCACCCTAGAGTTCAAGCACTAAGGATGAATAGGAGATGGAGACATCCCCGTGTACAAAGCCCTGGTGGACCTGGTGACAATGGAGGACAGGCACATTATCCTAACCTACAGACTTGATAGGGCCACAATCCAACAGCTGTGTGCCCAATTGGAGGCAGATCTGATTTCAGCTATCCGCCACCCCACAGGTATCCCCCCTCTAGTGCAGGTCCTGTCAGTGCTCCATTTCTTGGCAAGTGGTTCCTTGCAAGCGACAGTGGCCATGGCATCAGGGATGTCACAGCCTATGTTCTCAAACGTGCTGACCAGAGTGTTGTCTGCCCTGATGAAACACATGTGCAGCTACATTATCTTCCCCCAGGTGGAGGATTTGGTCACAGTGAAGGCTGACTTCTATGCAATGGGACATATCCCCAACATCATTGGTGCTATTGATGGTACACATATTGACTTTGTCCCCCCCTGGAGAAATGAACAGGTGTTCAGAAATCGAAAGAGCTTTCACTCTATGAATGTGCAGATGGTGTGCCTGGTAGACCAGTACATCTCCCATGTCAATGCAAAGTATCCTGGCTCTGCGCATGATGCCTTTATCTTGTAGAATAGCAGCATCCCATATGTGATGTCTCAACTCCAGAGGCACAGGGTGTGGCTAATAGGTGAGCCCATGGTCCCCACTCAGTGTCTGTTGGTATATGGGTGTGGAGTTGGCCCTTAGGGTGAGTGTCTGGCTAACAGGTATCCCTCAATATTTACAGGTGACTCTGGTTACCCCAACCTCTCATGGCTACTGACCCCAGTGTGGAATGCCAGGACAAGAGCAGAGGAACGTTACAATGAGGCACATGGACGAACAAGGAGTATCACTGAGCGCACCTTTGGCCTCCTGAAGGCCAGATTCCGGTGCCTCCATCTGACCGGTGGATCCCTGTACTACTCACTCAAGAAGGTGTGCCAGATCATCGTTCCATGTTGCATGTTGCACACACAGGTAAGACACTGTAACTTCACCTTTCATTGCAGTTTTGTGTTGGACATGGCAGCCTGATTTTCCTATTTCTGTGGCCACTTACTGTACCATTTGGCATCTCTATTTTCAGATATCTGTGCCCCACTCTGGCTCCTGGTGTGTTAACTGCTGCCCACTACAGATCATACCTATGTATATGTAACTGTACATTTAAATTGCAATGTTTACAGCTTGTTAAACTAATACATATTTCAATCAATTGACAGACTCCATACTTGTATTAGTTCCAAGGGTGTTTATTACTGTGATAATAAGTGTAGGAGGTATTGCAATGGGCTGGGTTGATGGTGGAAGAATGGCCAGGATAGAGTCCAGTCTATTTGTATCACAGGTGCATTGTCCAACGGGGCATAGGAAGTGGAGCAATGGCAGTTCAAGGTGGACAGGGTGACAGAGTGGGACACAAGGGTGACATTCAGGGGAGTCTTATTTCCTGGCGGGGGTCTTGGCAATGTTCTCTGGCTTGTGCCTGGATCCCAGGGACCTTTTGCGTGGTGGTTCTCCTTCTGCAGGGGGTGGGGTGCTGGTGGCCTGTTGTTCCAGTGGCAGGGCCTCCTGTCCACTAGCGTCAGCGGAGGTGGAGGGCTGTTCATTGGTGTGGCTAGTGTCAGGGGCCCGTTGGTATGCCACTGTCTCCCTCATGGTGTTGGCCATGTCTGCTAGCACCCCTGCAATGGTGACCAGGGTGGCATGGCTGTCTCTCAGGTCCTCCCTGATCCCCAGGTACTGTCCCTCCTGCAGCCACTGGGTCTCCTGCAGCTTGGCCAGTATCTGGCCCATGGTCTCCTGGGAATGTTGGTATGCTCCCAGGATGTTGGTGAGTGCCTCCTGGAGAGTCGGTTCCATGGGCCTGTCCTCCCCTGTCTCACAGCAGTCCTCCCAGCTTCCCTGTTGTCCTGTACCTCTGTCCCCTGAACCGTGTGCCCACTGCCACTGATCCCAGGTCCATGATCGTTCTGTGTTTGTGGGGTATCCTGAGGTCCCTGTAGTGGTGGACACACTGCTGACTGGCGTGTCCTGGGGACAGAGGGATGGGCCCGCTGGGTGGGTGCAGTGGTCATGTTTTCTGAGGGGCGGAGGCTCTGTGGTGGTCTGGGAATGTGGCTGGGCCACCGACTGTCCAGAGGTCCCTGATGGGCCAGGTTGGTCATCCTGATCCGGGCGTGCAGAGATGCTGTCATCACTGTGGGCATCTTCTGTGGGGGGGGACTGGTTGTTGTCGGCACCTCCTCTCCGGTGGCGTTGTGTGGGGGTCCTGTGGGGATGTAAATGCAGTGTTAGTGTTTCTGCTTGTGACATCTTGTGCATGGGTATGTTTCCCTCTATGGTTGTTATTACCAAGGCAGATTTGGCTTGTGTGAGTTGTGATTTGGTTGGCTAAGTGATTGTCACTAGTGCGCATGCTGTGGTGATGGTTGTCCATGCAGGTCTGAGAAGGGGGGTCCATGCATTTGTATAGCATGCAGGGCTTGGTATTGGGATGGTTGGGTTGTGATGGTGGGGTATATGTGAGGTGGTGGAGTGATGGGGCTGAGGGTAGAAGTTTGTGATGGCATGCAGGTGGTGGGGGGATAAAGTGGTAAAGAGTTGACTTACCAAAGTCCAGTCCTCCTGCTACTCCTGCCAGGCCCTCAGGATGCATGATCGCCAAGACTTGCTCCTCCCATGTTGTTAGTTGTGGGGAGGAAGTGGGGGTCCACCGCCAGTCCTCTGTACAGCTATCTGGTGTCTTGCTACCACGGAACGCACCTTTCCCAGTAGGTCGTGCCACCTCTTGATGTCATCCCTTGTTCTTGGGTGCTGTCCCACGGCATTGACCCTATCCACGACTCTCCGCCATAGCTCCATCTTCCTAGCAATGGACGTCTGCTGCACCTGTGATCTGAATATCTGTGGTTCTACCTGGATGATTTCCTCCACCATGACCCTTAGCTCCTCCTCTGAGAGCCTGGGGTGTCTTTATGGTGCCATGGGTGTAGTATGAGTGGTGTGTGTGAGGGTGTGTGGGGTGCTGTGTTGGAGTGTGTGCTGTGAGGTGCGTGGATGGTGTATGGGTGATGGTGTTTTGTGGCTCTGATTCAGTGGGAGCTCCTGGCTGGTCTCTCTCTCTTGTCAATTTTTTTTTTTCGGAAAGGGTTGTGGGTAGTGTCTGCGTGTGTTTTATATTGGTGTGGTGTGTTTATGTGTGCCAGCTGTTGGTATTTTGAATTGTCCAATGAGGTGGTGTTTTGTATGTGTGTGTGTATTTTGAGCGCAGCTGCGTGTACTGCTAATGGTTTACCGCGGTTAAATGTCCGCCGAGGTGATTCATAGGTCATGATGCTGTGGGCGTATTTCTGTTGGCGTAACGGTGTGGGTTTTGGTACTGCCATTTCATCACTGACCTTTGGGTTGGTGGACTTGTGTGTGTGTCTGCATAGTGGCAGATTTCTATGTGTGGGTCATGATATGGGTAGAGGTATACCGCCACGGTCGCGGTATGTTGGCAGCAGTCAGCATGGCGGTAAGGGGCACTTACTGCCAATGTCATAATGAGGGCCTCAGTGTTACCAAAAAATAAAGGTAGTTTATTTGGGTGACACAGTACCAAAAATATCTTAGAGGCAATACTCTACACTAGACACCAAAATTAGACAAGTAATTAGTCAAAGGATAGTGCAAACAATAAATGCTATAGAATGCAATGGGAGAAAATAGGTCTAGGGGCAACACAAACCATATACTAAGAAAGTGGAATGCGAATCACAAATTACCCCCTAGACAAGTGTAGTGTGTGCAGAATTGATGGGAGAGTAAGAATACAGTAAAGGTAAGTAAACTACCCCACCCCAGAGCCCAGAAAAGCAAAAGTAAAGTACTGCAGGTTTCCTTAGGACACACTACACCTCGTGATTGGGATTTTGCAGTAACCAACCAAGTCTGCAAACAACAACTGCTGGATTCCTGGACCTGAAGACCTGGAAAAGAAGGGGACCAAGTCCAGAAGTCAAAAGAAGTTCCAGGAAGGACAGGAGCCCCTGCCAACCCAGAAGAGGGTGCAAAAGAAATGTTCCCGGTTGGACGAAGACTCATGGAATGCACCCTAGGAAGATGTCAGCGGTTTCCTGCATGATGCAGAAGATGTCCCACGACGTGAAGATGGATGCAGACGTGATTTTGTGTCAGAAGTTGCCAACAAGCTTTGGTTACGACATATATGCGTTTTGCATCAAAATGGCACTGGCTGGACCCGGAGGGGCCTCAACTCTGTGTGAGGAGGAAGAAGGGGCTCTCATCACTTTAGAGAGCTCTCAGGATGCCAGACGGCACCCACAGGAGACAAAGGAGGTGCAAAACGTGGTTGGTGCAGCACAACAAAGGAAGGTCCCACGCCGCCGAAGAACAACTCAGCGAGTTGAGCGTCACAGGATGGAGTGCTGGGGACCTGGGCCAGGCTGTGCACAAAGGAATTGCACAAATAGTGCACAGAGGCCTCAGGAGGTGAAGAAGACGCAGTACACAGTGGTACCATCGCTCTCAGGGAAGACAAGGTCTTACCTTCTCCAAATTGCATCAGAAGGACCTCAGGACAGTCTATGTCGATGGGGTACACCCTCTGTGTCCTTAGGAGCACGCGCTTTGCTGTGAGAGGTGTCCAAGGGTACTGGTCGTCGTCTTGGAAGGTGCCTGCATGAGCAGGGCAGTGATTCCATCACCCCACTGGAGATTTCTTCGGTCTTTCTGGTGCAGGATGAAGACAGGGAGTCTCTAGAGCGTGCACACCATGGAAACTGTTGCAGTTGCTGGCTGGAGCTGAAGTTGCAGAAGAAAAGTATCCCTTGTGGATACTTTGTTGCTGTTACAGCAGTTCCTGGAGCAGGCTGCGGTTGATCCAAGGTCAGAGGATGAAGTAGTAGTTGCGGAGGATTCCTGAAGGAAACTTGCAAGCAGAATCTGAAGAGAACCCACAGGAGAGACCCTAAATAGCCCCGAGAGGGGGATTGACTACCTTATCAGGTAAGGACCTATCAGGAGGGGTCTCTGATGTCACCTGCTCGCACTGGCCACTCAGAGCCCTCCAGAGTGCTCCCACACCTTGCAAAGCAAGATGGCTGAAGTCTGGAACACACTGGAGGAGGTCTGGGCACCACCCCTAGGGTGGTGATGGACAGGGGAGTGGTCACTCCCCTTTCCTTTGTCCGGTTTCGCACTAAAGCAGGGGACAAGGGGTCCCTGAAGCGGCGTAGACTGGCTTATGCACCATCTATGCCCTTCAAAGCATTTCCAGAGGCTGGGGAGGCTACCCGACCCCAGCCTGTAACACCTATTTCCAAAGGGAGAGGGTGTAACACCCTGCTCTCAGAGGAAATGCTTTGTTCTGCCTTTCTGGGACTGAGCTCCTCAGACCCCAGGAGTGCAGAACCCTGTCTGTGGGGTGGCAGCAGCTGTAGCTGCAATGCAAGCCTCAGAGAGCTGGTTTGGCAGTACTGGGGGTCCATGGAGGAGCCCCCAGGATGCATGGAATTGGCTCCCCAATACCAGATTTGGAATGGGGGGACAAATCCATGATCTTAGACATGTTACATGGCTATTTTCGGAGTTACCTTTGTGAAGCTACATATAGGTATTGACCTATATGTAGTGCACTCATGTAATGGTGTCCCCGCACTCACAAAGTCCCGGGAAATGGCCCTGAACTATGTGGGGCACCTTTGCTAGTGCAAGGGTGCCCTCACACTTAGTAACTTTGCACCTAACCTTCAGCAAGTGAAGGATATACATATAGGTGACTTATAAGTTACTTAAGTGCAGTGAAAATGGCTGTGAAATAGTGTGTGAACTATTTCATGCAGGCTGCAATGGCAGGCCTGTGGAAGGGTTTGTCTGAGCTCCTTATGGGTGGCAAAAGAAATGCTGCAGCCCACATGGATCTCCTGGAACCCCAATGCCCTGCGTACCTACGTACCATATACTAGGGACGCATAAGGGGGATCCAGTGTGCCTATTGAAATTGGTAAATGAAGTCAAGAGCCTACAATGACAAATTTAAAAGCAGAGAGACCATAAGCACTGAAGTTCTGATTAGCAGAGCCCCAGTGACACAGTTAAGCACTATACAGCAACACACATCAGGCCATAAACTATGAGCACTGGGGTCGTGACCAGCAGGATCCCAGTGAGACAGGCAAAAAACATACTGACATACAGGTAAAAATGGGGATAACATGCCAAGGAAGATGGTACTTTCCTACACCTATTGTCAGACGATGGGTGCTTGCTTGTTTTTCTACCCTCCTTGCCTATCATGTCAGGTCTTCTGGTTTATGCTTCCCCACCATTATCAGCCTGTAACCTTGATGTTAACAGACTCCAGGGCATATTTATGGAAAACTGGCGCATCATGCATGATGCACCACTTTTCTTGTGCCCTTCTATCGGCACCTAATGACACCATGGTTGTGCCATATTTATGATACGACGCAACATAGCGGTCGATTGCACAATAGCGTAAGAATTGCTTTTTTTTGTTGCTTTTTTTAATTGGTTTTACCAAGATCCAGCAGAATAACAAACCCAGTTTCAGGTACTTAGTTCATCATATACAACATTTCCAAAGATATAGCACCCTTAATGCAACCAATCTAGCTAACAACACAAGTTTTATCAGACCTAAATATAGTTACGCGCAGGTGTCTTGAAAAAATTCACCCCAGATTTGGGAAAACGTCTTAAGAACACCTACTCTCTTTGTGTACCTCATTTCCTGATTTCTTACCAATACCATTTTTTTCAGCCATTCTACAGAAGTGGGAATTTGAGTGCAGCGCCAGTTTTTCAGTAAAAGAGATTTAGCAATTGCAGTGGCAATAAAAACTAGTTTTGCCCACCGAGGTAAAAGCCTTACAGCGGGATCATAACCCATGACCAAAAGCCAAATACTTGGAGTTATAGAAATCTGGACTGTAGATGTTAATAAACTTAAATACCCTGTCCCAGTAATCTTGGATAAGCCGGCATGTGCCAATCACATGCGTCCAGTTTGCCGTGCCTTCTGCTTGACAGCAAAAACAGACATCGGGGCAGCTTGAGATAATCCGGGACAAGGCTTGTGGGGTGCGATAAAAACAACCATTTACTGACAAATATCATACGATGCCAGTTCGCGCCTCTAAGTACTCTGAAATTTAATTGATTACTTTCTACCAGCAATCCCTTGTCAATTCCAGACCCTCTTGCCGATCCCATTTTCTTGCCGCTTCTACCCAGAAGTCAATTTGTTCCCCTCCGTGAGTAACCTTCTCCACACACCTACTCACCTTGCCCCAGATGGATCTGCCAGTTCTTAAACTAGTGTCTGTGTATCATAGATTAGATCAATGTCCAGGTCGCTGAGACTGTGGAGCATGATACTGTATGATCCCATCAACAAAAAATCATTTTGGACCGCAGTCCAGATGTTTGAGAGCGTTTTCCAGCTGTCTTTGACACGAAAGTCACCAATTTTCCTAAATCCTGCATATTCCCATTTCCTCGCTATCTGAGTCAAGCTGGGAACCAGACCACAACGTCGGCTGTGTAAGAGGGGTGAGAATATTCAAATATGGAATTGAATATCTTCTATAAAGATCAGACTTTTTTTCTGAAAAACCATTTAAGTCTTATATCGTACTTTTTTGGGAGATTTCACCAATAGTGCAGGGTTACTTATATCTTGCTCCCTGCAGATTAATTCATGAAAACCCTGAATGTATAGGCAGTGTGTGGGCTATGTGGCTTTAAAATTGGTCAAATAATATGCAAAAAAAGGAAAGTAATAATCTTTCACATTCGGTAATGCCAACCCACCCTTTTCTCTATCAACGTATAACGTACTTAATGCAAAATGCACCTTTTGGTGTGCCAAATAAATGAGCCAAATATAGAATCTAATTGCTTAAAAAATATGGAGGTTTATACACAAGGGGTGGCAGAAAACAAAAATTAACTAGTGGTAAAATAGACATTTTGATCAGCGAGGTTCTACCTGGAATAGAGAGGGGAAATGATCCTCAACGTGCAAGCAACGCCTGGGTTTTCAAGAGCAAGGGAGCATAGTTGAGATTATAAAGATCTCCTATATTGGATGAAAAATTTATCCCAGGGTATCTCTTAGGCCTAGTATTCAAACAGAGCGATAATTCAGGAAGTAATGTATTGGGAGTAGTGCCACAGAGAATAATATCAGTTTTACTCCTGTTAACTGTATAGCCACTGATTTGTTCGAATTTGGAAAAAGCTTAAAAAGCTCCTCTTGGGAGCCCCGCTCCTCCTCCAGAAACATGATAATATCATCAGCATAGAGTTTAATCTTCCCCATTGGCTTCAAGGGGGGATGAATCCAGTTGTTCTGTCTAATCGTAATAGCTAACGCTTAAATAAAGAGAGCAAAGAGAATTGGGGAGAGGGGGCACCTTTGACGGTCCCACGCCTAACTTGGAGCTGACCGACACTCACAGAATTAATTATAATATTGGCTTCAGAGTTTTGAATCAACCTTTGAATTAAAGTAGAAACCTGGGGGGCCACAATGAATCTAAATAATATTTCAAACAGTGTATCCCAAACTACTAGATCATAAGCTTTTTCTGCATCGAATAAAAGAATGATGGCGGGTATTTTATTAGAAGCGAAGTAGTCCAAAGCCTTGGGTAGAAAATGTGCGTTAGTTGTGAGCTGTCGGCCAGCAATAAACCCATTTTGATTGGTTGGTACCAAATTAGCAACAACCCCATTAACCCGATTGGCCCGGAGTTTCATAATGATTTTATAGTCCATATTTAGAAGTGAAATTGGGCGATATGCATTAGGGTCTTCTTCATCCTTATGTTTTTTTGGAAAGCTGACAACATTCCGCAAATGCCAAGAATTAGGAATCTGCCCGCCCTTTAGCAAACCATTAGAGACAAAAAATAATCTACAAATATATTAATAAAGGTTTTGTAAAATTCAGCCAGGAAACCATCGGGCAAGCTTTCCCATTAGGGAGGTTTTTGAGCACCTCAAGAAGTTCTGACTCCGTAAATGGCTGCGAAAGAGCATCACCATCGTCTTTTGACAGAGTGGTGATATCTAACTTCCCCAGAAAATCCTTAATAATCTTGAGATCAATATCCTGGGTTTGGCTATAGATTCGCCTGTAATGTTCTAATATGACTTCACCCACTGCGCTCGACTCTGTATATCTTTCACCCCTGATAGGGCATCTTAGTGCATGTATCATGTTACTAGCAACCTGGTCACGGATTTGCCAGGCCAGGTATCTGCCTGTGAAGTTGCTTCCCTCATATATCTTCTGTCTATGAGTCGGTATCCTATACTGAGCTTCTTCACAAAACCTTCAGACTGTGCCTGCTTGGCGAGCTCAAAGGATTTTCTATTATTATCCGTAGGAGATCACAGATAAAAATCAAGACTCCTCTGAGCTGCTTCTTCCACAGCCCAACTTTGTTGTTTCGCACAGAGGCCCATATTTATACTTTTTTTGCGCTGCATTTGCATAATTTTTTACGCAAAAGCGGCAAAAACTTAAAAAATACACTTGTATTTCATAAGTTTGTGCCGCTTTTGCGTTAAAAAATGACACAAATGTGGTGCAAAAACAATATAAATATGGGCCGGAGTTTGTCTGCCACCCCCTTAGCAATTTCAACGCCCCTAAAAAAGGCCCTAAACGCATCCCAAACCATATAGAGTTGAAGAACCCCAATTACTTTTTAAAAAATCCCTAATTTCAACTCTAGAGGCCTGCACCCACCCCTCCTCTTGGAGAAGTTTCTGATTGAAAACCCACCTCCTAGGTTGAAGAGTGCAACGTTCAGGTGAAAAAAATGTTTCCAAAATAAGAGTAGAGTGATCCGAGAGACTTGAATGCAATAAAGATTGGTTCTTAAAGTGCATTGTTTTAGATATCAAAAAGAAATCAATTCGGGAGGCGCTTTTAAATCGGCTAGAGACACATGTATACTCTCTCTCATTTGGGGCATCAACTCTCCAAGGGGTACATAGCAACAAAACTCTGCCGTAATCTTTAAAGATTTTGGCAACCTTAGGTTTATGTTGTTTTTTACCCTTCACTGAAGTATCCATATATAGATTGTGAAGAAAGTTAAAATCCCCGCCGATGATCATTTTGCCTGGGAGCTGTAAAAGGGTTTGAAAAATGTCCACATACGGACCAAGATCATCTGTCAGAGGGGCGTAAAAGCTCACAAAGGTAAATCTTTCCTTAGAAACTTGACAGTGAGCCCAGCACCACCATCCATCTGGATCACTAAGAAAATCAAGAGCCCGAGCCCCCAGGCCTCTGGCTAGGAAAACTGCAGCACCTCTGAGTGGCTGGGGCTGCGGCAATCACCTTAAACTCTACGGATTTTTTTAACATAATAAAGCCCCTGATTTTTTTTAGCCGGGATATGGGTTTCTTGCAAAAGAATTACAGAGGGGTTTCATGCATTTATCTGTTCTTCAATCGCACCCTTCTTCCTTCTAATATTTAACCCATTGACATTCAGGAGATGATTCTTAGTAAAGTTTTTGGCTCTCCCATTGGATTCTTTTTATAAATTGCCTGAGAAATAGACAGACTAGACCTACTAGAGAGCTTTGGCCTTGGCCTGCATTAGGTACTGCATTATAGACTTTGCCCCTCCTGGTTGTACATAACTAAATTCTTATGCGGTATAGAAGGATCTTGTTCCCTTTACTTCCTCCCCCACCCCCTGTTCTATCCACCCCATCCCCCCCACACGGCCAACACCCGGGACCACTCCCCATCTCACCCCTTAATTCTCCCACTTGGGTGCCTTGACATGGCACCGGGTCACTGAAAGCAGCAGAGGGTGTTAATAACATATAGTAACTAAGTGTGCTCAGTGTGATATCCCAAAAATTACCAAAGATTTTCAATAGAACACATCCCCCTGAATACTATCCACCTCAACTAACCCCCTCATCATTACATATAGAGCGCAACAGAGTTTTAGCCGCATCCAGTGTGTGAATTATATTTGACTGTCCCTTAAAAAAAAACTTTTATCTTTGAATGCTGAAAAAGCCCAGCTGGAGCGCCTGCTTTTTGAAATGCCAGAATCATTTCTCTCAGCTCCCTTCTCCTTCGTGAAGCAGCAGCTGACATGTCGGAAAATGTTTTGAAGGAGTAGTCTCCAGGGATCTGGTGTACTCTGCACTTAATCACCTAAGATAAAATATGTTGTTTGATACGATAATCACCAAAGTTCACCAGTGTTGTTCGAGGATATTTAGCATCAGGGTAGCTCCAAAGCCGGAACAAGATGAGCTCACATAATGGAGAGACCCTGGTGACTGACCACTGAATCCGGGAGTACATGTTGTTTAATAAGATCTGTGATCAGTTCTGTGATAGTCTGCCCATTCTCGCGCCCTTCCGGCATCCCCGTAAATCTTAAATTTGATATACGTGAGCAGTTCTCCGCGTCGTCCAACCGGATCTGTAGTTCCAGCAGATCTGCTTGACATTTGGAGATTGCCGTCCTCCAAATCTGAGACTCGCTGTTCTACCTCCACTATACAAGAGTTAAGTTGCTGGATGTTAGTATTTATCTGATTTAGCTGTGCCTCTGTTTTGTGATTCGCTTCCGCTTGTGAAATTTTTAAGGACTTAAGCTTGTTTAATATTTGGAGAAGCAGGGACTCCTGCAGCTGTGGGCCTGCCAGCTGTCTCCCCTGCTGTCTTTCCTCCCCCTGCAGGCAGATCCTGATTTCCACGTGGCTCTCAGAGTTCATGGGGGTGCTAGTGACACTTGCCTCCCTAACTGAGCTTATGTCCAAGCTGTGTAAATCAGAGGGAGGGGTTATCTTCCACAGGGAGAGTAGTATGGCTGGAGGACTGGGGTCCCGTACAGATCTCCTTTGGTCCCATGCCAGCCCCTCCAAATAACGGGAGATTGCCCCTGTCCAATACTTGGCTTGCACCTGGTATCAGCTGATTGCCTAAATCAAGGCTGTCTAGATTGTCTTGTGTCCCTTGCATTCCTTGTTTTTCATCCACTGTCCCGATAGACCCCCTTTCTGATGGAGTTTTGTCAGAGAGGTTTGGCTGAGCTGAGCCAATCAAACTAGGGGTGGGACCATGCTGGATCCAAAGTCATTGTCCGCCATCTGTTGAGACCAAATTATGTTTATACTTAGCTCAGTCTGTCTTTGCCATCTTCTCCAACGATACAGGACGCTTATTTTTAATATTACGTGCTGACCTGAAAGTTTTTAATGACGAACAGCCCTTACTCTGAAGATCTCGGGGGAGTGCTGCATTGCTGACAGGGGATGGTGCCCAGAGTTTAAGAACCTCTTTCTCTGTAGCTGTAGGCACCTGGGGGCCACAATCCGCACCTGTGACTCCACGGACCGCTTCTGTGCTCCCCACCGCGTTGTGGCAGCCCAGCAGGGGCGCCTAGTGTCCTCCCCTGCTAGGAATGGTTTTTGGCAACGCGATTTGCCATGGTTGCCGTGCTTACAGCTCTTTATTTTATTAATTGTTTGAAGGCGGTTGCGGGTCCTGTTTATCTTATGTAGCCCCGAGGGGCACTGCTGCTGAAGACGGCCTCTACCTCCCACCCCCTTTGCTTAGCTTGCTTCCCCTGTGGCACGCAGCGTCCTCTCTTCTCCTTCCTGTCCTGTTGAAATTATTGAACTGAGCTCTTTTTTTGGGAGGGGTGGGGGACGGGGGTTTGTCACTCCCTTGCCATGCTAGTGTCCTAGCTGGGAGGAATTTGCTCCTCGACTTCAGCCGTGACCCGTTCCAACTCTCTCCACCTCTCACCGTACCTTTGTCTGTTGCGTCTAGTGCGTGGTATGCATGATATGTGCTCAGGGCAGGTCGCTGCCCTTTCCATGGGCTTTCCGTAGGACCTTGACGGATTCAAGGCAGCCTCCTCACCGATCCCCGCTCAACTTGCACAGCGCATCCGCTCCACTGAATCGCGATTCCTTCTCTGCGTGTCCGATGACTCAGCCGCGGAGCATGACAGGAGCTCCTACGCAGCCCAGCATAAAAATTGTTGACGCTATTGTGGCGCTTTGCTACACTAGCATCAAAAATGTTGATGCTAGTGCAGCAAAATGCAGGGAGGCCCACTGATTTTAATGGGTGCATCATTTTAAAGCCTGCTCTGAGTAGGCGTTAAAAAGTACGGAAAAAATGGCTCAGTGAAATCTTTTAAATTTCACTGTGCCGTTTTTTTGGGCCTCCTAATGGGGGAATGCCCCCCTTGCATTCATTATGCTTGGTGCAGGTATAATGTGCCACAAGGGCTCACAAAGTGGAACAATGCTTGCATTGCACCACTTCATAAATATAGCACATGGGAAATGCCACCGTAATGCCACATTTGCATTAAAAAAATGACGCAAATGTGGCACAAATGTGGCGCAAGGTGCTTCATAAATATGCCCCTCGTTTTCTTTTGCTCCAAACTGGGCAATAGGGAGCTGGAACCCTGCAGCATTTGAGTGAAAAGTAAGGGATAACTGTTTGGCCAGTGCCACAGGGAAATTCTTAGCAGCTACCGAAGGCACCTCAAGCTAGCAGAGCCTTTGAATCAAACACTGCTCCATTGCCTCAGGCTGCACAGGGTTGCTTCACCTTAGGATGTCAAAACATCCTTGTACTTTAAGTGGTTTGAGGATTATCTCAAGCAAGTAGGAAAAGGTGCTGTTCTAAGGTCCTCTCATGAGTTCCTATTTTCTCATCTTTCTCACTCTCGATTTATGGTGCTACCAAAATGGTGCATTGCATATTCCACGTATAGTATCAGAAGATACAAACATGGAACATGCACATGCGAGGGAAGGAGGGGTTTTGTAGAAGCAATTTAATTCCTAAATAGGAGAACCATGGGCTAGGGGGCAAGTGCACTTCAGTGGACAAGGCTTCTAGAAGCGGAGGTCACAACATGAGTGAGGCTAAAAAGCTGGGTGCAAGCTCAGACCTTACACTAGAGGATATTTGGGGGCGGCGTCTGCAACAGGAAGTGAATTGAAAATGCCTGGGGTGAAAGCAGATGCAGCATATCTGTGTGGGAGGAGTAGCCAAGGTTCCCAAACAATGGATTGCAACAGGAGATCTGTCTCTGACATCAAATTCAATGTCTTGGTGCTTGTTGGTCCCTGATTCACACTTTCACCCAAATAAGAGAGGTAGGAAGAAACCAGGGCCCAGACTTACTAAGGGCTTGCGTCGCTGTTGCGTTATGCAAGCCAGATTTACTAACCCACACAAAGCCACCTTGCATGGCTCTACATGGCTTAGTAAATCTTGAGTATCTCAAGGCAGCGCAGTTTGATGACTTGCATTACTCTGCACTGGGAAGGTGTTCCATAGGTGGAGTGTGGATATTCCTGCACATCCACTTATGGATTTTGGCACATTTTCAGATTTACTAAGACTAGTAAAGCTGGGAATGCGTCAAAAACGTATGCTGTCACTACGGAGGTGTAATCATTAGAAATTTGATTATTTTTCAGGAAGGTGTTCCTTCCTGCACAAAAAGAATTCTGCCTATAAAGCAGGCACCTTTGCACCAGGGACCAAGGATGTCTCTGTTGCCGCTAGGCAGCACATAGTCTGCCAGCGCAGAGAGAGAGAGCAGGAATGCACCATATATTAGTGAATATGGCACATTCCTGCTCTGTCTGTTTGATGCAGCACAGCGCAGCGAGAGACTGTTGTACATGAATTCCACCGCAGGGATATCATGGACTGCTGAAGAATGTTCACACCTTGCCCCACTGAATCTCTACCTCAGGAGGGCACCTGAAGCCCACTTCCAAGGGTTCAGGACTGGGATGGCACCACTTGGCAAGGTAGACTCACAGATGGCAGTGTCCAGGTGCAGCCGCAATATTGCTTGAACCCTGTTCTGTCCCTCGATCTTCAGATCAGCAAAGCCAACCAGTTAGCCATTGGAGTCACTCTGGGTTAAGTTCAAGAGATGATTGTTCAGTCCTTCTCACCCAGGTAGGAGGACAGCAGGTCAGCACAGAAAGCAGGAGTCCAGAGCAGTCCAGCAGAGTGTCAGTTCTTCAGCAGCACAGCAGTCCTTCATCTTGGCAGAGTATCCACATGTCCAGAATTGTACTGAAGTGGTGGTTTCTGTGGTCCATCTTTTATACCCTTTGCACTGGTTCTAGAAGGTGGGATACGCATCTAGACAGTAGCTTTGAGTGCAAGGAATTGCCTGCCTCCCCTGCCCAGGCCCCAAGCTGGCTGGAGTGACAATACAGGATTGTTAGGTCCTTTGTGTGTGGACAGGCACATCCTATTCAGGAGTAAGTGAAGTTGTGTCCAGCTCCTCCTTCCCATCCTGCTGAGATGGCCCCTCAAGTCACACCTAAGTTCCCATAGTGTGTCGTTGTGACTGTCTCGGAGGAATACACAAAACCAAACTACCAACTACACTTAGTCATGTGACCAGAGACAGACTGCGGGTACCAAACGGTTAACAACAACAAGGTGATGGTTGGAATACTTGAATTAACCTCAGCCACTCGCAATCGCTTAGGCCACATCCCAATCCATCGTCTGGCCTGGCAGTTCGGGCTGGACTGTTCCCAAGAGGAGCAGGAGCAAGACTGATTTGCATATAGCTGGGTCCAAACTGAAGTAGCATGGTGGGCAAAATAAAATGGACTAAGATGCAACCCGAGCGATTGCAGTGGCTGAGATTAATTCAAGCATTCCTTCCATCACCTTGTTGTTATTGCCTTTGTCAAAGTTTCTAAAAGTGGCATTTTTAGAATTGCAATTTAAAATCAGACTTCATCGTAAGTTAGGATTTAAAATTGTGATTCTACAGACAGCAAATTTGAAGGAATTATCTCTTCCCATTTGGAAATTACACTTATAAAATGTAATAAGGCAACTCCAATATTAACCCATGGGAGAGATAGGCTTAGCAGTAGTAAAAAATGAATTTTAAACTTGAATGTACATGCCTTACCTTTTAAGTACACTGCACCTTGTTGCACTTATGAAATGTAATAAGGACATTCCATTGTTATCTTATGGGAGAGAAAGGTATTGCAGTAGTAAAAAATGATTTAAAAAATAAAATGTACATGTCTTACCTTTTAAATTTATTGCACCCTGCCCTCTGGGCTGACCAGGGCCTACCCTAGAGGTGTCTTATATGCAGAAAAAGGAAGCTTTGGGCCTGGCAAGAGGTTTACCTTGCCAGGTCAAAATGGCAATTTAAAACTGCACACACAGACTCTGCACTGACAGGACTGAGACATGTTTAGTTTGCTACTTATGTGGGTGGCACAATCAGTGCTGTAGTTCCACTAGTAGCATTTAATTTACAGGCCCTGGACACATGGAGTGCCACTTACCAGGGACTTACAAATAAATTAAATATGACAATTGGGAATAAGCCAATATTACCATGTTTGGAGAAGAGCGCACAAGCACTTTAGCACTGGTTAGCAGTGGTAAAGTGAGCATAGTCCTAATACCAGCAAAAAGAGGGTAAGAAAAAAGGGAGAAGGAAAGCAAAAAGTCAGGGGGAAGACTACCCTAAGGCTCACAGGACTAACAAATAGCACCAATAATTGCTATAAGAAACGATCACTCGATTCAAGTCAATCCTCCCAAACTCCTTAATCTTGTTTCTGAACTTTTCAGGGTGTAGTACACAAGTGCGCTTCACTAGCTTGACATAATTACAAACCAACAGATCGACCACAACCTAGACTGTGGTTTGTCATTTCTTTTCTTGGCTTTCAATCAACAGTCAATAGGACGAGTTAAATCAGTAAATCCAGCCTTGAGGTAATGGTAAGGTGACGTGATGTCATGGTCAGTGTAATTATTTGGTCCATGTAGTGGTGTATCACTGTAATGGGCTGCGGTCATGACATACCTCTAGTGCAGCGTCTGGCTATGGTTGACCAGCATTCCTCAGAAGAGAAGCTGGAGCAGAGATGGAAGCATATCTGAGAACCTGTGGCACTGGATCTGACATGTTTCATGTTTTTTTAATCGAAGATGTATTGAAGTCCGCTGGCTGGATGGTGATTTGTTCTTAACATTAGATGTGTAGCACCTAGGTTCCTAAGATCAATTAGTTCCTTACAGCAATCAATAAACAATGCAATGGCAGATTTTCCACTGTCCCAGAGTACACTCCCTTCACCATAGGATAAGCCGTACAGTTCAGTCTGCCCTCCCCAGCTGTTCCAACTTCTCAATTATGAACCACTTCTCAAGTAGAACCATGTTGCAGAGCTTGTTCACCACTAACTCCATATGGATTGTGGAGGGCATAAAAACATGTCATAATGTTCTCCTTGTGTTGTGTTATTCAGTTATACTGTTTCTGCAACAGTGAGTAGATGGTGAGTTGTAACAGCCTCAGGCCATGCACTGTTCATCCATCAGTGCAATCTAAATCTCATTACATGAGGGTTCTACCCAAGGAGGCTTGACTAATAGTAATGGCAGATCCAAGAAGGATTAACTAATGATGGATACAAGGAGAACTAACTAATGGCAGATCTAAACAGGACTGACTAATGGCAGATCCAAACAGGACTGACTAATGACGTATCCATGCAGGATCGACTAATGGCGGATCCAAGGAGGGTTGACTAATGGCAGATTCAAAGAAGATAGACCAATGGCACATCCAAAGGAGATTGACTAATTGCAGATCCACTTAGGATTGACTAATGTGGGGTCCACATAGTATTGACTAATAGCGGATCCATGTAGGATTGATTAATGGCAAATCCAAGGAGGATTCGCTTATGGTGCACCCAACTATTATTGACTAAGTACTGATTTTGGTCCCCAGCATTCTGTCAGTGTTGTTGAATACAAAGTATGCCAAATATTGGCTGGTGCTGCTTGGCAAACTTGTTCCCATGGGTTTTGGGGCACTGAGTGGCTATAGGCCAGTTCTTTGGAGACCAGATGTCATTCACCCCACAAGTGTCCCAGGGCCCTGCGGTCTCCAGCTCTGCCTCTCTGAAGAGTAGCGCAATCAAGCGTTCAGTGCCTTAACTATGAAGTGGTGAGGGCTTGAAAATCAGATACTCTATGACACATAACAGCACCAAATAAAGGGAGTTATCTTTCAGAACTTTATTCTGAAAAAAATAAGTATATTTCTATAAGTACAATGTCAACATTTAAATGAGTAAACGTGAAGATATAGATAAAGAAACAAATACCTTTTTGCCTTCTGGTGCCAAGACATAACCCAAAGCATTTTATAGCACTTTTACCGTAAACCTCTACTGTTTTAGTAAATGTCATTCACCAGGGCAATTGAATCCTATTGGGAAAAGATCGGGAGCATAAGTCTAGCCTTAGAGCTCTTTGGGTCCCTGTGTTCACATCGTGGTGTTATTCCCACTCCAGTGTTCACTGAATAAAGGCACCAGAGGGAATACTTCAATGTGGCAACGATACTACCATCCATCTGCTGTTTCCCTACTTTCTCAGAGGCCTGGGACAAGGAGTGTAACTTAGTGGGTCAGAGTACAAGAGCTGAGACATTGACAATTCCAGGGTTTCCTGGATCGCGATAGTTAGCATTAGAGATTTCGATTCAACATTAGCCCATTTTCAGCCCTGACTTATCTCCAAATCAGAGTCATACGTGGGGAGGACTCACGATGGCATGGACTAGCACCCACCGGGCCCCATCAGATCTTATTGACACGTGGGCCCAGATATACAAACCTGTCACACTACGTAGCAGAGCACCCAATGTTGCTGTGCTGAGTTGCATGAGAAGGAGAAAGCAGGACAGAGCCATATCTAAGCAGATGAGATATTGCACTGACCTGCTCTGTCTCTAGAGCTGGTGCACAATCAGGTTTCCGAGCGCCAAACACACACATTTGCACCATGGTGCAAAGGTGTCTGTGTGAGTGTAGCATACGTTTTGTACTGGATACTACCAAATACTATGCTTAGAATAACTTTAAAACTCTTCCCACCTTGGATGTATGCTATACAGTACAGCACACATGGACAGTGGGAAACGTTGCGAGAAATGAAAGCATATCTCCTTTTTAAAGCCTACTTTCAAGTGGCTTTAATTTGTGGCGCGAAAACTGTCTACCAATGTTAGTAAATAGGGTTTTGCAACAGAAATCATGGGTGATTAAGTGGGGGTGCCTATATACCATCCATGGTAAGTCTCCTTGTCGGAGAGTAACCCACAGCAGTGCTTCTCACTATTTTGTGTTACTTTTTCTTACAAATCAACGCAAATATCAATTTACATTGGTTTGCAAATCCCAAAAAGGATTTTGCGTTGGGTCTACATTGAAAAAGTAACACAAACCAGAGGCAAAACCTTTGTAAATCTAGGCCTAGGTCGCATTCAAGGTTTCTAAGTTGACGATGAGTCCATGTAACCCGTAGCACTTACAGGATCCCACTTGTTCTAACCACCAATGTACATCTTTGAGCTCTCAGAAGCTTGCAAAAGACAAGGATAACAGGCTTAGAGCACAGACTGGCATTCCTGTCCTGTCTGCTTCCACCAGCTGTAAGTTACTACTTCATGCTACACACATACACACCTGCTTTGTCTCGAAAGTAGGTATGAGTAAATAATGATGTAGTAAGACATGCTCATGGGCATTTTGGGCTGTCAACGGTATGTGGCACAGTGGAGGCTACAACTGCTGCAGGTTGGCACTGGGTTAGTGGCTCAGTGGAGGGTGGTCTAGGTTGGCACAGGGTTAGTGGCCTTGGTAGATAGTCAAGGCCAAAGCAATCTAAGTAGCAGTTCAGGCTTACATTGAGTTAGTGGCACAGAGAAGTGCTTTGGTCTAGGCTGGCATTGAGTTAGATAGCAGATGTATAGTGCTAGTTGGCACTTCAATAGCACCACACTGCATAGTACAGCTGGGAAAAATGACATAGTAGGGGTGTGGACAAGGGTGGAACCAGGTTACTGGTACAATGGACTATGCATTCTAGGTTAGCCAGGACAATGTTTATATAATAATTCAGCACAGATGGGCACTACGATTGGCACTGTGTAGATTAAGCCACCTATTGGTGCTATAGCTTGTATGATGGTCCCAAAGTCACAAATCCACCAGGAGCGCTGGGGCTGGAATAATCCAGGCTGACATAATCCGGGGCTTCATTGGAATCTCAGGAAAGGATGTTGTGTTCAGCCTTGCACAGAAGAACTAGAAGAGGCGGAGCATTCTACCCTCTATTCATGGCTATGTTGGCTTTCTACAGGAGCGAATAACGCAACACATCTATTTATAACACCTCACCTAAAACTGGATTGCGTCTTGGAATGTGACAAACTAGCAAATAGTTAAGTGGTCGTTGCCTGATAGATTCTGCCACTCATTGGTCCTTCATTCTAGTGAGACTTCTGCTTCCTTGGCATCAAAACAGAGACCTCCCAAACAACTCTTTGCATGATTTTGGCCACAAGAACATATCAGCCAACCCAGACGTGCCACCATGCGGCCTGGAACCATGCCATGCAGATACTTAAAAGCCAGGCAGAACATTCCGGATGACATTTTGCCTCCCAGTGACACCCATTGCAAGGCACCTGCCCACCTGATAGGACAACTGCTTCCAATGTGATGTCAGTGTCATTTGCATAGTGTGGTGTAACGTCTCTAGTGCACTGAGAGTCTACGATGGCTAGCAACTGGGGGTTTGGTGTATTTATTTAGAATATCTAATATTTACAGATAGATGTTTATTGATGGCATACCATTGACATGGTGCATTAAGACAGAGTGGTCTTGCAGAACCTCAGGGTACTGGTACACGTCACATGTTGCGTGAGATGGAGTTCTAAAGGTGACTGAAAGTACCTCAGACCCTGACAGAGTAGACTGACTACAGGGTCTTAAAGGCATCAACAATTTGGAACCCGTCTCAAACGCACATTGAATAACACCTCTTCACTAGCATGGCGATTGGATTGTCACACCCGAGATAGTGCCACGCAAGCCAGCACTAGGAGAGGATGTACTTAAGGACATCACTGTGGGTTTGATTTGATACTGAACCATTACCTTAGCCTTGGAAAGAGGCGGTCATGGAAGTTGGCTTTGCCAATCAGACTCAGTGATAACCGTGAAACACGATTTGCGCAACTGGCAGCCTGCCAATGTCCGGTGCACACTCCCAATGCTCAGTGTTGCCCATCTGTGTTGAGCAATGTGATGTTCTGTCTCTCCACCTCCATCCACCACATGCCAAGTAGAGCATTGAAGCTGGTCTAGGGTTTAACATACAGCTGTGGTTTGAGCAATGCCTCATAGTACAGCTCAGTGACTACAGGAAGTCTTGCTGTCCATCGCTATGAAGCACATACTATGTTCCTAAAAGGATGATCGTAGACATATGCTAACTTCTGTAGTAGGAGGTACCCGCTTATCAGGTACCAATGCATTGTGTTCACTCTCTTTGCAACACTTTTTCATACAACCTTTTTATTATGTTAAAAAGTGGCTGAGAATCTCTGAAGATATAATTAAAACGTAATTACTAGCCTGGGGGCGGGGGGGGTATCCAAATCTGCTGCCATAGTCTAGCTGCTTGTTTATTCGTGATTGGATCCCAGAATGTGTTGTCTTAGTGGCCGAGAACGGTGGCCATGTTGACCCTTAATGTGGTTAGCCATACGTTTGCAAAAAACTCTGTCTGACAAACCCACTGGGTGGATGCAGTGAGTAAATCCCATTAACATCCTCCCCACCACTACTGGAACCATGATAGACACAGGGAATGAACAGGAGCCATGATGACAGGAGAGAGCGGTTTTGTGGGCCCATGTGCTCTTATAATCCGGTGCTGATGTTCTTCTTGTTACCTTCATGTAATACGTCATATGTTGAGGGACGAGGAAAGACCGACTATGAATGGTTGCCATTGCAGATATTGTTCACTCATTTTCCTCTGGCAGTCCCTTGAACCTCACCTCTAGTTTTTCACTTGTGGCTGCTGGCAAGAAGGGCTGTCGTTGCTGTCGGCGTCTGCAGCGCTCCATGGCCTGGCTGTACTTGGATTCTTGGATGAGCTGCTTGTTCTGCCCCTCCAGGTGCAGCTTGTGTGCCTGCAGTATGCGCGAGCGCCGGATCAGGTGCAGGAGCTCCTGCCGCAGCTGCTGGTTTTCTTGCACCACCCCCTCATTATGCTCCTTCATAAAGCGCTCTGCTTCCTTTTCCGCCTCCTTGGCGAGCGCCAGCACCTGCTGCTCAGAGTCTGCCATGTACAAAGCCTTACCCTGAAGGAAAGCTGCTTTGATCTTCAGCAGGGTGTCTGCGTTCTGGGCCCTGGAGGTCATGACGTCTTGTTCCAGCTCCTTGATCCTGGCGATTTGCTCTAGCTGCAGGTCCTTGACGGGCTGGAGATCTTCGATTTCCTGGTTGACTTGAGCCAGTTTGGCCTCTTTCTGAAGGAGCAAGTCCTTGAGCTGGGCCTCCTTCTCCATGAAGTTGGTTTGCAGTTCCTCTTGTTGCCTTTTGAGCTCCTCCAGCTCCCTCTGGTTCTGGTCGCTCAAGGTGATGATGGTGTTTTCCCGCTTCTGGGTCCTCTTGGACATGTAGGACATGTATTCTTGGCTCTCCACCCGGATCCGCTGGGCCTCCTCCTGCAAGAACTCATTGTCATGCCGCAGCATGTCTAGTCTCTTCCTCAGAGTCTCCATGCTCAGCGCCAGCTGGCTATTCTCTTGCTGAAGGAAGGCCTCCTTCTCAGACAAGACTGGCTCGATCGTGCCCTCCTCCTCTCCCTGTGTCTCACCTGTTGTGGGAGGAGCCTCTTTTGCAGATTTCCCTCCTATGCTCTTGGCATTGTCGGTCGGTTGCTTCTTTTTGGCTGGCATGGTGTTCGGCCCAGTCTTTAACCCTAGAGAAACAATCCCAAAAACAAGTGATGAGTCTGGGGTAAATTACTTAACAAAACAAAATACACCACCCACAGCATTTAAAAGTTCTAGCTAAGGACATCTGAAGCAATCACTACAGTATAAAGACTGATAGTGATGACTTTGTGTGACCTTTGAGTTTGAAGGACACCACTGTTATCTCAGTAAACTGATAAGAATGCTTGGGAGATTATCACGCCTATTTAGGGTAAATTGAGGATCCGAGACATAAGTTAACTCCTACTCCCACCTCTTCCAAGACTGTCGAAATGACAATGTTATTGCTGTTTGAGATTTTTCTTGGCGGCATTGAGGGTGGTGGTTGCTCTAATGTCCAAAGGGCAGAGTCCCAGTGGTAGGAATGAAAGATGTCCCGGATATCAAGGTGGCATGGAGAATTACAAGATGGATGGTATGGTGGTGAATGATCTGGGCTCTAAGGGTGCCACTGGGGTTGATTAAGGAGAAAGACACGATAATTACTGGAAACATATGCTCCTAGACGTCAGGTGCTAAATGACACCTCAAGGAGTTTAAGGTTGGGATTTTCAGCACACAAAATGGAAAATTCCAAACAGGGTTTCAGAAAGACTAAAGAATATGAAAATGACCCCATTGCAATATATGAATCTGTTGCATAAATATATTTATTAGGGAAATCATGAACTTGAATCTTAGGTCTGGCACAAACAATACATTTTTCTTTAAAAGATATATGCAGAGAATGAGCTTTGGGGCAACCTCCTTCAACCATTGAGGCCCATATTTATGGGCTTTCTGGCATAGGTCAGTGCAGCAAGTCAGCTTGCTGCACTGCGCTGTGTCACAGGGAAAGGGCAGGACTGCACTGTATTTATCCAAAACACACATTCTTGTTCTTTCCCCTGCGCTGGCGTCATTTTGGCTGCCTAGTGCCAACACAGGCACCCTTGCATCATGGTGCAAGAGTGCCTGCGTTGCACGCAGGATTGCTTTTGTGCAGGAAGGAGAACCTTCTTGCACATAAACAATCCTAAGAGTTTTTCCCTCTTTCTATCTCATTCTGCAGCACACACAAAAAGAGGAATAAATGAGGAAAATTAAACATATTTCTTCTCTTTACACCTCTCCTGGGGAGGCAGATCATTTTGCCACATTCACAGGTTTACAAGATCTTGGAAATTTGGGAATGCGTAAAAATCCATGGATGTTGTGCAGGTACACCCACGCAACACTCATGGAAATGCCTGGCGCAGAGTAATGTAACAGTGATTTGTGCTGTGGTGACCTTGCGTGTCTTCATAAATCTCATTTACGGTTTGCATCGCTCTTGCACCACGTTGCCCAGTGTGCTTTGGGTTAGCCCCCTTCAGCTTCAAACACATCTTGGATGAACTTAGACGAGTAGTTCTCTCTTAGCATCATGCTATTGGCTATCACACATATTATTCTGCCTCCTACGGGGTACTTCATATGCATTGCATGAGGGTCATTGTTTTCAGCATCTGGCAGGGCCTACTTGTTGAATACCGAACCCATCTTGCAGATAAGGCCTTCTCCACTAAAAGCACACACTTCCATTGGTACACACTGTCTTGAGGTTTCAACTAAATGAGTATGTAAATGCTTTATATAACTTCCCAAGTGTTCTTTTACCCTAAAAAATATTGTTTGCACAAAAAATGACACATACCAATAAATATATAATGTTTACATACCTGTTTAGGTGATATTTTAATAGTTTTTGGTGGTGAAAGCCACCAGTCTATGGTGGTTTCCTTCACATAGGGTATGCTTCTCCTCTTTTCTGTGTTCTTTTAGGTCGAGAATTTGAGACCTCTTGTATATACTTTAGTAAATACTTCTTTGTGGGCACTCTGCTTTTTCATTTGTTTGTTTCAGTGTTCTTAAAAGATCATTGCTCGCTAGTGGTCAGTCCTTCGTCTTTGTCCCTCCTTTTCCTATCTGAAAGAGCAGTGCCCCAGTACTTGTACCCTTCCACTTGTCCAATTGTAGCATCTGTTTAGGGACTAGTTTTCCCTTTCTCTAGGAGCATTTGACCAGAGTGCTAGATGTTTTCAGTAGCACTGAGGCCTGTTTCATTAAGCAAGGCTGTAAATCATGTTCTTATCTCATTACATTTGCTGTGCATTCAAAGACAGTAGTGCCAATGCTCCAATAAATCTGAGCTTTTCATCCGAGTATTTCTTTCATTATAACGCAAATGTTAAAGGCTGTTTTCCGAGGGCGCCTGTTTCCGCCCCTCCCCCTTGGTTGTTTCCAAGCATGGAGCCGCCCCTGCCACTCTGTTAAGTGCCATGTGTGCTGCCTGCTGGTACATGCAGTTTCTCGTGTGTTTTGTCGCACCAGCGTTGAGCGGGCACTCCAAGCTCTGTTTCTGTTCACAGGGCTGTAATTTTTGGATCTATTTTGGTGAAACTCTGTCATGAGGCCGTCGGTGCTTGTAGTCAGCACAGAGGGCTAGTTAATCAAATCAAACCTGTTAAGTGTTTAATGGTACTATGGGTATCTTATTCAGGGCAGTGATGGGGGTCATGACAGCTCAGCTCTGTGCGCTACTACTTTTGTCTGCCCATGCCGAGGCAGCGCCGAGGTTCGTCTGTACTTGGGTCAGATCTGTCCAATAGAGCCGACCTCCAAAGGCTGCTAAAGAGCGGGAGATACACAATACCAAAGAGACACCAAAAATATTACATGACACTAGTGTACCTCATCGAAAACATCACTCAGTTCCAAAATGGCTGCGCAAGAGGCGTTGCAGTCCTCTTTCTATTATCCTTCATGCGACTACCTGACTACTACTAGTTTCGGTCGAGATGTAAGAAAAAAAGAAGTGACAACTGAACACAAAGCTGCAATATTAATACTGAGAGGAAGCAGGAAAAGGTATAAGCTTTGCAAATTAACTGTGTGAAGGGCCTGACACTTAACTGTCTGTGGAGCACTAACCCTTGTCTGCTGCCTTCTAATTTCACTATTTCCTGTCCGCAATTTCCCACCCAAAGCTGATTAAAGGACAAGGTGAGAGCGGCTGGAAAGAGCATAGGGTATTATTCTGAGCATGCACCTGCATCGCACCAATAACCCATCCTTTGCGTTATTCTACTTTGTACCCCATTCAAAAACAAGTTTTACAGTTTAGTCCAAGGAGTCCGGTCTGTAACAGCATGAGGCCTAACCGTACCAGCAGCGGGCTGTAGGCGATCCAACAACTTAGGTTAATCTTCATCTACACAGCATATATAGTATTACGTTTGTTCAGGGGTCTTATGCAACAATTTACCATGTACAGAAGTGGGAAAGAAGCCAAATTCATAGTGAGAGCTGGGACAGAACTGAACAAAAGATATCGTCCTAAACTAAGGGCCAAAGTTTGAGCTGCAGCACCAAAATAATTGTCAAGTAGAATATTAAAATAAGGGTATTTAATGAACTGTTTAAAATTCCAAATGATTTATTTTTCTACAATTGTGGAGATAAAAGAAGGACATCACGGGCGTGGCAACAGACAAGTAAGAGGTGGCAGTACATAAATATTGAGTTGCACATATCTCACTCACATTATCTTTTTGAGTCTGAATCTGAGATATAAACCCAGCACATTAGTTTCTGAGCACTTTTGAAAATCAATCTATGGTTTTCAGGTTTTGTTTCATAACACCATTTCACTGAATTTGAGGGGTTTTGTTCAACACATATGTGATGTCTTATGAACAAAAAAACATAACTTACCCTTAAAGTTGCTTTGAGTGTTTTTTTGTTGATTGTACTACAAGTTTTTCATCCACCTCTTCCCAACCTCCTGTGTGGTAGCAATGGGTTCATGTGGCCTATATGCCATGCATCTATGATGCCCAAGACAGGAGCAGTCCCCTGCATCTGCGATCCCAAAGGTAATTCTGCCTTCTTGTGGTACATCATGGTTCCCAAGGGAACTGGAATCCCCCAAGCCAAGTATCTCCAATCCTGAGGTCACTGCCAGGCCCCCTACATACAGCTCTGATCCCCAAGCCACTGCCACTTCCCATGCCATACATCGATTTAAATCTAAGGCGGTACCAGCCCATACTGTTTTATGCAGGCTAATTCCAGGTGTCGCTGTGGCTACAGCTCTAATCTACCTGAAGTTGTGTCACCTGTGCTGTTTCTGGTCGTGCACAAAGGGCCAGAAACTGAGGTTTACGCATTAGGTAGTCTGATAATGTGCTCCATGGCTAAACACTAATAAGGTCCCATAGGCGGGCTTATTGGCTATGCCAATGCGTGTTTCATTTGTGCTCATGCTGCCGAGCATTGGATAAGGCCATCGTACATGTCTTGCAGCTCCTACAGGTAACAGTGTCTTCAAAACCTGCTTCATCCGAAAATTCCCTGTATCTCATCACCTTGGGCTTGTGTACACTTCTTTGTGCCATGTCTGCTGTTGTCTGCACAATGGGTTCCTGCTTGCTGGGGCTCATAACAGTAAGTGGCAAGGAATGTCTGCATGTCTGGCTTGGCATCCCAATTTCAACCCCAAACGCAAAGTGGGAGTGAGGAGAAGCAGGCAGACTGGGGTGACGGTCCTCTGCCTCTCCTCATTCTGGCACTGATCCCATTAACAAAGAGAAGCACCGCCATTTGCTGCACCTCCCTCTCACCTGTACGCTTCACACAGATTTTTCATGGCCCCCACTTTACCCATGCCATGTATGTAGCTGCAGTGGGAGGCGCAGTGTGCCAAGATACACCACAGCATCCTTGCACACTGCAAGATGGCCACTGATCTTTCATAAGCAGACCAGACACATAGCTTTGCAACAGGCCTTCTTTTATGTTTATTATTTCAATGTTTTTCAAAGGTATTTGATGCTGATTTGTGCTGTGAGCATCTCATGTGGCATCCTGATATGCCGCAGCAGTTTAGTCCATACTGCCCACTCCTTGCATACACATCTAAGGCTCAATGCATCTTAGCTGAAGTAACGTAAGCACAGCTTGTCAGTCATTGCATGCTAAAGGGGTTTGAGTTTCTGTCACATCAGCTGCAGGAAAGCCCTGCCTCACATATTGCTTGGTCACCAGCATGCTTGTTGTAAATCGAGTTAGGTTCAGAGACTTCACTCACAGTCGATTCGTTTGAGGAGCAGGGGCCGTATTACAGAAAGCTCCCGGGAGTGCACAGGGACACGCGCCTGCTGCCCCCGAGGCTCAATGCTTTCACAGGAGCCAAGTACGCTTGTCCGCCCCTCTGTAATACTGATAAAGATGAGCACACACAGCAGCAGCGTTATCATGAGAGGGCGTTCCCTCATTTGAGGAACCGCGTTGCCTGTGCCGCATTGAGGACAGGGCGCAGAGGCAAGGATGCCCTTAGGAGGTGCGCTGTAAATACACCGTATAAAGTGGCAATGTGGAGGGGACAAGTGGGGTTCCGTGGACACCTCTGACATCCGCCTGCTGGCAAGTGCGCTCACTCCCTGCACCTGCCTATAAGGGGATCTCTCTCCCCTCGTCACACTGCAGATGGCATGCTGCCTGCAGGGTGAAACACTGAGCTGCTTTCAAGCAGTCACTCTGGCCCGTATTTATACTCCATTTGCGCCGAATTAGCGTCGTTTTTTTCGACGCAAATTCGGCGCAAAACTAACGCCATATTTATACTTTGGCGTTAGACGCGTCTAGCGCCAAAGTATGGGCAAATAGCGTCATTTTTTTGCGTGAACGCCTTCCTTGCGTTAATGAGATGCAAGGTAGGCGTTCCCGTCTAAAAAAATGACGGCGACGCAAATGCGTCGTATTTATACTCCCGGGCAAAAATCACGCCCGGGAGTGGTCGGGTCAAAAAAACCCGCATTTGCGCCACTTTTTAACGCCTGGGTCAGGGTAGGCGTTAAGGGGCCTGTGGGCTCAAAATGAGCCCACAGGTGCCCTCCCATGCCCCCAGGGACCCCCCCTGCCACTCTTGCCCACCCCAGGAGGACACCCAAGGATGGAGGGACCCATCCCAGGGACATTCAGGTAAGTTCAGGTAAGTATAATTTTTAATTTTTTTAAATTTTTTTGGGTGGCATAGGGGGGCCTTATTTGTGCCCCCCTACATGCCACTATGCCCAATGACCATGCCCAGGGGACATAAGTCCCCTGGGCATGGCCATTGGGCAAGGGGGCATGACTCCTGTCTTTACTAAGACAGGAGTCATTTAAATGGCGTCTGGGCGCAAATCGGGTTGAGGCGATTTTTTTGCCTCAACCTGACTTGCCCCATTTTAAGACGCCCTAACGCCATTTTCCCCCTGCGCCGGCGCTGCCTGGTCTACGTGGTTTTTTTCCACGCACACCAGGCAGCGCCGGTCTGCTAGCGCCGGCTAACGCCATTCCATAAATACGGCGCCCGCATGGCGCTTCAGAATGGCGTTAGACGGCGCTAAATTTTTTGACGCTAAACTGCGTTAGCGCAGTTTAGCGTCAAAAAGTATAAATATGGGCCTATGTGTTTCACTCAAATGCGCTGCCCCGAGAACAACACAAGTTCGGGCTGCCCTGTGGGCATTGCATTCTTTATATTGTGGCACACTGTCCCTCTTCGCACCTGGAGCACCTTTTGAAAGCTGCACCGTGGCACAAATAGGGTAAGCGCGTCGTATGCATAATACGGCCCAAGGACAGTAAAGTATTTCCATAGACGGCAATGACTGTTTATGTTACGTAATGTTAATTAAGCTTATACTTAGCACATTAACCAGCTGTTTCTTGCCACTTTTCAGAATACAGAACTACTGATGAAACTTCTTAAAACCAGAGAGACTGCTCAGTTCAGTAAGCTTGCTTAAAAAGCCATGTCTTTAAGGATTTATGAAATAAACTGAAATCAGTTTCTTGGCGAATATTATCTGGCAATGCTGTAAATGTGTCCACCTGATCTGCATTTACAGAACTTTGGGACCATAAGTCAATTCCCATGCATCAATCTTAAGTTATGTTATTTACTGAGCTTGGTAAGAACTGATTTGAAAATATTTAATATTCTAATACATCATCTCTACCACACAGCAAAAACAGGAATGGGGTTTGTTACAGATACTTTTAAGACCTGGTGTGTCAGTTTTTAAATAAACATACATACGATGGAAGGCCTTCAAAAGCTCACAGCTATGTGATATGGCTCAAGCTTTAACAACCGCTAGGTCTAACTTTAATGTTATAACACATGCAAAACACAAGAATAACAAATGCTGTTTATATCTGTTAGCATCCTGAATCCAGATCTATTGATTTTTCCAATGCTTGTTGTTGGAAATGGCCTCTCTGCAGGGTCACCCCCAAACTTTTTGCCTTCCTCCTTCTCTTTTTCTGACCTCATTTTTGCTGGCTTTAGGATTCTGCATACTTTACCACTCCTAACCAGTGCTAAAGTGCATATGCTCTCTCCCTTAAAACATGGTAACATTGGTTCACACCCAACTGGCATATTTGAGCTACTTGTAAGTCCCTAGTAAAGTGCACTACATGTGTCTAGGGCCTTTTGATTAAATGCTATCAGTGGGCCTGCAGCACTGGCTGTGCCACCCACCTAAGTAGCCCCTTAACCATGTCTCCGGCCTGCCATTGCAAGGCCCGTGTGTGCAGTTTCACTGCCACTTCGACTTGGCATTTAAAAGTACTTGCCAAAACCTTAAACTCCCCTTTTTCTACATCTAAGTCACCCCTAAGGTAGCCCTAGCTAACCCATAGGGCAGGGTGCTGTGTAGGTAATAGGCAGGACATGTACCTGTGTAGTTATATGTCCTGGTAGTGGAAAACTACTACATTTGTTTTCCACCGCTTTGAGGCCTGCTCCTTTCATAGGATAGCACTAGGGTTACCCTCATATACTGTTTGAGTGTTAGATTCTGATCAGAAAGGGGTAAACAGGTCATGTTTAGTATGGCCTGAATGGTAATACAAAATCCTGCTTAATGGTGAGGTTCGATTTTATATTACTATTTCAGAAATTCCACTTTTAGAAAGTGAGCATTTCTCTGCACTTAAAAACCATCTGTGCCTTACAGCCTGTCTCCAATCTAAGTCTGGGCTGGTTGACAGCTCCCTTGTGCATTTCACACGGACAACCACAAACACAGGATGCTCAGTCACACTTGCACACATCTGCATACTGAATGGGTCCTCCTGGGATGGAAGGGTGGAAGGGCTTGACACTTACCTTTCAAAGGCTAGTGGTCTACCCTCAAACATAGGACTGCCAAAGCCCTTACTGGGACCTAGGCAGACAGACCTGTACTGAAAGGGGACCATGTGCACTTCAAAACAACTCTTTGAAGTCTCCCCCGCTTCAAAGGCACTTTTGGGTATACAAACTGGGTCCCTGGCTCTACCAACTCAGACACTTCCTGGGACAGACACTCTGAACCAGATCCTGTAACCTGCCAAGAGGAGCTGCCTGACTGCCCAAAGGACTCATCTGGACTGCTTTGTAGTGAAGGACTGCTACCTTGCTGTTGCCCTGCTGCCTTGCTGGCCTCTGGCTCTGCTGAGAAGGGCTCTCCAAGGGCTTGGATTGAGTTTGCCTCCTGTTCCTGAAGTCTCAGAGCCAAAAAGACTTCCTCTCTTCAAAGGAACTACTTGTGCAGCAAAAATCGATGCACAGCCTGCCAGAATCAACGCAGCCTGCCTAGTTGTGAGAGAATTACTGTATCACCGACCCGGAACGACGCAGCCAGGCTCCCCGAGTGGAGATCGATGCAGCGCCAGTGTTGCGACCGGAACTTCGACACACAGCCCACCGGATTGACTCATCACCAAGCCGGAACGATGCAGGCCGACTTCCTGCATGAGGAATCAACCCAATGCCTGTCGTGCGACAGAAACTCTGATGCATCGCCCACTGGATCGACACAGCACCTGTGACTTTGTCCTGCACGCCCAGGTTTTTCACGTATCGTTCCTGGGCATCAAACGACCCCGCATTGCAGAGAGGATCCAAGACTGCATGCCGGAAATCGACGCAAAGCCCTTGCAGTGTGTGAAGAAGAATCAACGGATCGTCTGTGCGTGTCTGGAAATCCGACGCACACCTTACTTTTTCCACGCATCTCCTCCTCTGCGGTCACCGTGCGTGTAATTTTGACGCATGCCAGGTACTTTGTGCACACAAGAGACATTTGTTAATTTTTTAAGACTAAGGCCCTCATTAGGACCTTGGCAGCACATGCCGCCTACCGCCATGGTGACAGCCACCAACATACATGGACAACAATGACCATGGCATTATGACCGTAGACGGAATACCGCCAGAAGGCTGGCGGAATTCCATCTACGGTCATGGTGGTGGAAGGCGGTAATGTTCCATGATACGGCCTGCAGTGTTTTGCTGGCAGACGCTGTTGCTGGCAGTAGCGCTGCATCCCGTCTCCTTCCGGAGGACCCCCTGCAAGCAGGTAAGTCGGGTTCTCCGACAGGAGAGGGGGCTGTGGGGTGTTGTGTGCATGAGTTGGGGTGTGTGACTGTGTTTAAATGCGTGCAGGAGTGTGTAATGCATGTGTGCATAAGTGGGTGTGAGTGTACGTGCATGTTGTGTTGTGAGATTGCGTGTGTGCCTGGATGTATGTTCGTGAGTGCTGCTGTGGGTGTGTATGAATGCCTGGGTGAATGTGTGTATGCGTATGTGTATGTATGTGCGTGTATGTGTGTAAGTGTGCGGGGGGGTCGGGAGAGGGAGGGCGAAGGTGGGGAAGGGCTCCTGGGAGGAATTCCCTGGCACTGATAGTGCCTACCCCCATGGTTTCAGTGGCGGTACAGAAACCACTGAAGCCATGGTGGTGGGTGGGGTCATAATGCCATGGGCGGCCTACTGACGGACGCCGGGCTCGTGACTGAAGTCTCCAGCCCGGCGGTCGTTACCGCCATGGCGGTCAGTGTGGTACCAATGTCATAATAGTGGAGGTAGGTACTGCCAGCCTGTTGGCGGTAATACCTCCACTATACCACCGACCGCCGGGGTCGTAATGACCCCCTAAGTCTCATCTTATCATTGCAAAAGCGATATTTCAACTTGTGCTTATCAAATCTTGATTGTTTTAACCTTGATTTACTCAGATAAATATCTTATATTTTTCTAAACCTGTGTGGTGTTTTCACTGTGTTATTGTATGATTTATTGCACAAATACTTCACACATTCCGTTCTAAGTTAAGCCTGACTGCTCAGTGCCAAGCTACCAGAGGGTGGGCACAGGATAATTTGGATTGCGTATGACTTACCCTGATTAGGATTGTGGTTTCTACTTGGTCAAGGGTGTATACTTCTGCCAACTAGAGACCCCATTTCCAACACTTGTTATGCTGGTTCTGTCCACAAGGACAATCTTAACTGAGAGGAAAGAAGACCTCTGAGTGACTGTTGCAACTTGCATCTCATTTTGAGGACCTCTGCTGCCTGGGGTTGTGGGATAGAGGAGAAGCTGCCCAATATGGCCAATAATCCACCTGGAAAACCTGAAACTCTAGACTGATACCATAGGCATCTGTATACTTCTGGGTTGTAATGGAATGCCTCTTTTTTTTCATTAATCGGCTTGCTTATGCCAACTGTTTTACTTTTTTTTTCAGTTTGTGTGCCAAAAAGTCCAGTTAGTCATTTTCAACGCAAATAGCTCTAACTCGCGCAAACGCGAGAACCACTGCATTGCAAATACTTGTAAATATATTGTTTCCCACATCACCGACTGTATCCCAGTACCTTTGTTTCTACCCAAAACGTGCTCACCCAATAGGGGCTTTGTTGTAAAATGGGATTTCTATTTACCTTTAGTTACTAGTCAGCACGCGCGGGTGATTTCTCCTATTCTCTGTTGGTTTTAGCACAAGGTTTGGGCAGGGTATGTAAACATAAATGACACTCTTATGCTGCTGTCCCAAGTATGATTGTCTCCCGCAAACAAACCTACCGTCCAGCAGTTTAACATTAACATCTAACGTCTATTTAACTATCTTTGCAGAGATGGTAACTTACTGCCTTTAACACTGGCTGAAGCGTCAGTTCTCTCATAAGTGTTTTCAACAGTCTTGGCCTTTTGTGCTCGACTGTAACACGTGACTTTCAAAGTACCACTTTGCCTTTAAAGTGAATAACACTTACAAAGTCTACCCTGCCTTATCGGCTCATCTGAAGCTCTGTTCTTTGTACAATGTGTTACGTTTGCCCTTGTTTACCGGCACTTGTGAGACGTTGCATATATTACATATAAATGATCCTACCTCAGCATTAACTATTGCTCTGAATGCATATAACTGAAAAGCTTTACCTATACAAATGCAAGAAAGGGTTTTAGCAATTGCATTTGGTGTAAAGGGGGTGGAGTAGAAAGTCGCAGTCTACCTTTCTGTGGCAGCAGCAACCTTTTGTTTATTTTAAGCACACTTACTGTGAAGCATGTACACGCTCCCTTGGTGCTATAGGATGGAGCCAGCCTGCGGGGAAAAGGCTGAGTAATCAAAGGCGGTGTCTGGTTAGTAGTCTGGATTGCCATAGAGGTCAGTAATTAAGATTTTATCAAGTAAAAAAGTAGAGAGTGAAAAAAGAAACCAAGAAAGTCCCCACAATCTTGAGTTTCATGTGTTTACGATAAAAAAAAAACACAAAAAACATGTGTTTAACTTTAACAAGCATCCAAGCTATTCTATTTACTAGCAACATAATGGGCCTGATTACAACTTTGGAGGAGGTGTTAATCCGTCCCAAATGTGACGGATATACCGCCGGCCGTATTACGTATTTTCCCAAAATGAATACACATGGCTATGTTGTATGGAGTTGTGTTTAAATAATCTTTTTTTTTATTTGTTGATTGGTATATACGGCATGCACATTTCACCTTTAATATTATTTAAAGGATCTTATGAAATAACCCATGAGACAGCAATGGAGTTGTATTTCGTCTGATTTCTGCATTTTACGGTGTCCGAACAGAGGCAGAAAATAGCTGCTTTTGAGTGGGAACCAAGTTGGTTTATTTTCCATTGCGTTGTTGCAATTTAAGATATACAGTGCCAGTAAATTATTTTGTATATCCCACCTCGCTATCATTATAAGGAAAAGCTCACGAAATAAACAAAGTATTTGCATTAAGGCTGCGTTTCACATTACCGGACAGACGGAGACATACAAGACACACAATAGCTGCTTAGAAGAGAGGACCCAAACCTTTGGTTTTGATGTGTGTTTTGTGTACCAAAAGAATGTTCATTGGTTTTTTAACTATGCAGAGTGGTCAAATCTTTATGACATGGCACTAAACAATTTCAAAATTGGAGACTGCATAAATTAAAACATTATGAACTGAATGGTGTCTATTTTGTGACGGTATTAAAAACATGGAGCACACACACGTTTTATGCAATCTTTCTGTTATAAATTACATTTGTTGCATGCATGCTTTCATATGCTGACCCTCTAATTCATAACACTAGTTCTCTTTGACTTTTCCTCTTCAATCTTTATGTCATAACAAAATCTCACCATCATCTTCATTGTCTCTCCACACTGTCATTAATATTATCTATATCTATCCATCTTATCAACTCTCATGCACACCTTTCTTTTGCACATGTTTATGGATCTGTGGCCCACTCTCCCCCTCTTTTTCTCTTTCTCACATACTCGCTCTGCTCCTCTAGAGGTCAGTCACCACTGCATACACAAACTCCCTATCTCTCTCTATTTTCCTTTCTATCTATTCTGTGCAGCTCTTACCCCTATCTGTTCACCATATCACATAATTCCACTACACAAGGACACTACACGCCACACATAACTCCACAACAAACCACATTCAGCCATTTCACTATAAACAAAACCATGTAGATAAAAAAAATGTCAATAGCTCCCACTCTCGCAAATGCATTGTAAATGTTTGGTATTGGTGCATTTTGTGAAATGTCCCTCATTTGTGTGCTGAGTTCCCTCCCAGGCGATTTAACTAAGTGAACATTTTTGTTGGCCATCACACTACCTCACGCTTCCTCCTGTTACAGCGTGTGATGGCCCCTCCTCCAGTTTTGGTTTGCCTTTCATTCCAGCCAGGATCCTTTCTAGACATTCACGCAGGGAGCCAATAACTCTCGCGCTCATGGCACTTTGAACTGACTTGCTTATGTAGACTTTTTTTACTTTTCATTTTCAATTTATGTGGCAAGAAAAGTCCAGTTGGGAATTTACAACGCTAATAGCTCTAACTTGAGCAAACGTGAGACCCATTACATTGCAAATGCTTGTTAATATATGCAAGTCACCCCTAAGGTAGACCTAATGAATCCTAAGTCAGGATGTGGTATATTACAACGTGGAACTTGTACTTCTACATGTTCCAACAGTAAAAACCCACAATTGTGATTTTTACTGTGGGAAAGGCTAGAAACCCCATTGGCTAGTGCAGAGTTACAGGCTGGCACCACAACCTTGCTAACTTCTGATTGGGGTACTAAAATTGATACTGTAAGGTATCAAACAGCTCATTACATTGAGCCTGTCTTGATGCCCAAGTCAAAATGAATGTAACTTTTTGCCAGTTTGTTGTCTTACGTTTCCTGTGCCCATTCACAGTTGCGCATGGGGTCTGTACCTTAGATAACTTTCTGCCCTTTTTGGGGAGTCGGGCTAACGGCTCCCAGGAAAGAACACAATAGAAACTTTTGTGGGGGAGAATGTTACCTCTCCCAGGCAGTAAGCCACAAAGGTATTGGACGAAAAGGGAAGCTTCAAAGGAAGCTTCAAATGGGAATCACTTGGGAGAGGGGTCCCTGTATTGTTTAGGTGGAGAGGCCGGCACTGGGGTAACAGTATCTCTATAGGGGTGAACCGAGGCCGGGAAGCCAGACTCCTCACCCGGAACGGAAGGAAGAGAATTTCCCTGGTGAACCTATAGGGGTCAAAGAAATACACTCTCCCTAGAACAATAAAACTCAAATCAGAGTATTTTCTCCCTGTGGGCCAGTTTATACGTATTAGGGGAAATTGTTCCTCTTTGGAAGATTACAAGCGAGAATCCAAAGTTCTTACAGAGAAACTATGCAACAAGAAATATCCAGAACCGATTATCAATAGAGCCAGAAAAAGTGTTTGGTATACACCGTGTGAATCTCGTCTAGAACCAAGTATATCCAAAGGCAGGGAATCCATCATCTGTGTAACAACTTATAACAACTAATTAAATTCTCTGAAAAAAAATATTAATAAGCACTGGAGGATTCTTAATTCCAACTGTTTATCTTTCGACAGACCCATGTTCTCCTTCAAGAAAAATAAGACCATAAAAGACCACCTGGCCCACACAAGGCCAGTTCAACAGCCCACAACTCAGCAAACCACTTTATGGAATTCGTCACCACTCACAGGACACTATCCCTGTGGCCAATGGGCTGCGTGTCCTTTCACGAGACAGTTGAGATTTTTAGACCTGGGTTTACCTCAACAGTGGGGACAACGCTCACATATGAATTGTAACTCTGAGAATATAGTCTACCTTATTGAATGTCCATGTAAACTTAAATACATTGGTATGACATCTCGAAAAGTCAAGATAAGGATAGGGGAACATAGGCGCAAGATCCATTGTAGAAAAGCATCCACAAGAATGACAGCACCTTTTTTAGAGAAGGGACACAACGTAAGCAATATAAGTTGGAGCGTCATTGAAAAGATATCCCATAATCCAACCATCCCCAAACTTCTTTTGGAAAGAGAACAACGTTCGGCTTATGAACTCAAAACACACATAGGAGGTCTAAATGATGATATTCCTCGGAACTCTTTGAACTTGCCTAATTGATTAGAGGCTGAGACTACTGACTATTGGTTGGCCTTCCATTGGTTTTTAAGTGAGCAAACTGAATACTCTGTTGTGCAGTTATGCTGGGATACATATTGTGGGGCGACAGTGATCCTATTTTTGCACTAATGTGACAGAGATGTACTGAGTTATGGAAAATGTGGAGTTTTTGTCGATCCATATCGTCCTTTATTTCTAGGGGATAAATACAACCCATTTTGTGAGGGAAATATTTACTGTTACCCTTACAAATTGACACTGAGCATGATGCCTGGGTGATATTTAACTTCCTTTACATCACTTTGTTTTTCTTTTTTTTACATTTGTTAGCGTTCTCGGCCCTGACCATTTCCTGACTTGCATTTTTGTGTTTATTAATATTTCTTTCTCTTTTTCTGAGATATACTATGGGCAAACTTTTTTGTGGCCAATAAATGGCTTATGCCTCACATAAAGTACCCCCTCATACATCAGTAAATTCCTTTTGCAGGTTACAGGGGTCATGTAAGTGCAGGTGTGTTTGCACATGTAGTTAGATTCTTAGTTTTCACCCTTCTGTTGGGGATGTGACATCACAATTTTTATATCCAAATTATGGCCAATTGATGGTGGCCTACAATGGCATATTTCACACATTAAGTATTTTGCTCTATGAATCTCTAAAAACAATTTTCAGGTCATAATAGCAATGACCGCAGGACCGTTTGTGAGTTTAAGTAACTCATCCATTTTTACTACCATGTGGGGGATGTGACACTACAAAATCACGGCCCGCATTGGACTCTTGAACCCACCCTGAAGCCGCACTGCAATGTGCAGGCACTGAAAATAGTGCCTCTCATTTCAACCAATCACCGCAACTAGCGGCACAAGCCTGGGATGGGCGGCCTAAATCAGGTGCGTTTGTAGTGCATTTCCCCCCGTGAGGATGTGAGTAGGGAGATTATCTCCCATGCAAAATTAGAGATATGGGTTCTCTGTTCCTTCTGCCTGTCCTAAGTTTGGTTTTTCTTTTCTCTCTGTCAGTCAGTCCAGCCACAACTTTAATATGAGGGAACTGCGCGGTGACCCGTCCGCTGGCGCCGAATGAGACAGAAGCCGGACCAACCGATTAAGTCACACGTGAAACCAACTCTAAGCACACTCGGTAGCCACTGGATGCACTGGCTCCGACCCACCCTCCTGACATCATATTGTCGGGCGCGGTACTGAGTGTACTTACCTTAGTCAGTGTTACATTGTAGTACCACTGTGCAGCTGAGCCAGAGTCCCCAAGCCTGCTGGAAGCAGTTTGCTCTTTGCGGCCCCTGGCACTGCCTTGCCGACCCTCTGGTCTCAGCGGTGGCAAATTCAGTGTCAGGAACACAGTCGCTGCTCATCCTTTAGGGCTACGCTCTCTTTGTTTTCTCTCAATTTTTTATTACAATTAGAGTGAATAATAATATATTCTTCACTATTTTTGTAATAAAAATGGAGTACAATTAGCTGTAATATACCCTTCCAGGGCAGCTGAAGTAAGTAAAAATGCATTTAAATGTATGTTAAAAATGGCGTCTTTGGTTGTTAGTCAGGTTACCCCATGTCCAAGCAAGGACCCTCACTCTAGTCAGGGTAAGTCACGCACAATCGAAATTATCCTGTGCCCATCCTCTGGTAGCTTGGCACTGAGCAGTCAGGCTTAACTTAGAAGGCAATGTGTAAAGTATTTGTGCAATAAATCACGCAATAACACAGTAGAACACAACAAAATTACACCACACAGTGTTTAGAAAAATATATAATATTTATCTGACAAGATGCAGGTCAAAACGATTAAGATGCAACAAGTATATGTTGAAATATCACTGTAAAAATGATATACCGTGTCTTTAGTCTCTTAGAGAAGCAACAAGTGTCTCTTGCAAGCACAAAGTACCTGGTTTGTGTTCAAATTCTCCGCAAGGGACCGCAGAGGATGAGAAGGGTGGAAAACGGGGAGGTGTGCGTTTTTTTTTCTGGCAGACACAGGCGATGCGTCATTGAGTTTTCACGCAGGGTAAGCTTTGCATCGGTTTCTGGCATGTAGATTGCGATCCTCTTCGGGTTGTGGGGTTTTCAGATGCCCCGGTGATGATGCGTTGAAACCTGGCGCTTGCAAAATGAAGTCATAGGGGCTGCGTCGATCCAGTGGGCGTTGTATAGAAATTTTTACCGCATGGCAGGCGCTGCGTTGATTCCTCTCAGGGAGTTGGGATACGTCGTTCTTGCTCGGCTTTGTGTCGATCCAGTGGGCCGTGCATCGACTTTCCGGTCGCTACGCTGGTGCCGTGTCGATCTTCTCCTTGCAAAGTCAGGCAGCGTCGTTCTGTTTCGGTGTGCGGGGATCTTCTCAATGCGATGCAGGCTGTGCGTCGTTTCTTGCAGGCTGTGCGTCGATTTTCACCGCACAAGACTTTCTCTTGCAGGAATGAAGTCTTTTTGGTCCTGAGACTTAAGGGAACAGGAGGCAAGCTCTATCCAAGCTCTTGGAGAGCACTTCTCAGCACAGCCTGAGAGCAGCAGGGCAACAGCAAGACAGCAGTCCTTCTCAGAAAAGCAGTCAGGTGAGTCCTTTGGGCAGCCAGGCAGTTCTTCTTGGCAGGTTGCAGGTTCTTGTTCAAGGTTTCATTTCCAGTGGTTCTTGTCCAGAAGTGTCTTGATGAAGTAGAGTATCTACCTCAGAAGTGTCTCCGTTCGTAGGGGCAGCGGCCCTGTTTGAATACCCAAATGTGCCTTTGAAGTGGGGGAGACTTCAAAGAGTGGTTTAGAAGTGCACAAGGTCCCCTTTCAGTTCCATCTTGTCTGCCAGGGTCCCAGTAGGGGGTGTGGCAGTGCTTTGTGTGAGGGCAGGCTACTGTCCTTTGACACGTAGGTGTCAGGCCCTCCACCCTCCCAGCCCAGGAAGACCCATTCAGTATGCAGATATGTGCAGGTGTGACTGAGCATCCTGTGTTTGGGGTTTGTCTGAGTGAATGCACAAAGGAGCTGTCAACTAAACCTAGCCAGACGTAGATTGTAAGGCACAGAAGGATTTAAGTGCAGAGAAATGCTCACTTTCTAAAAGTGGCATTTCTAAAATAGTAATATTAAATCCAACTTCACCAGACAGCAGGATTTTGCATTACCATTCTGGCCATACTAAAAATGACCTTGTTACTCCTTTCAGATCAGCAGCTACCACTCAAACAGTAGTTGAGGGTAGCCCTAATGTTAGCCTATGAAGGGAGCAGGCCTCACAGGAGTGTAAAACGAATTTAGGAGTTTTACACTACCAGGACATGTAAACTACACAGATACATGTCCTGCCTTGTGCCTATACAGCACCCTGCCCTATGGGTTACCTAGGGCCTACCTTAGGGGTTTCTTATATGTAGAAAAAGGGGAGTTTTAGGCTCGGCAAGTACTTTTAAAGGTCGAAATTGGTGAGCTTTGTGGTGTCATCTGCTCTTTGACATACAGCTGCAGTCGACGACCACTGTTGTGCCCTGTTCCGCACTCGGTTAATGATGCCGCTGAGTGACGCACGTTCGCAGTTGCTGGGCGCTTGGCCTAAGGATCACACGGACACAAGTTGTTTGGTTATACTGCTAGTCCAGCGGGTCACACTAACCACCCCGTCCCTCACACTTTCTTAACTGCCTCAAGTGACCTGGGACGTAACCAACAAAGTCAGCTGCAGAGGGGTTTTCACAACGGCACTCCCTGGGATCGTAACATAACGTTTCATCCTATAGTGCACATTCGTTACAGCACAAATGCAACACTACAAGCTTCTACTAATATTGCCCACACACCAAATAAAACACAAGGAGAAGCATTCGAGCCAATGGTGTAAACCAGGAAGGCACCAGGAGTGTGCTTCAGAGCATAAGATATTTTTGGATTTTCATATGAAAATAAACCCGTAGGTGAACCCAAGGGTAAATGGTGCTGTGGCTGCCAAGGGCATATTTCTTTAAGGCGCAGGAGGTTTTAGTTGGAGTATAGCGCTTATTACTACCATTCTGCAGCTATAATAAGTAGCAGAGCGAGTAATTGATATAGTTATATTATGATATTTACAGGATATTGGGTTTACAAAATTTTTGGTCACCAACAAATAACTCTTTACCAACACACACTAATTGTGGAACGCACATTATTAACGAACCTCAGGCCCTGTGGAAACACTGGGAGACAAAGTCTGGAAAAACAAAGAAGTTAAGGTGTTTAGGAGCCCTGTAATACTGAGGTTGGACCCACAAGCATGCTCAGTTTGGACTACACAGGAAAAGTCTGTAAGGACAACCAAGTATAGAGTGTTGGACTACCCAGGAATAATGTGCCTGGAACCCCTAACTAAATCCCGTGTCTGGAACCACAAGCGACGAGAGTCTCGGACTACCCAGTAATACTGAGTCTGAAACCAGAACCAGATACAGAGTAATGGACCAGACAGAAACGCAAAGTCTGAAACCACAAGCACAGTGCCTTCCACCATACAGTAATACTGAGGAAAGCTTGAACTGCAGCTGCCTGTGTTGGTGTGCATGAGAAGATTGCTTACTCCAGCTTGTGCTGTTCCTCTTGTGTGTACAAGAAGCTTGCTTGCTCCCGCCTGTGCTGGAATATGTGTGTATAAGAAGCTTGCTTGCTCCTGCCTGTACTGTCGCTGTGGTGTATATGAGAATCTTGCCTGCTGCCGCCTGTGCTGTCCCCGTTGTCTATATGAGAAGCTTGCTGGCTCCCACCTCAGCTGTCCCTATTGTGCATATGAGAAGCCTCCTTGTTCTCGCCTGTGCTCTCCCTGTTGTGTGTATGAGAAGCTTGCTTGCTCCGCCTGCACATTCCTGTTGTGCATATGAGAAGCTTGCTTGCTCCTGCCTGTGCTGTTGTGTATGAGAAGCTTGCTCCTGCCTGTGCTGCTGTGTATGAGAAGCTTGCTTGCTCCAGACTGCGCTTCCCCTGTTAGGTGTATTAGAAGTTTGCTTGCTTCAGCCTGTGCTGTCCCTGTTGTGTCTATGAGACGCTTGCTTGCTCCTGTCTGTGCAGTCCCTGTTATGTGTTTGAGAAGCTTGTTTGTCCCCAGTTGTGCTGTCGCTGTTGTGCATATGAGAAGCTTGTTTGCTGCTGCCTGTGCTGTCGTCCCTGTTGTGTGTTTGAGAAGCTTGCTTTTCCCACCTGTATTATGTGTGCATGAGAAGCTGCTGCCTACTGTCCATACCGAGTCTTGCCTGTAGTAAAGCGTGCCTGCTGCTGCTGTTTTTCTCGTCTCCGAGTCTGTAGTCGTGTTTCACTCTTCACGTGTCACTCTCTTTCACTATTAGGTTCTCAAATGTGACGTCATTCCGCCTCTTCTCTTACCCCATATTTCGTCCTGTTTCCTTCACTTCTCTTTATCTTGATGGTCCCTACTGCGGCGTCAGGCTCCTGCTACGTCACAGCTCAGTGCTGCAGCAGACAAACCCCACAGGACTGAGCACCGCAGCACATCACACTCCACAGCACAGCAGACGTCATCACCTCGTGTCTCAGTGGTGTAGGGCAGGAGCACAGCACAGAATGTGACACCGGCATCACAGCAGAGCACAGAGCCCAGCAGCGCACGCCGGCGGTGCAGCAACACCCCGTGACGTCACAGCACGTCAGTGAACGCAGCACCCCGTGACGTCACAGCACGTCAGTAAACCACGCAACACCCCGTGACGTCAATGCGCGTCAGTAAACACGCAACACCGAGCACGTCAGTGAACGAGGCAACACCCCGTGACGTTAGAGCACGTCAGTGAACCACGTAACAACCCGTGACGTCAGAGCCACGCAACACCTCGTGACGTCAGAGCACGTCAGTGAACCACGCAACACCCAGATTCAGAGCAAGTGACCTACCCAAGACCCCGTGACGTCAGAGCACGTGGCTGCGCTTCACAGGCCCGCGGCGGCACGCACACTAGGGCGCACCACGTGACATCAAAGGACGTCACACCGCACGGGATGACGTTGAACTAGAGCAGAACATACCACATGACGACACGCACGAGCAGCGCGCACCGCAGCAGACAGGGCGGCAGCACCGCGCACTACAGCACCCGGGGCCGCAGCACAACACCGCACAACCCCGCACCACAGCGAAACTCACCCCGTCACGGTGCAGTCACTGCAGGGCGACACCACCCGAGGGCGCCGGACGCAAAGTCACACACTAAACAGTGCGGCGCATCACAACCTACCGCGTCACAACCGCATACCGCATCACAACTACCGCATCACAACACACCGCATCACAACCTACCGCATACCGCATCACAACATACCGCACCACAACACACCGCATCACAACCTACCACACAACCACATACCGCATCACAACCGCATATCGCATCACAACCTACCGCATCACAACCGCATACCGCATCACAACTACCGCATCACAACCTACCGCATCACAACCTACCGCACCACAACCTACCGCATCACAACCTACCACACAACCGCATACCGCATCACAACTACCGCATCACAACCTACCGCATCACAACATACCACACAACCACATACCGCACAACCACATACCGCATCACAACCTACCACACCACAACACACCGCATCACAACCTACCGCATCACAACCTACCGCGTCACAACCGCATACCGCATCACAACCGCATACCGCACCACAACACACCGCATCACAACCTACCGCATACCGCATCACAACATACCGCACCACAACACACCGCATCACAACCTACCACACAACCACATACCGCATCACAACCTACCGCATCACAACCGCATACCGCACCACAACACACCGCATCACAACCTACCGCACCACAACACACCGCATCACAACCTACCGCATACCGCATCACAACATACCGCACCACAACACACCGCATCACAACCGCATACCGCACCACAACACACCGCATCACAACCTACCGCATACCGCATCACAACATACCGCACCACAACACACCGCATCACAACATACCACACAACCACATACCGCACCACAACCTACCGCATCACAACATACCACACAACCGCATACCGCATCACAACCGCATACCGCATCACAACTACCGCATCACAACCTACCGCATCACAACTACCGCATCACAACTACCGCATCACAACCTACCGCACCACAGCATACCGCACAACCGCATACCACACAACTGCATACCGCATCACAACATACCACACAACCACATACCACACAACCGCATACCGCATCGCAACCTACCGCATCACATTAACCGCATCACAACCTACCGCATCACAACACACCGCATCACAACCTACCGCACCACAACATACCGCACAACCGCATACCACACAACCGCATACCGCATCACAACATACCACACAACCACATACCGCACAACCGCATACCGCATCACAACATACCACACAACCACATACCGCATCACAACATACCGCACCACAACACACCGCATCACAACATACCACACAACCACATACCGCACCACAACCTACCGCATCACAACATACCACACAACCGCATACCGCATCACAACATACCACACAACCGCATACCGCATCACAACCGCATACCGCATCACAACTACCGCATCACAACCTACCGCATCACAACTACCGCATCACAACTACCGCATCACAACCTACCGCACCACAGCATACCGCACAACCGCATACCACACAACTGCATACCGCATCACAACATACCACACAACCACATACCACACAACCGCATACCGCATCGCAACCTACCGCATCACATTAACCGCATCACAACCTACCGCATCACAACACACCGCATCACAACCTACCGCACCACAACATACCGCACAACCGCATACCACACAACCGCATACCGCATCACAACATACCACACAACCACATACCGCACAACCGCATACCGCATCACAACATACCACACAACCACATACCGCATCACAACTACCGCATCACAACCTACCGCATCACAACTACCGCATCACAACTACCGCATCACAACCTACCGCATCACAACTACCGCATCACAACTACCGCATCACAACCTACCGCATCACAACCTACCGCATCACAACTACCGCATCACAACCTACCGCACCACAACATACCGCACAACCGCATACCGCATCACAACATACCGCACAACCGCATACCGCATACCGCATCACAACATGCCGCACAACCGCATACCGCATCACAACCGCATACCGCACCACAACATACCACACAACCACATACCACACAACCACATACCGCACCACAACCTACCGCACAACCGCATACCACACAACCACATACCGCACCACAACATGCCGCACAACCGCATACCGCATCACAACCGCATACCGCATCACAAGCACATACCGCACCACAACATACCACACAACCACATACCGCATCACAACATACCACACAACCACATACCGCATCACAACCGCATACCGCATCACAAGCACATACCGCACCACAACATACCACACAACCACATACCGCATCACAACATACCACACAACCACATACCGCATCCCAACCGCATACCGCATCACAAGCACTTACCGCACCACAACATACCACACAACCACATACCGCATCACAACATACCACACAACCACATACCGCATCACAACCGCATACCGCATCACAAGCACATACCGCACCACAACATACCACACAACCACATACCGCATCACAACATACCACACAACCACATACCGCATCACAACCGCATACCGCATCACAAGCACATACCGCACCACAACATGCCACACAACCACATACCGCATCACAACATACCACACAACCACATACCGCATCACAACCGCATACCGCATCACAAGCACATACCGCACCACAACATGCCACACAACCACATACCGCATCACAACATACCACACAACCGCATACCGCATCACACCCGCATACCGCATCACAACCTACCGCATCACAACCACATACCGCATCACAACCTACCGCACCACAACATACCACACAACCACATACCGCATCACAACCTACCACAAAACAACATACCACATCACAACCACATACCGCATCACAACCACATACCGCATCACAACACACCGCATCACCACATACCGCATCACAACCGCATACCGCATCACAACACACCGCATCACAACACACCGCATCACCACTACCGCATCACAACCACATACCGCATCACAACCTACCACAAAACAACATATCACATCACAACCACATACCGCATCACAACACACCGCATCACAACACACCGCATCACAACCACATACCGCATCACAACATACCGCATCACAACCTACCACAAAACAACATACCACATCACAACCACATACCGCATCACAACTACCGCATCACCACATACCGCAACATACCGCAATGGAGAGCTGCGGTGGCAGCGGCGCCTGGCACGGACCCGGAGTCCCACGGGAGAGCGGCGCTGTCACCGGAGACAAACTGCACAACCCTCCTGCGAGGCCCGGAGTTACCAGGCGACCGCAAACAAACCCTGTCCTGGGCCGCGCGGCCGGGGAGGGGCCCCGGGGCTCGGGTAGGCGCTAGAGGAGGGGGCCCCGGGGCTCGGGTAGGCGCTAGAGGAGGGGGCCCCGGGGCTCGGGTAGGCGCTAGAGGAGGGGGCCCCGGGACTCGGGTGGGCGCTAGAGGAGGGCGCCGGAGGAGGGGGCCCCGGGGCTCGGGTGGGCGCCGGAGGAGGGGGCCCCGGGGCTCGGGTGGGCGCCGGAGGAGGGGGCCCCGGGGCTCGGGTGGGTGCCAGAGGAGGGGGCCCCGGGGCTCGGGTGGGCGCCAGAGGAGGGGGCCGGGTGGGCGCCAGAGGAGGGGGCCCCGGGGCTCGGGTGGGCGCCAGAGGAGGGGGCCGGGTGGGCGCCGGAGGAGGGGGCCCCGGGGCTCGGGTGGGCGCCGGAGGAGGGGGCCCCGGGGCTCGGGTGGGCACCAGAGGAGGGGGCCGGGTGGGCGCCAGAGGAGGGGGCCCCGGGGCTCGGGTGGGCGCCAGAGGAGGGGGCCGGGTGGGCGCCAGAGGAGGGGGCCCTGGGGCTCGGGTGGGCGCCGGAGGAGGGGGCCCCGGGGCTCGGGTGGGCGCCGGAGGAGGGGGCCCGGGGCTCGGGTGGGCGCCGGAGGAGGGGGCCCCGGGGCTCGGGTGGGCACCGGAGGAGGGGGCCCCGGGGCTCGGGTGGGCGCCGGAGGAGGGGGCCCCGGGGCTCGGGTAGGCGCTAGAGGAGGGCGCCCGACCACAGGTGCGCTCATATGTAACACGTGCCAAACAGGGCCCTGGGCGGCCACCCGTGTGCTCTCCGCTACCGTTTCTACAATTAAGGAACTTTGGAAAACCTAGCACACAGTAGCGCTCTCCTAACATTTGCGCGTGCAGACTTTATTCCAGGTGTACATTTCTGCGGGGCTGTCTTAAAAGGATGCAGAAGTAAGGGAATGAGTGCTCCACAAGTTTACCTACTCCTAAAACCCTTTCTAGGGTCGAGCCTGCGAGTGCACGCGTCTCGCTTGTGAGACTCTGTTGTGTACAATAAAGGGCTTGGAGCCCACCCATAGTTTACCATATGTTGGCTCACGAGACACTCTTGTTTAAAGCCTCATAATTCCTCACTACTAATTCATCACTGCAGGTCTGGCATCATTTCCATTTCTCTCTGTGGAGCAGGAACCAAGCACTGACTGATTCAACTGAATCAGTGCCCGTTATTTATGGACTGGAAAAAACGTGCCCAACAGGACAAACAAAATTGCAAAGTTTTATTTTTTATACCTAACTTTTTTTTATTTTGCCAAGTTGTCTTTTCTCATTTTCCACTCATGTTTTTGCTTGCAGCAACTCTTCTCAAAAGATGGCAATTATCTTGGTTGAAATATGGCAAAGCAACACAGTTTCTTTATTATCTGTAATTTCTGAAATTATGCTTTAACACATAACTGTACACCCCAATTCCCCCCACTCCAATCCGCCCCACTCCAGTCCACCCCACCCAATCCAAACCACTCACCTCAATTCAATCCACTCCAATTATTCTACCCCACCCCAATCTAATCTGCCCCACTCCAATCCAAAACAATCTGCCTCACTTTCATCTACCCCACTCCATTTCAAAACAATCTGCCCGCTCTAATCTGCCACAATCCAAATCAATCTGCCCCACTCCAGTCCAGAAGAATCTGCCCGCTCCAATCTGCCCCACTTTAATCCAAAACAACCTTCCCCACTCCAGTCTGCCCCACTCCAATCCACCTCACCTCACCCCAATCCAACCCACCCCAGATTCACAAAACTCCATTCCACCACAATCCATCCCACTACAATCCTGTCCACCCAGCACCAATCCAATTTACCGCAGTCCAGCCCAGTCCAATCCACCCAGTCAATTCCACCCCAACTCAATCTATTCCACCCCCTCAAGTCCGCCCACCCCATCCCATTTCGAGCCACTCCACCACACTCTACTCCAATCCACCCACCCCATCCCAGTTCAGTTTACTGCAATCCAATCCACCCACCCCAATCTACTCATCCCAGTTCAGTCCACCCCACTCAATTCTATCCACCCCACAGCACTCCAATCCATTCCACCTCAAAGCAATCCACCCTACTCCACTCATCCCACTACAGCCCACCTCACCACACCACACCCCAATCCATTCCACCCCACCTCAATCCATCCCACTCCACTCCAGTCCACCCCAATCCAATCTACCCCACTCACTCCAATCCATCACACTGTAGTCCAATCCACCCACTCAATCCAAATCCAATGCAATACGCCCCATCCCAGTTCAGCCTGCTCCACTCCAATCCATCCAACCCACCCGAATCCACTCCACTCAAACCCATTTCACCCCACTACAATCCAATCCACCCCACTCCAATCATGTTCACCTCATTCCAGTCCTATCCACCCCACTTCAATCCTATCCACCCCACTCCAGTCCAATCCACCACACTCCAATTCAGTGAATCCAATCTAATCCACCCCACTCCAATCCAAACCAGTCCACTCCACCCACTCCAATCCAATCGACCCAGTCCTCACTCTAATCCACCCCACCCGCCCCAATTCGATCTAATCCACCCCACTCGAATCCACCCCAATCCTATCCACCTCACCCCATTTCAATCCACCCCACTCAAATCCAATCCACCCCACTACCTCAATCCACTCCAACCCATTCCACCCCACTACACTCTGCCACTGAACTCTATGGCACTCTACTTCTCCTACTCCACACCATTCCAACAACAACACCCTACTCTCCCCTCCCTCTGACACTCAACACCACTAACCTTTACCCATGCTGAGCACAGCCACACCGGTGTACACGGCAATCACATTGCAAAGCCAATAGCTCAAGCAGTGCACTTCACTGTAGTGGTGCAAGCGTGCGCTTACATCTTCCTTTCTGAGTGTCTTTAAACCCAACTAACTGTTGCTGGAAATGACACCCACTGCAGGTTTTGTAAGGCGTGTTAAGGTTAGCCTATGAGCAGTGACGTGCTTGCAATTGCACCCAGGAGGCATCTCTGCCCTCTCACCCACTGGGCTGTTTAACCCTTTACTGCCTACAAGAAAAAGGCAAGGAAGCAAAAAATTAACTTTTATTGTGCATTTCACATCTCTACGCTTTGGCAGTAGGACAGAGGATTCCATCATCTATTTTTGATTTCTCTAACCAACGGCACGTTGCATTGTGGGCCTTGTAGTTTTGCTTTTAACAGTTTCATCAGCTATTTTTTTAAAATTCCACCAAGTCATTGGCTATCTTTTAAAAAATTCCATAGTCGACTACGCCATTAAAAAAAAAACCTTGTTTACGCATAAATTCAAAAGTAAACTATGCTCACATATTTTGTGACGGTTCACCCTTTCATTCACGTCATGCATTTAAACAAGCACTGGTAATATGAATAATTTTTAGGTCTTAGCGTAAGCATACGACCTCTTGTATATTCCTAAGTATACTTCGTCTATGGGCTCCTGGCTATTTCATTTGTTAGTTTCAGTGTTCAGTGCTAGTGGTCAGCCATGCCTCCTTGTCCCTCCTTCTTCTGTGTGGGAGCAGGGACCAATGACTGTATAATTACGCTTTGTCCTGTTTATCTTGTCTGTAGGGGACTTTTTTAAACTTTGTTTCCTGCTCCTGTCCAGTGAAGCTTATCTTTTCATTTGCAGAGCATTCTTCCTCTGAGCATACCTGTAAACAAGGCTATAAATCAGGCTGTTATCTTGGTCACATCTGGTCTTTGTGGGCACTCTGCACCCTCTCAGCTGCCTGGCTCCCCTTCCTTGGCATGGATTTTTTTACCAAGTGTGCCTGCCTGTGTGCTGAGTGCAAGGGCAGAGGGTCGCTTTCAATTGTTTGTAGCCTAGGCACTCGTCTGTACCTGGGCTCCGCAATCCTTAGAGACAGTGCCCACACCTGCTCTATACTAGGATCCCACTCGCAGCTCCATCAGTGCACCTCAGTTCACACACTCCAAGCCCTCAGCCGTGCCAGTGCCAGGAACCACACACAGGCTGTCTGCCAGAGCGCCTCAGTTCTTGCAGCAAGTACACTCTGCTGCTCCAGTACTGGGACCTCGGGCGCAGCTCCATCAGTGCACCTCAGTTCACACCCTCCAAGCCCTCAGCCGTGCAAGTAACCCCACATATGCTGTCTGCCAGAGCACCTCAGTTCTTACGATCAGTACACTCTGCTGTTCCAGTACTGGGACCTCGGGCGCAGCTCCATCGGTGCACCTCAGTTCACACCCTCCAAGCCCTCAGCCGTGCAAGTAACCCCACATACGCTGTCTGCCAGAGCACCTCAGTTCTTACGATCAGTACACTCTGCTGTTCCAGTACCAGGACCATGGGCGCAGCTCCATCGGTGCACCTCAGTTCTACCCCAGCGAGGCCACTTCCTTTCCTATACTGGGACCCTGCTCACATACGGTTCCATTACAGCAGCTCAATTCAAATATTCAGTACCACTTCAAAGCCAGTACTGGACCCAAAAGTGCAAAACACCGCCCAGCCAGTTCATCTGAAGTCTAACATCCAACGCCATTGTTGATGGGAACCACCACAGCTCCACCAGAATCCATCAATTCTAACATTCAGTGCACATTTCTTCTCAGTACCAAGGCTCACACACACACCCTTCAGGACTCCTCGCTTCTGTGGTTCAGAGGCAAAGCCACTCCCATGCTGGACCCCACTCGCAGCTTTATTTCTACTCCTCTCCCTTTTTTTATTTTTCTCTTCCTCTTGCTACCTCCTCTTTCAAACTTGCCAAACGTGGTTATTTCTTTCCTTGTTTCGTTCCTCTCTTTTTTCATCAGGTGTTCAATCTTTCACTATTTTTTCTCTTCCCTTTGTTCTTTCTTTGCCTCTTTTATTTGCTTGTTCCTTTGACTTGGTATGTATCCTTCCACTTTTTTTTCAATCTTTCTTCCTTTCTTTCTCTGGTGTTTTTCTTATCGTTGTCTGTTAATTCAGATTTTACTATAAATCCTTCTTTTTCCTGTCTTTATGTGGAAACCACAAGTTACTTGTTGGACCTGAAGTGTCAATGTGGTTTTGCCATTCTGTGTCTGTGTGAAATGCATCGATACATACAAGCCCTGGTTCTTTTGCTGCTTGTTCCTTTCACCATCTCTTTTTTTCTCTAATGTTAATTTTTCTCTTTCTTTTCACACTTTCATTATTTTTTCCTCTTTATCTTTCGTTCGCTTGCTTCCTTCCCTTTTTTCTTTTGTTTGACACATTTGCTCTATTTCTTCTCTTAGTCGTGTTTTCATTTTCTCATTCTTTCTTTCCCTTTTTTCTTTAATTTTTTTGCGACCCCTTCTCTTCCGTTTGTCTGTTGTATTCCTTTCGCTTCTCTTTTTCTGCCCCATCCGCTTTCTCTCCTGGGGCCTTGTTATCAATGGAGCAACAGGTGCAGTGGCACCAGGGCCCAGAGTCCCATGGACCTCACTCAACTGTAATTGCTGCTGTATTTTCCTACCGAAATTGCAGTCAACCATTTTCCTTTCTTACTCCCGGGCCCCTGTCACCATTACTACGCCACTAGTCCTCTCCATCTTTATTCCAAACTCCCTCTTTCCTCTCACCCTCCAATCTGTCCCAAATTATATTTTTGTTATGGTGTTTTGAGCAATACACTCTAATGCCAAAAGTTTATTTCTGATGAAGGTTTATATGATAATTGTATATGTTTTAAGCTAGAGAAAGAAGGTAAATTGAAGTGCTTTAGTTAAATGCTGGGCCGCTGGAATTATATGGCGGGAGAAGACAAAATAATGAGACAGGATTGACCAGTTTATCTGACAAGAAATATCCAGTTCTGAATTTACAGTGCCAATAGCTCTAACTCAAGAAAATAGGAGACCTATTGCAAATACTTGTTTTTCTTTGTGCCAGTTCACAAGACATTAAAGGTACAACATGAATAGCAGCAACACAACCGTCTCTAACACAAATAATAAATTAAGGACGTGGCAGAAGTAGAAGGAGCATAACACGATTCTCTCACACATACAGGACTGGTACGACACAGGTAACTAACACACTAAAGAGTCAGCAAGAGGCCTAAAATGGCAGTTTTATAATTTCCATAAACATATGAGAAGTAGAAAACATCTGGAAGAAAAACCCAAACCTCATCTGGAATTAACATACAATCCTACTCATATAGGATGATGAACACTCACCTGCATAGTGTGGTGCTCTTCATCAGCGGGCTCCACATCTTGCACTGGGAAGCATTCACGAGTACCTCTGTTCACTATTTTTACTGTATCCTCACTATGGGTTCCCTAGTTTGGGAGTAGTTATGTCACGTGTCAAAATTTATGTTTGTTCTTTGTTACACTGTTAGACCTATAATCTGCCTGTGGATGAGCTAAAATTTAGTTTACTGGTGTTTCCCTACCAGATGAGGGAAGAGCAGCGGACCATACTTCTTTTTTCCATTAACATGTTTCGGAGGTTGCCCCTATTTCACCAGACGTCTTCCCCAGGAATAGAGGTATCTCCCATGAAGTATTGTGGAAAAGTCCCTGCTTCACATGGCATGTTCACTAACCTCAGAAAGAGGGTGGAGAGGGTGATGGGGTAAATGTTTTAGGCCTCACTCCTTGAAGAGACCTCACTATGTGCTCCTGGCGAGGTTGTCAAAACGTGCAGCATGTTTCATAGGGTGAGTCACTGTAGTCATAGTCTGCGCTATAAACAGGATGTGCCACGCTGCCAAGCCACGCTCACAACTGACTGGGTGTGGGAAGTGGGGATGCAACGAAGAGTATCCTACCTTGCTACCTGTACCACCAGGGGAGAGGTTGAGAAGCAGTGAGTGGCGTCTGCATTGCATCCTGTCTGAACCCTGCACAGTGGAGGCTGAGAGCAGCCCTTAGCTCATCCTGGACCTCCTAACCTACCGCAAGTGTCGCTGATTACCACATCATTTGTAGCTGAGGTGTGAACTCTTAACAAGTGTATTTTGGATTGTTTCACTTTAGCACCTTAGATTATGGGCTTGCACTAAGCTGCCTTTATTAGTGAACGACACCCTTTCTGCCATGACAGTTTAATTAATGACTTAAGAGGCAAGGGTCACACTGTTTGGTCAAGTTTGGAAGCCAGGAAAGAAACCAGGATTCCCAATTAGACATTGTGCAGGTCTGATCCTGGATGGTTTTCACATCCGTTCCCCTTCTGCCCTAATGACAATTCTATTAGTGAATAAATGCAAATTTGTTACATGCACAGATACTTTGGAAAGCAATGTCATGTCGCTGGAAGCGAGGGTAAAAGGCCTTTATTGTCCATCCAGGCAAGGCCATCCATACAAGGCCTTTATTGTTATTAATGAAGCAACGTTAGGGTCCGTTATACCACATACAAGAGTTATTTGTACAGTGCACATCATGAATTGAATTATTTCAAGGTGCTCTCAAATGTGTTGATCACTGAAAAAGAGGCAAAGAGAAGGAAAGTAATTGCCCAAGGCCACACAGTTTGGACAAGCTGGGAAGCTGTGACTGAAACCTGGGTTTTTCTGTCGGGGCTCTGCAACTAGTTTCCACTGGTTCAGACAAACGCTTCAGACTGGCCTTGGTACGTTATTAAGTGCGTTCAAAATATCCTTTGTAGTTTTATGAGATAGAGCAGCAGCATTGGAAACACCCCTCTCCACTGAACAGGTGCACCTTGGGTAGAAACAGTGCAGGCTTCCAAGAGGACAGGTACAGCTCGGGCAGCATCTGCACAAACCTTTCCCATCACAGAACAGGTACAAATCGTGCAGGGCAGTGCCAGGTTTACTTCCTCATAGAAGAGGGACAATATGGCAGTAACAAAGGAAGCTTGCCTCTTCTCAAAGAACATATACACATAAGGCCTGAGTGACATGTAGGTTACAGACAGCTTTCTGAAGTGGGGCCTAAGTTACTGAGAGGAATGCACAGGTGATGAGGTAGTGAATATGCACGTTCTGACAGAATTCTTGATTAGATGTTATTCCAAATCAGCATCATGGAAGTCCTACTGCTATCAGTTGGTGAACTGCTGTTTGTACTGGTTCTCTGGTGTTCCATACATTGAGAAGTAGCCATTAAATTGTAGGTCATTATTATTTGGAACAGCCCTGCCACAGCCTACGTAACTATGTTGTAGACATGTAGCAACCACTTTGAAGAAGTTCTGAATGTGTGCGCTCACCAGGTGTTGTGCAATCCCCAGCTCGATGATCCACCTGGTGCTGAAAATGTTTAGGGCCACCAGTGCAATCAGCACCCTTTTATTTTAAATGGAGTTAGGGTGTTTCAGATGTTTGGGGGGCCAAGTCACTAAGGCGCGTAAGAGTATGACAGGACTACCATTTTATTTACTGCAAATTGCCTTTGTGAATAGGTCCATGCATGTCTGAATGTGATGCAAATGTGCATTGGCAGAAGTAACTTAGTCGAGGCTAGCACAAGACATTCATGCATATTAATTAGGGTGCCAGAAGAAACCTTAGGTGCTGGAAGTAGAGGTGCACCATTACCGCAGCACCTCCAAAATAACCATGCTGGAGTTCTAAAGGTGAAAAAGCAGTAAATATGTCTTTACATTTTGTTTTCATTTTGTCACATCTGCTGTGTGTTCAAAGAGAGAGGTCAAATGTCAGGTTATGTCTTCTGACAAACTGCTGCTTATTCTTTTGACACTGGAGGCTGGTGTTTAATTTTTATTCTCTGCCTGTAAAGTTAGAGGATTTTATAAAGTGAATTAGGAGGCAATTTAGGTGGGGTACACGGAGTGTGAAACGAAAGATCATAGGATGTCAAGCTTGTTTAACACACAACAAAGTTTAAATATGTGTAAATGAACTGTATAAGTTATGCAAAATATATCAACCGTTAGGAAAGCATAAACAAAGCACCTTTTTGACATTCTGAAGTGCGATGGAAACAGATGGAAAGTACGACTTTGCTTGGTGATGCACAAATGATAAATATTCGTCAAATGCATTTCCACACATTATTGTTTGTGTGCTGTATAGTTTTGTTAGTAAAACTGCACGTCTGTGCAAATTTGGTGGCCATTTCAATAGAAAATGTGCTGGTTGTAAATGACTGTGCGCTACCGCTCCATGCCTCAGTAATATACTCGTGACAGTGTGCTCCAAAGTACACCATCAGCTAAATACCACACCCTTACCACTCTCCTGCAGAATGGGCGTGGCTCGTTTGCTACACTTGTTCTTAGTTGTGACGCTTGAAGTTTTTTTACTGACTTCAGTGATGTGACATTGATGACAGTACTCCCACTCTGAGAATTGTTTCAACATCATTGTAAGAAATGTACAAATATATTAGGGAATCTGCCAAGATACTCATCTATAGCAAAATGGCTGCATCAAGAGACTTTCACATATTAATGAGAGTGACATAAAATACTTTTGCATATTAGATAGACAGCCACAAGAGACCCATACAGAAGGAAAATGTTACTTGCCTGTAACAATAGTTTTCGGCTTGAAACCTTTTCTGGAGACAAATGCTGTGTGTTATTCTGCCATCTAGTGTTTGGGTCCAGAAATGTCCCCATTTTTCTCTTATCTGTTTTTTCATGTTGGGCATTGCCCAGTAGGTGGGTGGTGCATCCTCCTATAATGTCAGACATATAGCCACAGTGCCTCAGTGCCTGATCGCCAGCTTCAGATTTGTTTTTTCTTCCCTTCTTGGTTATCTGTGCTCTCCTACAGCTTTTTATCTTTTTAATGTCTAATATTGTTTTCTCACATTTTGCTTAAACTCACACCCCTTCCTTGTGCAGGCGGGAGTTGAGACAAGCCTCCAAGCTGCAAAACCATTGTTACAGGTAAGTAATCTGTTTTTCTTTTATTTTTGTAGCGTGTATCCTTTGTAGATTCATGAGCTGTGCATAGAATTTACAGGTGTAACCTCCACTTGGGAGGGTGGGTTGAAGTTTGTGCGCATTTGCAAACATGTTTCCTAAATACATTTTGACCCACTTGTGCCTCTCTATTATTATGGATGTCAACAAAGTATAATTTTGTGACTGTATGCATTGATGACCATGTGGCTGCCATAGAAAGGTAATTTGTGGAAACATTACCTAGGGATGCTCGAGCGGCTGTTTTTAGGTCGAATCCTTCCAGAAGCACGCATGTCTGGGTGCAGGAGGTATTGGAGTCATGTCCATAGCTTACCTGGAAAGCAACCCCACCCATTGTTGTCCACTGGCTTTTTGTTTTGTCACTTTTACTTTCTTGCTTTCTATTTATTGTTTTTATCTGCTTTAGCCCGTTCATCTCCTGTTTGCCTCTCCCATAGAGTACAACCTGCTTATGCCCCCCCCAGGTGACTGTTTCTAAGCTTCTAACAGCACTGCTTTTCAGGAACAATTTTCTTCTTTTTGTGAAGCGCTCCATGGGAGGGCATGCGTTTCCCAGCTCTCGTGCTTTTCTCCAGCCCGCCCCTCTTTTTGATTTGTTCTGTCTCCTGTGTGTACTTTTGTTTGCTAACTGCAGTTCTCCCCACCACTGGCTTTCCTGGGCTGCTTTGTACCCCACCTGCCCTTCTGTCCTGCTTTTTCCCCATCTGCCCTCCCTGCCTGCTTTGAGCCTCCTCCACTTTCACAAACCTTCTGCGATGGGGGGGGGGGAGGATTGCATGTGAATGTAGAAGTGTCAATCTGAATAATTATAATCACACATAAGCAACTGGTTTCTTTTGCAGCATGACATCTCTTCTAGGTTCACATGCTTTGCAAAAATAATGTAGCTGTATTATCTGCCCTTTGGCAGTGGGTAGAATAGGGAGTGGAAACAAATGTTTCTAAGCAGGATTTGTCCCAGTTCAACCTCTTTGTTTGAATGTAAGTCAACACAGCAATGATTTGTTAAAGTACACCCTGAGGCCCATGTGGCTGCTTTGCATATTTCCTGCATGGAGGTATTGGCCATAAAGGTCATTGTAGCCTCTTTCTTCCTGGTAGAATGTGCCCTTGGCTTAGTGTCAAAGGTTGGTTTGCTAATGTGTAACACAGCTGAATAGTCTGTACAATCCATCTAGAAGGAAATACTGTTCTTACCTAAAGGTGTCCCTAGAGCCTGCGTTGTATGCCCCACAAAGAACTGCATCCAACAGGCCAGGGCCCCTTTCTGCTGTGTTTGAACGCTTTTGGAAGAAAGTCACTATAGTGATGGTCTGGTTAAAGTGAAAAGGTGAGATAGCCTTTGATAAAGATTTTGGATGTCTTTTCATTACTACTTTATCCTTGTATATGGAAATAGTTCTTGTACTGTTACTATCTCGTTCACTATCCATAGCGATGTAATTACCGGCAAGAATGTTTTTTAATGTGAGGTGTCCCAGTGGGCCTTATTCATTGGTTCAAAAGGTAATTTTATCAATCCAGACTGCACTAGATTATGATTCCACTGCAGATTATTTCTTTGTGCCCCTTCCATGAACCTTTTGATTAGTGGAAGAAAAAAGAATGCTTTGTAGGTGCAGGGCTTTCAATTAAATTGAAATCACTGACAAATGTTCCCTTACCGAGGCATATGACCATCTACATTCCGTGAGCGGTGTGAGAGACTATGACCATTTGCTGATTAAGTATGTGTTGCATTTTCTTGGTTTGGCGCCATGTTATGTACCACTTGTACTCAAAGGTATAGCACTTCCTAGTGGCTGTCTCTGTGCTTTCCTGATGATATGCAATGTTGCCCTTAGTAGGTGTAAGTGGTCAAATTCTGCTATTTGAGGAACAATGGTATTAACTGCACTCCCCAAGGGTCTGGTTGGAATATTTCCCTTGCTACATGGCTAGGATGTCCCTTTGTAGTGGAATTTTGACATGCTGTTTTTTTTTACAGCTGGAGTAGGTGTGTGATGCATGGCTGCGTGGCCACCTTAGAGCAAAGAGAATCATTGTTGTGTTGGAGATCCTCAATCCTTCTAGAACAACCAGGATCAGTGGTAGAGGGGGAAAAGCATGTGCAAAAATACCATGCCAGTTTATCAACAGGACATTGTAGGAAGTTGGCTCTGTATGTGCTATTTCAAAGTAAGGAATAGCATGCACAGAGTCCAAGGGTTCCCCTTAGAGGTAAAATAGTGGTAAAAATAGATAATACTAATGCTCTATTTTGTGGTAGTGTGGTCGAGCAGTAGGCTTATCCAAGGAGTAGTGTTAAGCATTTGTTGTACATACACATAGACAATAAATGAGGTACACACACTCAGAGACAAATCCAGCCAATAGGTTTTGTTATAGAAAAATATATTTTCTTAGTTTATTTTAAGAACCACAGGTTCAAATTTAACATGTAATATCTTGTTTGAAAGGTATTGCAGGTAAGTACATTAGGAACTTTGAATCATTTCAATTGCATGTATACTTTTCAAGTTATTCACCAATAGCTATTTCAAAAGTGGACACAGTGCAATTTTCACAGTTCCTGGGGGAGGTAAGTTTTGGTTAGTTTTACCAGGTAAGTAAGACACTTACAGGGTTCAGTTCTTGGTCCAAGGTAGCCCACCGTTGGGGGTTCAGAGCAACTCCAAAGTCACCACACCAGCAGCTCAGGGCCGGTCAGGTGCAGAGTTCAAAGTGGTGCCCAAAACGCATAGGCTAGAATGGAGAGAAGGGGGTGCCCCGGTTCCGGTCTGCTTGCAGGTAAGTACCCGCGTCTTCGGAGGGCAGACCAGGGGGGTTTTGTAGGGCACCGGGGGGGACACAAGCCCACACAGAAATTTCACCCTCAGCAGCGCGGGGGCGGACGGGTGCAGTGTAGAAACAAGCGTCGGGTTTGCAATGTTAGTCTATGAGAGATCAAGGGATCTCTTCAGCGCTGCCGGCAGGCAAGGGGGGGCTTCCTCGGGGAAACCTCCACTTGGGCAAGGGAGAGGGACTCCTGGGGGTCACTTCTGCAGTGAAAGTCCGGTCCTTCAGGTCCTGGGGGCTGCGGGTGCAGGGTCTTTTCCAGGCGTCGGGACTTAGGTTTCAGAGAGTCGCGGTCAGGGGAAGCCTCGGGATTCCCTCTGCAGGCGGCACTGTGGGGTCTCAGGGGGGACAGGTTTTGGTACTCACAGTCGTAGAGTAGTCCGGGGGTCCTCCCTGGGGTGTTGGTCCTCCACCAGCCGAGTCGGGGTCGCCGGGTGCAGGGTTGCAAGTCTCACGCTTCTTGCGGGGAGTTGCAGGGTTCTTTAAAGCTGCTTCTGGAAACAAAGTTGCAGTCTTTTTGGAGCAGGTCCGCTGTCCTCGGGAGTTTCTTGTCTTTTTCGAAGCAGGGCAGTCCTCAGAGGATTCAGAGGTCGCTGGTCCCTTGGAAGGCGTCGCTGGAGCAGAGTTCTTTGGAAGGCAGGAGACAGGCCGGTGAGTTTCTGGAGCCAAGGCAGTTGTTGTCTTCTGGTCTTCCTCTGCAGGGGTTTTCAGCTGGGCAGTCCTTCTTCTTGTTGTTGCAGGAATCAAATTTTCTAGGGTTCAGGGTAGCCCTTAAATACTAAATTTAAGGGCGTGTTTAGGTCTGGGGGGTTAGTAGCCAATGGCTACTAGCCCTGAGGGTGGGTACACCCTCTTTGTGCCTCCTCCCAAGGGGAGGGGGTCACAATCCTAACCCTATTGGGGGAATCCTCCATCTGCAAGATGGAGGATTTCTAAAAGTCAGAGTCACCTCAGCTCAGGACACCTTAGGGGCTGTCCTGACTGGCCAGTGACTCCTCCTTGTTGCTTTCTTTGTTCCCTCCAGCCTTGCCGCCAAAAGTGGGGGCCGTGGCCGGAGGGGGCGGGCAACTCCACTAAGCTGGAGTGCCCTGCTGGGCTGTGACAAAGGGGTGAGCCTTTGAGGCTCACCGCCAGGTGTCACAGCTCCTGCTTGGGGGAGGTGTTAGCATCTCCACCCAGTGCAGGCTTTGTTACTGGCCTCAGAGTGACAAAGGCACTCTCCCCATGGGGCCAGCAACATGTCTCTGGTGTGGCAGGCTGCTGGAACTAGTCAGCCTACACAGACAGTCGGTTAAGTTTCAGGGGGCACCTCTAAGGTGCCCTCTGGGGTGTATTTTGCAATAAAATGTACACTGGCATCAGTGTGCATTTATTGTGCTGAGAAGTTTGATACCAAACTTCCCAGTTTTCAGTGTAGCCATTATGGTGCTGTGGAGTTCGTGTTTGACAGACTCCCAGACCATATACTCTTATGGCTACCCTGCACTTACAATGTCTAAGGTTTTGTTTAGACACTGTAGGGGTACCATGCTCATGCACTGGTACCCTCACCTATGGTATAGTGCACCCTGCCTTAGGGCTGTAAGGCCTGCTAGAGGGGTGTCTTACCTATACTGCATAGGCAGTGAGAGTCTGGCATGGCACCCTGAGGGGAGTGCCATGTCGACTTACTCGTTTTGTCCTCACTAGCACACACAAGCTGGCAAGCAGTGTGTCTGTGCTGAGTGAGAGGTCTCCAGGGTGGCATAAGACATGCTGCAGCCCTTAGAGACCTTCCTTGGCATCAGGGCCCTTGGTACTAGAAGTACCAGTTACAAGGGACTTATCTGGATGCCAGGGTCTGCCAATTGTGGATACAAAAGTACAGGTTAGGGAAAGAACACTGGTGCTGGGGCCTGGTTAGCAGGCCTCAGCACACTTTCAATTGTAAACATAGCATCAGCAAAGGCAAAAAGTCAGGGGGCAACCATGCCAAGGAGGCATTTCCTTACAGACATATACTAGAGACTGGGGATGGAAGTGGCTGAATGCGAAGCACTGGCATTTTGTTTTCTGGTGTTGCAAAGAGGTCTATGTCTGATGTTCCCTACAGTTTGAAAAGTGTGCCTACTATAGACTGTTGTACCTCTCAATTGTGGTTGCAACTTTATTATCTGCTTAGCCTGTCAACTTGTACATTTTCATGCTTTGCTACTAATTAAAAGTTCTTTAAAAGGGCCCACTCCCAAATGTTCTGGGTTGAGTGCGACAGTCGGTATGATACTGTCCCCTTTTGCAAAACATTGCAGTTGTACTGGGTGTTAATATTTGCACAGGTTTCCCCTTACCTGGCCCTGGAAGGCCTTCAGTGCTAGGAAGGTTGTTTTCAACTCAAGAAAATTGACGTGTCTAGTTGCATCTTGTTCGGACTATAGCCACCTTATCTTTAGAGTGTCCATGTGTGCCACCCAGCTACTAATGAGGGACCTGTGGTAATGGTATCTTGGAGGGTCGCCCTTTAGCATATTAACTATGCTCCACCACCTTAGTCCCTTGTCTGTTACAACCACTACATCCTCCCAGTTGCTTGTTCTCTGTGCCCACTGTTTAACCATTCTTTTACTGACCTCATGTAAAGTCTTAAGTTGGGAATGAGGTGGATACAGAAAGCCATCATCCCTAAGTGCTTTGTTACCGTCCTGACCATCAGAGACCATGATGCCTAGGAGGGGCGAAGCTGGGCCAACATGACCCGTACTCTCCATGTAGTCGGGTATGCCACTGCCAATTGTGTGTTGAGATCTGCCCCTTGGAAAGTTTTCCTTGTGTCTGAGCTGGGAGACACTTTTTCTCAGTTCACTGTAAATCCTAATGTTTGCAGCAGTAATACTATCTTTCTCATTTGCTTTCACTAGCCAATAGTCTAGGTAAGGATAAACGTCATATGTGCAGTCTTCTGAGCTGTGCAGCTACCACCACCGGTGCCTTGGTAGAGGTCGTTGGCAAGGAGTTTAACCTGAATGGCAGGACCTTGAACTGATGATGTTCCCTCTCCATAAAAACCTTAGGTACGTCTTGTATGGTGTGTGTATGCGTTTGTGGAAGTTGGCATACATGGGATCTACAGTTGGTATGTAGCCTCCTCTGCCTGGCAAGGGTATAGCATCTTGTAAAGTTTTCATTTGAAATGTTTTGCATCTTTTTGTATCTGTTAAAAAAGCACACCTCTGGAATTGTTCGCATGGTCAAGTCTTGTTTTGGTACAGGAAGTACACTAAGTACACAGCTGTGCATCTTTCCTCTTGCGGATAGTCTTGTCAACAGCTGTTGGACCTCGTTTTACAAGATTTGCAATTCGTTCTTTTTGTAATGCTGATGCTCTGTTGGCTTTGGTATAAAGTCTATTCATTAATTGTGATGAACTATATTTACAACCCACTTGTCTGTGGAAATGGCTTCCTAATTTGGTGTGTTGTTTGTTAGAGGAGAGAAGGCAGTCACTTAGAGGAGCTGGAAGCAAAACCTCTGCAGTTTCCACCACTCAGTTTACCTCTGCCTTGAAAAGGGGGTTTGGGGGGCTGTTTCTGCCACTGTCCATGACCTGGGAATTGACCCTGTGCCTCCATCATCGGCCTCTCCTCTTCTGAGGCCTCCCTCCCTTAAGTGTAGTCCTAAAAACTTGAAGGGCTTCCATAGCCTTTGCCGTTTCCTTTGCCTTGTTCATCTCTTCCAGTGCTTAGTCCCCCCCCCATATCATCTGGTTCCATGTGAAAGGTTTGATAGTACGGGATTTCACCTCAGGATGAAAAACGGAAATGCAGTGTTGGACCTGGCCCTTCCTGCAGGGTCATCCCCAATCATTTTGCCTCCTTCCTCTTATCTTTTCTGATCTGTTTTGTTGGCTTTAGGACTCTGTGCTAAAGTGCATATGTTATCTGGCTAAATTGTATTGGTGATTGTTTTCTCCACGATTTAAATATTTGATTTACTAGTAAGTCCCTAGTATAGTGCACCATGTGTGCCCAGGGCCTGTAAACCAAATGCCACTAGTGATCCTGCAGCTCTGATTGTGCCACCCACAGGAGTAGCCCTGTAAACATGTCTCAAACCTGCCACTGCAGTGTCTGTTCGTGCAGTTTTAAACTGCCAGTTCGACCTGGAAAGTGTACCCACTTGCCATGCCCAAACCTTCCCTTTTTCTACATATAAATCACCCCTGAAGTAGGCATAAGGCAGCCCTATGGGCAGGGTGCAGTGTCTGTTAAAGGTGAGACATGTACTGATGTGTTTTACATGTCCTGATAGTGAAATACTGCCAAATTTGTTTTTCACCTTTGCAAGGCCTACCTCTCCCATAGGTTAACATGGGGATTGCCTTGAAATATCTTGTAAGTGTAGTTTCCCATTGGGACCAGATAGAGATATGGAATTTGGGATCTCTGAACTCACAATGTAAAAATACATCTCTTGGTAAAGTTGTTTTTTAGATTGTAAGTTTGAAAATGCTACTGTTAGAAAGTGGGCATTTACTTCCTTAACCATTTTGTGCCTCTGCCTGTTTGTGTAATCCCTGTCTGGGTCAGACTGACAGTTTGTGAATCTCCACTAGACAGTGATACAAAGGGAGCTGAAGTGTGTCCTGCATTTCCTGATCGGTCTTCTTGGGCTGGAGTGGAGGAAGGAGCTGACACTTGGACCTGAAAGGGCTCTGCCTGCCCTCACACAATACAGTCTGTAACCCCCTAGAGTGTGTCTGGGGTAGGGCAAGGCAGGGGCAGGGTCTTGTGCACTATAAAGACTTTCCTTTGAAGTTTGACTATTTCAAAGGCAGAAATGAGTGTAAGTACTGGACCCAAAACCCCAGACTTTCAGATTACTTCTGGATCCAGAGGAACCTCTGCCAAAGAGAAAAGCTTGATGCTTGAGGAGCCCCTGCCACTCTGCCTGTTGCTTTGCTGTGCTGGCCTGCTGCTTCTGCCTTAAGAGGGAAAGGACTGGACTTTGCTTTCTAAATCCTGATTGTGAAGTTTCTCGAATGGCTTGGACTGAGCTTGCCCCCTGTTAAGAAGTATCAGGGACATCAAGGACTCCACCTGCCAGCACCGGGGTACTCCTGCTGAGGACCTTGACTAGCCAAGTGGTGCCATTCCAGTCCCTGGGCCCTTGGAAGTGAGTTCTGGTGAGAAACAAGAAGATCCAGGCACACCAACTCCAGAACTGGTGCCACTGCATAACACTGCGCAGCTGTCTGCAACACAAAGCCGTGGTCCTCGCTGGAGTACGACGACCCCGCCTGACACCGCAGGCCCGACTCCGCCGCAGCCTCGCTGAAGTCCTGCAGCGGTGTGAGTCCCGAAGTGCTGTGTCACCAACATCAGTGACACCCGACACCACTGTGACGCCTGGAGCCCTGTGGTTTAACCGCAACCCCAAGAGGTCGCCTATCATGTCTTGATTCGCTGGATTCATCGACCCTGCTGGACCGTCAGGAACCTACACCTCGCACCAATGCTGCATCACCTCCCCTTCTCTGCAGTAAGGAACCAATGCCGCACCAGATCCAGTTATGCCTCAGCTCCCCGACTCCGTACACCGGCTTGTCTTCTTGGTTACCAAAGGTACTGTATCTGGGGGTCCGTGCGACTCCGTGACCGGCGCCGCCCTCCCCGTGAGTGGTGCTGGGTTGTTGGGTACGAGGTTGGAGCAACTGTATTTTTAAGTGCTTTATTGGGATTAAATCTTTAAAAAAACATGTTGTTTTGATCTTGTTTGATTTAGATAAATATTGGCTATTTTTAGGATTGAGCGCGCAAAGCGCTCTGTCTCTGTTGTAATCTCTCTATGTGCTTTTAACCACACCCATCAGTTTGGTTGGTTTGTGAGATTGCCTTTTAAAATTCGCTTGATTTCATTAGTGAAAGGCATGCATACGTCATGCTTTTTCTGGTGTTTAGCCCTCCTTGAGGGCATCAGTCAACTACTAAAACATTTTAGGCTCCATGTTTTCAGTATGGTTTCTGGACTAATTTTTCTCTTTATTTTGTAGGCAGTGCGATCTCACTGGGCACGATGTACCGAGACTGGCCGGCCAAATCTTTTCTTGCTATCAGCTGGTCAGGGCCTCCTAGAGCGCCCAGATCAGGCCCACGTATAACGTGCCCTTTCAATAAAATGGAATAAAATTTGAAAAAGTCCCCCCTATTGCCACCTCTGGCCTCTGAACACGGACCGAGAGTGGCAGAGTAAAACAACCTCCTTCTCAGAGTTATTCTGATATTAAGAACAATTATACTCCCAACACAAGACTTCTAAATTGTTTAAAACAGACTAAAAAGAGTGCACAGTCACCTGTGGCTGTGTCTCGAGGAATCCGCTGCGTGCCCGCAGCATAACAGCCTTTATTGGCTCCAATTACCAGAGCATCACGCGGCTAGCCCGCTGACCTCCAAAGATGGCGGCTGAAAGTATGCCCCTAAAGAGGTTGGAAAATGGCCACCGTCTCGATGTACCAAGACCGGCCGGCCAAATCCTTTCTTGCTATCAGCTAGTCAGGGCCTCCTAGAGCACACAGATCAGGCCCCCGTATAACCTGCCCCTTCAATAAAATGGAATAAATGTACTAGGATCCCCAGATATTTAAGGCAGAATTGTTTTCAGGAAACCTGGAGGATCTTGAGAACTGCACTCGTAGTTATTGGGGACAGGGGTGAAGCTTCACTCTTATCCCAGTTTATTTTAAATCCTGATAGTGCCTCAAATTCTGCCAGGATAACTCGCAGTGCTTCGAGGGAACACGAGAGGTGCGTGAGTAAAATGTCATTAGCATATAAGTAAATCGACCTCCTGGGAAAGGGACACCAGCTGTGAGGGGTGGCCGTTAGATAGTAGCTGCCAGAGGCTCGACTGTCAAGAGGAATAGCAACAGCGATAGTGGACAACCCTGCGGGGTTTCCAGCTGGACAGAAAATACATCAGAGAGGAATCCCCCACAGTTGAACTGTGCCGTGGGTGAGCTGTATAGCCAACGGACTTTGGCAATGAACCCCTTTCCCAGACCACAGCGTTTCTGGGTCTCAAAACAATACCACCATTCGATTCGGTAGAAGGCCTTCTCAGCGTCAAGGGAGAGAGCCACAGCCTCCTCCCTGGAGTTTCTGTTGGCCCATAGTGCATGTGGTAGGGTGCAAAGGTGGTTCCTAGAGGAGCGTCCGGGTACAAATCCCAGCTGGGTATGATGGATAAGAGACAGAATGACTTTTTTGAGGTGGGACGCCTAGATGCTAGCCAGTATCTTAACATCCCTGTTGAGGAGGGAAATGGGACAATAGCTGCCACATAATAAGGGGTGCTTTCCTGGTTTCCAGAGGACCTCTATGGATGCCCTGTTAGAAAAAGGATACAAAGATCCTGTAGTTTCTGCACCCGAAAGGCTTCATAGAGGGAGTCCAATGTATCTGCTCCGGTCCATTTGTAATATTCTGCTGGGAATTCGTCCTCCCACGGGGATTTTTGTGGTAGGGTAGATTGGCTATAACATGCAATATCTCCTCTTTGCTGATCTCGCCTCCTAGTAGCCCTCTACCTTCCTCTGTAAGACTAGGAATCTGGGCCTCCTAAAAAAAAAGCAGCCAGTCGATCAGGATTTTCTCGTTTCGGGGGTATAGAGGGCCAGATAAAAGCATGTATCAGCTATATCCTGTGGGTGTGCGAGGAGCGTCCCTTCATCATCCTGAATGGCAGGGATCGTGAGCACTGCCTTCTGCTAGCGGAGTTGGGCCGCTAGCAGTCGACCTGCCTTTTCACCCTCCTCATAGTGTCTGCCCTTTATTCTTTGAAGGGCATACTCTTTCGGGGATGTATATAAAGTATTGAGCTCCATCTTTGCCTTCTCAAGACAGCGTGTGGTCGGGGAGGGAGCCCCAGTTTAATCGTGGGCATATATTGCTATTAGTCCTTCCAGTTCTCGTTGGCGAGATCGTCTTTGGCCGTTAGCAAGGTCTGTCTCTCTCATGAGTTGTCCCCTGATTGTCGCCTTTGCTGCAGCCCAGAAGACTTGAGGAGAAGAGACCGAACCTTTATTGTCGGTTTTATAGGCAGAGACGTGGGCACGGAGTTGCTCCTTGCCCTGCGGCGTATTATAGCGTGATGTGTTTAGACTCCATGGCTTACGGATGGAAGAAGCAAGGCCCAAATCTAGCACAAACTGACGGAGACATGGTCAGAGATTGCTGCCTCCAGTATCTGGGAGTCTCTGACCATGGGACCAGCGTATGAGAGACGAGGAAGTTGTCGATCCGGGACTGTGTCCAATGCACCAGTGATATAAAAGTGTACTCCCGGTCTATTGGATGTGTAAGGCGCCAATGGTCTACCAGTCCGTGGTCAGATATTACGTCTCCCCACAGTGCCCTGTCCATGTTGTTGACGATGTCCAAGCTGCCGATTCTATCAAGAACCAGGTTGCGGGCCAGGTTCCAGTCTCCACCCAGGAGGTATTGGGAGGCTCCTATCTCTGTCAAGAGGTGGTTAAAGCGTAGAAAGAAGGAATGTTTGGAGCCCTTAGGGGCATACATGGACCCAATGCAAAGTGTGCGACCTCCAAGTTTGAGTTTGGTAAAAATACATCGACCATCCGGGTCGGACCACGGCTGGAGCACCTTAAACAGTAAGGAACGGCAAAGGAGGATCGCGACCCCACATTTGCGTAAAGAGCTAGAGCCTCCCGACAGGGACGGCAGGCTACCACTATAATGCGCTTTGCCCACCCAGTCACGGTGCAGTTTTTCAGATTCCAAAGGTGATAAATGTGTTTCTTGCAAGAGGGAAATATCTGTGCGTTTGGATCGTAAATAAGAAATGACCTTCTTTCTTTTAATATAATGCGTGCGGCCGTGAACATTCTATGATACTGTTGTAAATGGCAGAGTGGTCCCCACATCAGGGACTGTCATAGGGGTCAGCTGGAGTAAAAAAAGGGCTCTTCTGGGTTTAGAAAACACGGGGAGGTGACTCGGACTTCCTATGTCGAAGTAGGTGGTAATGAGAAAAATAGACGGAGGGAGAAGTGGGAAGGGAAGGTAGGGAAAGGAACTGTGGTCGTATTCAGGAAATAAAGACCAGTCAAAGAAGAGGAAAATAAGAAGGGAAAAGAGAAAAGGAGTGAGTGAAAAAGAAAGAGACAGAGAGGAGAGAGTGGGGATAGTTATAGAGCTCACAGAGAGTGAGGGAGAAGTAATCGAAGATCGCTATGTGAGCAGGGGGGCACATTGTGTGGGCCAAACGCTGTTAAAACGTGGGTCTAAGCCTGGGAGACCTGTGATCAGGCGAGCACAGGAGGTGGGCAGGCAAGCAGCTGACGGGAAGAAAAGAGAACTACAGCACCAGAGTGTAGGTGGGGAAGCCAAGAGTCAGGGAGGGGGAAAAGGGAGAGGAGGAAGACCGACGGGGAGGTAAGCGGTGCTGGGGTAACAGGGAAAGAAAAGCAATAGTAGACCAGGATGGGAACGGTGGGTCCCCTGAAATGACCCCCAGGCAGCTGAGATGTACCCACAGACACATGGTGATTGAGGACAGAGGAGCAAGGATAGAGTCTCGAGAATATACGGGGGTATAGGGGTTTCATTTGGGTGTCAGTCGGGTAGGACATGAGGGGGAAACAACAAAGCAAAAACAAGCAGGGTGGAAGGGAGCTGTACCTTGTGGGATAACAGAACCTTAAACACACAAACCAGCATTGCTCATAGGAGAACAGTTCACTATAAAAGAATTGTCGTGAAGCAAAGCGGCAGATGCATGAGAGCCACCACATACTGGACTTAAGAATACCAATCTGGAGAACAAACGGAGGGTCCCCACACGTCAATCCATAGCGCAAGAACATCAGTATCAATAACCGTAACTGTATCAAAAACAGTGATATCAACAATGACAGAATAGCGGAGGAATGCACGCATGATACATAGCTTTCAGCGGATGATCATTCCGGAGATCCGGCCACAGACTGCAGGCGGGTCAGCAAATGTCCCCATGAGACATGGCCGTCCATCAGTCAGAAGGTGGCAGGGGCTGCAGTAGGGACTTTGATTGGTCTCTGTGTAGACCTTTGGTAATGTCTGCCACTGCCTGTAGAGCCACGTCTCTGTCATCCTGAGACATCAGTGGGTGATCCAGAAAGCGTCCCCTTTTGGGCGACGCAAAGGAGGTGAGGAGGGCGCCAGGGTCCATGTCAATGGTTCGGGTGTAGGTAATGAAGGTGGAAAGACTGGACAACAGGTCCGCGGATTCATGGTCCATGGGTTGGGCAGAGAGGCTATCCAAGTAAGAACGCAAGTCCGTAGGCTCAAAAAAGTCCCTGGAGTTACTGTCCACTGTTATCCACATGCGGGCTGGTTCAAAGAGCCCAAATTTCATGTTTAGATGATGCAACTGAGGTCTAAGGGGTGGGGGACGGGTCAGGGGGAGTTGCACCAAAAGTCCAGGGGCCGGTAGAGCCCAGAGCCGGAGTCCCAGTATCAAAGTATCAGCAGTGTCAGTGGGAGCCCGGATGCTGCTCAAAGGATCCCAACTATATCAGGAATATAGGACGTATCACCGACATCGAGCGGTACTTGTCCCTCCGTGTAGAGAAAGTGTAGTAGGGCTTACCAGTACCGAGGATCATGTAAACAAAGAAGGTCGCGGTAGCATCAGGCACGGACCCTGAAGACGAAGACGGTGGGCCACAGGCCAATGGTAGAAAGGTGCCGCAGAAGAGCAGTGGTCTCTGAAGTCTCTGGTCACTATCAGAAGTCAGTTCCATCTCTTGAAGATGGGCGAGAGAAGCGAAGTGCAAGGGAGTAGTACCCTAATGCATTGCTATGTACAAGTGGTCAGGCAAGGAGTCTGTCGGGGCTGGCAGGAGAAGAGGAAGACTCATGTTCATGGTGCGAAGAGAGAAGAAATACTGCATGTGAAACGCTTCCCTGGTAGCCCAGGACTAGGAGGCGCCACCTCGAGGTGGTCAGTGCGGTGTCTCGTAGGATTGTTGTGGCCCGCTGTGGAGGAGGAGGAGGTGTAAGGATGCTCCAGAACGTTGACTAGTCCCCCGGTCAGCCATCTCCTCTAGAATGCCCACCCCAGGCAGAGGTGGCAGTTTGTGGGTGAAAACAACGAGGGAGGTGTGGATAGGAGTCAAACAAACCCGGTCCGTGGCCGTCAACGCCGCCTCCAGTCCGGCAGACACCTTTAGGTGGGAAATAGCCAGATTTATAATAAAGAGGGGGAGCAGAATGCATAAACTGTATGAGGTTATAGCAATGCGTCAGGCACACAAGACACCCCTCTGGCAACGACTCCGCTGATGCCTTCTGTCGTCCAGAATACTGCGGGTGTCCGGCAGGTGCAGGGGTCGGCCTAGGACATGGGGTCATGGAGAATCCCAGGCGTTTGGGGGCCCTGAGGGGAAAAATGCCTTAAGGATGCCAGGGATGTTGGAATGTGGGTCTTTAGCTGCTCCCACGGCTGCTGGCTCTCCTGGCACTGCACAAAGCACAGAAATTGCGTAGAAGGCCTCTCTAGCGGGCCCCTAATGGTGCTTGCCATCGTGGTCCCCAAGGCAGGTGTCTGAGATGAAAAGTGAGCCCGTGGGCTACTTTGTGATGCTGCAGAGTGTCTGAAGCTCTCGATCCCCTCTAAGGATAACCTCAGTCGGCCAGGTAGGGGGCTCCCCCAATGGCCCAGCAATCCTACCCCCAAGCACTAACCAGGCCGCGGGGGCTTGACAAGCCGGCAGTGAGTGTCCTCAATACCTGGCCACACCCCTTTCAAAATCGAGCCCGCGGCTATTCACTTCCGCATGGCTGCGGGCTGCTCTGTCTCGCTACGGAGCTATTCTGGTTATGGGAGGCCCCCCGGGCCCAGCCGCTGGTAAGCTCTGCCGTTCTTGGGAAGGGTGTGAGGCTTCCCCCAATGGCCCATCTGTCCTACCGCCGCTTCTAAGCTCCCACGGGGCCACGGGGCCACGGGGCTCGGGAGTCAGGCAGCCATATGCACTCGTGGCCAGACCATGCCAGTCTCCATTTCTAACATTGGTGAGAATAGGACTTGTATTTGTACTTGACATACAGTGATTGGTGTACACTACTATTTTATTGCAGAACATTACACAACCACATACTGTTTTCCTCTTGGATGTTTGCTTTCTCCTTTTTTTGGATTTCCCTTGCCTCCTGAAAAACTGCACCTTTGTTGAGCCTTACTCACAATCATGTCTTAGTCTGGTGAACCATCAGTTGGAGCTGCAGAAGTAGTGTTTGCGCAGGAGAGGTTGGAGACCTATATGGTGCGTCAGCTCAAAAGGTTCTGCAGAGAGGTCAAATGTCCTATTAAAAACCTCATTGAAAAGGAGAAGCTCTGCAAAAGGAGCTCAGGGCCTGGCTGGCAGCAAAGGAGGCTGATGGGCCCATAGAGGAGAATGTTGCTATGGATGGGGAGGTCCAGAATATCCATGATGTATTTTTGGATAACCAAAGCCTGCCTGGAGGGAGGGCTTCTAGGGCAGGCAGGCAGCAGTGCTTCTTCCAAAGGCCTGACCCAGGAGGAACTGGAGGACAGGCGGGATCTCAGGAGACATCAATTGGAAATAGAGAAACTCATGCTGCAGCATGAAAGGGAACTTCAGCTGGATCTGGCTAGGATGAGAAGGGAGGAGAAAGACAAAATTGCTATGGAAAAGGAGAAAATGCATTTAGCTCAGGAGCGGAGCTTGAAAGAGCTGGATTGCAGAAGCAGGTCCAGCACAGAGGGTGGCAGAGTTTCTTCAGTGCAGTCTGAGAGCAGAGTGCACCTTCCCAAGAGTGTAGGGAAAGAGTACACTAAAGAGGATGACATCCACAGGTGGTTTCAGGGCTATGGGGCAGCTCTTCACTTGCATAGGATCCCTGAGAGATTGGGGGTAGGGGCCTGTGGAACTACTTCACAGTAGAGGGGAGGGACACCTTGTTAGCACTAGGAGCAGCTAGTGAGCTCATCTACTCTAACATGAAGGATGCTGTAGGAAGTTGGCTCTGTATGCACTATTTCAAAGTAAGGAATAGTATGCACGGAGTCCAAGGGTTCCCCTTAGTGGTAAGATAGTGGCAAAAAGAGATAATTCTAATGCTCTATTTTGTGGTAGTGTGGTCGAGCAGTAGGCTTATCAAAGGAGTAGTGTTAAGCATTTGTTGTACATACACAAGCAATAAATGAGGAAACCACACTCAGACAATTCCAGGCCAATAGGTTTTTGTATAGAAAAATATATTTTCTTAGTTTATTTTAAGAACCACAGGTTCAAGATTTATATGTAATACTTCAAATGAAAGGTATTGCAGGTAGGTACTTTAGGAACTTTGAATTAGCAAAATAGCATATACAGTTTTCACATAAATCAAATATAGCTATTTTAAAACTAGACAGTGCAATTTTCAACAGTTCCTTGGGGGAGTAAGAGTTTGTTAGTTTTTGCAGGTAAGTAAACCACCTACGGGGTTCAGGTTTGGGTCCAAGGTAGCCCACCGTTGGGGGTTCAGAGCAACCCCAAAGTTACCACACCAGCAGCTCAGGGCCGGTCAGGTGCAGAGGTCAAAGTGGTGCCCAAAACGCATAGGCTTCAATGGAGAAGGGGGTGCCCCGGTTCCAGTCTGCCAGCAGGTAAGTACCTGCGTCTTCGGAGGGCAGACCAGGGGGGGTTTTGTAGGGCACCGGAGGGGGACACAAGTCCACACAGAAAGTACACCTTCAGTGGCACGGGGGCGGCCGGGTGCAGTGTGCAAACAAGCGTCGGGTTTTCAATAGAAAGCAATGGGAGCAGAGAGTCAAGTCTCACGCTTCCGGCGGGAAACGCAAGTTTTTGCAAAGTTGCTTCTTTGTTTCAAAGTTGCCGTCTTTGGTGAACAGGGCCACTGTCCTCGGGAGTTCTTGGTTCTTCTAGATGCTGGGCAGTCCTCTGAGGCTTCAGAGGTCGCTGGTCCTTGGGGAGAGCGTCGCTGGAGCAGTGTCTTTAGAAGTGGGGAGACAGGCCGGTAGAGCTGGGGCCAAAGCAGTTGGCGTCTCCGTCTTCTCTGCAGGGTTTTTCAGCTTAGCATTCCTCTTCTTCTTAGGTTGCAGGAATCTATCTTGCTGGGTTCTGGGAGCCCCTAAATACTCAATTTAGGGGTGTGTATAGGTCTGGGAGGGCAGTAGCCAATGGCTACTAGCCCTGAGGGTGGCTACACCCTCTTTGTGCCTCCTCCCTGAGGGGAGGGGGCACATCCCTAATCCTATTGGGGGAATCCTCCATCTGCAAGATGGAGGATTTCTAAAAGTCAGAGTCACCTCAGCTCAGGACACCTTAGGGGCTGTCCTGACTGGCCAGTGACTCCTCCTTGTTTTTCTCATTATCTCTCCTGGACTCGCCGCCAAAAGTGGGAGCTGTGTCCAGAGTGCGGGCATCTCCACTAGCTGGAGTGCCCTGGGGCATTGTAACACGAAGCCTGAGCCTTTGAGGCTCACTGCTAGGTGTTACAGTTCCTGCAGGGGGGAGGTGTGAAGCACCTCCACCCAGAGCAGGCTTTTGTTTCTGTCCTCAGAGAGCACAAAGGCCCTCACCACATGGGGTCAAAAACTCGTCTCTCAGCAGCAGGCTGGCACAGACCAGTCAGTCCTGCACTGAACAATTGGGTAAAATACAGGGGGCATCTCTAAGATGCCCTCTGTGTGCATTTTTTTATAAATCCAACACTGGCATCAGTGTGGGTTTATTATTCTGAGAAGTTCGATACCAAACTTCCCAGTATTCAGTGTAGCCATTATGGAGCTGTGGAGTTCGTTTTTGACAGACTCCCAGACCATATACTCTTATGGCTACCCTGCACTTACAATATCTAAGGTTTTGCTTAGACACTGTAGGGGCATAGTGCTCATGCACATATGCCCTCACCTGTGGTATAGTGCACCCTGCCTTAGGGCTGTAAGGCCTGCTAGAGGGGTGACTTACCTATGCCACAGGCATTGTGAGGTTGGCATGGCACCCTGAGGGGAGTGCCATGTCGACTTAGTCATTTTCTCCCCACCATCACACACAAGCTGGCAAGCAGTGTGTCTGTGCTGAGTGAGGGGTCCCTAGGGTGGCTTAAGACATGCTGCAGCCCTTAGAGACCTTCCCTGGCATCAGGGCCCTTGGTACCAGTTACAAGGGACTTACCTGGGTGCCAGGGCTGTGCCAATTGTGGAGACAATGGTACATTTTAGGTGAAAGCACACTGGTGCTGGGGCCTGGTTAGCAGGGTCCCAGCACACTTCTCAGTAAAATCAGCATCAGTATCAGGCAACAAGTGGGGGTAACTGCAACAGGGAGCCATTTCTTTACAGATGCCCTCATCACTAGGTATGGCCTGACACCAGACATGTACAGGAAGAAGTTCAGGGAGAGTAGGAAACTTGATTCCCAGACCTGGCTTGAATGTGTGGATTTATTTTGCAAAGCACTGGATGGTTAGGTGAAGGGCAGTGAGGTAAGAGATTACCAGGGGCTGTACAATTTGTTTGTATGGGAACACTTGTCTAGTCTGTGTTTTCCAGAGCTGCACCAGCACTTGATTGACAGCAGGCTTACTGAACCCCGGAAGCTTGCTCAGGAGGCGGACCGTTGGGTGGGTACCAGGTTCCACAAAAAGTTGTATGGGGGAGACTCTGGCAAGGGTGGCTAAGGTCCTCAACAAAAGAAGGACGGGGGGGGGAACAAGGATAAAAGTAAGGAGTTCTCTAAAGGGCCCCAAACTAGTTCCCCGGGTAAAGATTCCCAGCCCCTTTTTGAGAAGAGTCGGTTTCCTTCAGGAAAGCCTGCAGGGAAGGGACGCATCAAGTGCCTTGCCTGTGGTCAGGAAAGACACATCAGAGACAGTCACAAGTGTACTAAGGGGGCACAGCCCCCCACCGGTGGGCAGTCACTTGGGGTGGTCAGTGTAGGACTTGGGGAGGAGTTGGCCCAAGTTAGTGGTGGGGAGCCACCTGAGTTAACACTAGTCTCCCTGGGTGAGGGGGAAGTGGTCCAGAGAACCCCCATGCCTGATAATACCAAGAAGTACAGGCAGTGGGTGACCATCAATGGGAGCCAGGTGGAGGCTCTTCGAGCCAGTGGAGCCAGTATGACAACAGTCCGCTGTCATCTGGTGTCTCAAGAGCATATAATCCCTAATGTGGTCAACCAAGCGGTAGCAGTAGACAACAGTGAGTGCCAATGCTTGGTAGCTAAGGTTCCCTTTGAATGGGGGAGAGGGGTGTCTCAGGTTCTTTGAGGGTAGCTGCGAGTCCATCCATGCCTGTTGACTGTCTGCTAGGGAGTGACATAGAGCATACAGCCTGAAAGGAGGTAGGGCTCAGGTTTCATTTGGAAATGTTGGGATTGCCAGAGTGGGTGTGCATGACCACAAGGTCCATGGCCGCCAGAGAGGGTAGTCAGGAGAACCTGAAGCCTGAAACAGTGGCCCAGGTCCCTGCCAGGAAATGAAGGGGCAAGGTGTGCGGGAAATCTGCTCCGGAGATTCCCACAGCCTGGGAGGAATCTGAGGAGGACGCCCCAGAATCTACAGGGGAAGACATGGCTGAACTGGGGGACCTGCCTGAGCTGATCCATTGGCAACAGGAACAAGGCCCCACCAGGGAGGAGTTATGTACAGAGCAGAAAGCATGCCCCAAACTTGAGGGCCTCTGGAAGCAGGCCCAGGCAGCTGGTGACACCTCTGGATCTCACCTGGTTTACTGGGAAAACAATCTTTTGTATAGTGAGCCTAATGTTACTGAGCCTGGGACAGCCCATGTGATGGTGGTACCCCAGTGTTTCAGAGTCTTCTTACTAGGCTTGCCTCATGATGTTTGCCTCTGGCAGGTCATTTGGGGCAGGGCAAAACCTTTGGCAGGCTTGTCACCCACCTTTATTGGCCTCAAATGAGGAATAACGCAGATGAATTCTGCAGGACTTGTCAGACCTGCCAGGCGAGTGGCAAATCAGGGAAGAGGTGCAAAACTCCTGTTCAACCCTTTCCTGTCGTGAGCACCCCTTTTGAGCGGGTGGGCATTGACATTTTGGGGGCTCTGGATCCAAAGACAGCCCTAGTAGAAGGTTTATCCAGGTCTTGGTGGACTATGCCACCCAGTACCCGAAACCTTTCTGTAGGAAAGTACCATCTTGCCTGGCATGTTACCCCCATTTTTCACTGTATATATGTTGTTTTAGTTGTATGTGTCACTGGGACCCTGGTAACCCAGGGCCCCAGTGCTCATAAGTGTGCCTGAATGTGTTACCTGTGTAGTGACTAACTGTCTCACTGAGGCTCTGCTAACCAGAACCTCAGTGGTTATGCTCTCTCATTTCTTTCCAAATTGTCACTGACAGGCTAGTGACCATTTTTTACCAATTTACATTGGCTTACTGGAACACCCTTATAATTCCCTAGTATATGGTACTGAGGTACCCAGGGTATTGGGGTTCCAGGAGATCCCTATGGGCTGCAGCATTTCTTTTGCCACCCATAGGGAGCTCTGACAATTCTTACACAGGCCTGCCACTGCAGCCTGAGTGAAATAACGTCCACGTTATTTCACAGCCATTTTACACTGCACTTAAGTAACTTATAAGTCACCTATATGTCTAACCTTGTGCCCCCACATTGTTCAGAGCCAATTCCCTGAACTTTGTGAGTGCGGGGACACCATTACACGCGTGCACTACATATAGGTCACTACCTATATGTAGCTTCACAATGGTAACTCCGAATATGGCCATGTAACATGTCTATGATCATGGAATTGCCCCCTCTATGTCATCCTGGCATAGTTGGCACAATCCCATGATCCCAGTGGTCTGTAGCACAGACCCTGGTACTGCCAAACTGCCCTTCCTGGGGTTTCACTGCAGCTGCTGCTGCTGCCAACCCCTCAAACAGGCAGCTGCCCTCCTGGGGTCCAGCCAGGCCTGGCCCAGGATGGCAGAACAAAGAACTTCCTCTGAGAGAGGGTGTGACACCCTCTCCCTTTGGAAAATGGTGTGAAGGCAGGGGAGGAGTAGCCTCCCCCAGCCTCTGGAAATGCTTTGTTGGGCACAGATGTGCCCAATTCTGCATAAGCCAGTCTACACCGGTTCAGGGACCCCTTAGCCCCTGCTCTGGCGCGAAACTGGACAAAGGAAAGGGGAGTGACCACTCCCCTGACCTGCACCTCCCCTGGGAGGTGTCCAGAGCTCCTCCAGTGTGCTCCAGACCTCTGCCATCTTGGAAACAGAGGTGCTGCTGGCACACTGGACTGCTCTGAGTGGCCGGTGCCACCAGGTGACGTCAGAGACTCCTTGTGATAGGCTCCTTCAGGTGTTGCTAGCCTATCCTCTCTCCTAGGTAGCCAAACCCTCTTTTCTGGCTATTTAGGGTCTCTGTCTCTGGGGAAACTTTAGATAACGAATGCAAGAGCTCATCCGAGTTCCTCTGCATCTCTCTCTTCACCTTCTGATAAGGAATCGACTGCTGACCGCGCTGGAAGCCTGCAAACCTGCAACATAGTAGCAAAGACGACTACTGCAACTCTGTAACGCTGATCCTGCCGCCTTCTCGACTGTTTTCCTGCTTGTGCATGCTGTGGGGGTAGTCTGCCTCCTCTCTGCACCAGAAGCTCCGAAGAAATCTCCTGTGGGTCGACGGAATCTTCCCCCTGCAACCGCAGGCACCAAAAAGCTGCATTACCGGTCCCTTGGGTCTCCTCTCAGCACGACGAGCGAGGTCCCTCGAATCCAGCAACTCTGTCCAAGTGACCCCCACAGTCCAGTGACTCTTCAGCCCAAGTTTGGTGGAGGTAAGTCCTTGCCTCACCTCGCTGGGCTGCATTGCTGGGAACCGCGACTTTGCAGCTACTCCGGCCCCTGTGCACTTCCGGCGGAAATCCTTTGTGCACAGCCAAGCTTGGGTCCACGGCACTCTAACCTGCATTGCACGACTTTCTAAGTCGGTCTCCGGCGACGTGGGACTCCTTTGTGCAACTTCGGCGAGCACCGTTTCACGCATCCTCGTAGTGCCTGTTTCTGGCACTTCTCCGGGTGCTACCTGCTTCAGTGAGGGCTCTTTGTCTTGCTCGACGTCCCCTCTCTCTTCAGGTCCAATTTGCGACCTCCTGGTCCCTCCTGGGCCCCAGCAGCGTCCAAAAACGCCAAACGCACGATTTGCAGCTAGCAAGGCTTGTTGGCGTTCTTTCGGCGGGAAAACACTTCTGCACGACTCTCCACGGCGAGAGGGATCCGTCCACCAAAGGGGAAGTCTCTAGCCCTTTTCGTTCCTGCAGAAACCTCAGCTTCTTCTGTCCAGTCGAAGCTTCTTTGCACCCGCAGCTGGCATTTCCTGGGCATCTGCCCATCTCCGACTTGCTTGTGACTTTTGGACTTGGTCCCCTTGTTCCACAGGTACCCTAGATTGGAAATCCACAGTTGTTGCATTGCTGGTTTGTGTTTTTTCTGCATTATTCCTCTAACACGACTACTTTGTCCTTAGGGGAACTTTAGTGCACTTTGCACTCACTTTTCAGGGTCTTGGGGAGGGTTATTTTTCTAACTCTCACTATTTTCTAATAGTCCCAGCGACCCTCTACAAGGTCACATAGGTTTGGGGTCCATTCGTGGTTCGCATTCCACTTTTGGAGTATATGGTTTGTGTTGCCCCTATCCCTAGGTTTCCCCATTGCATCCTATTGTAACTATACATTGTTTGCACTGTTTTCTAAGACTATACTGCATATTTTTGCTATTGTGTATATATATCTTGTGTATATTTCCTATCCTCTCACTGAGGGTACACTCTAAGATACTTTGGCATATTGTCATAAAAATAAAGTACCTTTATTTTTAGTATAACTGTGTATTGTGTTTTCTTATGATATTGTGCATATGACACTAAGTGGTACTGTAGTAGCACACGTCTCCTAGTTCAGCCTAAGCTGCTCTGCTAAGCTACCATTATCTATCAGCCTAAGCTGCTAGACACCCTATACACTAATAAGGGATAACTGGGCCTGGTGCAAGGTGCAAGTACCCCTTGGTACTCACTACAAGCCAGTCCAGCCTCCTACACTTTCCCCCTGAGGACAATGACTGCGTGCAGTGGCCAGGGCACTGATGGGGATCTTTACTCCTCTGGGTTTCCCCAAGTAAGTGGTATCTGACCTGAGTACCATTTTCATGTCACTGTACATGAAGGCCATGTGGAAGGTGTGTGGTGTAACATACATGTTCACCACGCCTTACCACTCCCAAAGCAATAGGTTGGTTGAGAGATTCAACCATACCCTGAAGGGTATGATTGTGGGGCTCTATGAACCCATGAGGCATAAGTGGGTATTCTATTTCTATGCCTGTTGTTTGCTGAGATACCATAGAAGAGGGTTGGCTTCAGACCTTTTGAGCTTCTGTATGGGCACCCTGTGAAAGGACCCCTCAGTTTGGTGGAGGAGGTCTGGGAGCAAGCTCCCAAGTAGCCCCCCAAGATGTATTCAGTTACATGCTGGCCTTCAGGAACCAGACAGCCTGCTTCTGGAAACTCTCCCAAGAGAATCTGGAAGCTAGCCAGGAAGATATGAAACACTGGTATGACCAGAATATTCCACTGGTTGAGTTTCAGCCTGGCCAGAAAGTGTGGATGATGGCCCCAGTAAAGCCCAGTGCTCTCCAAGACTGTTGGTCTGGGCCATTTGAGGCGAAGGAGCACAAAAGTAGTGTCACCTAATTTGTGGACATGCAGGCTACTAGAAACACTTTATGAGTGTTACACATAAACTGCCTCAAACCACACTTTGAGAAGTCTGAGTTGAGCATGCTCTTAGTCACAGATGATGGGGGTGGAAGAGGAGAATGAACCTCTCCCCAACATCCTGCCTGCCAAAGAGCAGGATGGGTCAGTGGAGAGTGTGAACCTCTCCCCTACTTTGACCCTAGAACAGCAGAGGGACTGTCGCCAGTTACTGGGTCAGTTCGCCTCACTGTTCTCACTCACCCCTGGGGTCACCCATTGGTGCACCCATGATTATTGACACTGGGGACAGTCTGCCTGTCAAGCACATGTCTTACAGGGTGACTGACATAGTGAGAGACGGCATCAAGGAGGAGGTCTCTAAGATGCTGGAGTTAGGGGTCATTGAGAAATCTAAAAGCCCTTGGTTCAGTCCTGTGGTTCTGGTTCCCAAAACTGCGCCACCTGGTGTCACACCTGAACTTAGTTTCTGTGTTGACTAACGGGGGCTCAATGCAGTCACCAGGAGTGATGTACACCCCATCCCCAGAGCTGATGAGCTAATTGATCGGTTGGGAGCTGCCAAGGTCCTCCGCATATTTGACATCTGGGTACTCGCAGATTGCCTCAACAGAGGGAGCAAAAGAGAGGATGGTGTTCTTCAACACCAGAGGGGCACTACCAGTATTGTGCCATGCCCTTTGGGTTGAAGAATGCCCTGCCATGTTCCAGAGGCAGGTCAACCAGGTGCTGGCTGGGCTGGAGAACTTGAGTGATGCCTACCTAGACAACATTGCTTTCTTCAGCTCCAGCTGGGTCGACTACTTGCACCACCGCCAGGAAGTGTTGAAGGCCCTGCAGAGTGCAGGCCTCACTATTAAGGCCAGTAAGTACCAAATAGGGCAGGGGCCTGTAGAATACTTAGGACACTAAGTAGGAAGCGGCCAGGTGACCCCCTACAGGTAAAATTGACACCATTCTGGTTTGGGCAGCCCCCAAGACACAGACCGAGGTGAGGGCTTTCTTAGGTCTCAAAGGATATTACAGGAGATTGGTCAAGGGGTACTGCACGGTTGTTCCCTTGACACAGTTGACTTCCAAGAAGCAGCCACCTCGGGTGATCTGGACCAAAGTGTGCCAGACTGCTTTTGACACCCTGAAGGAGGCCATGTGCACAGCACCCGTGCTCACGGCTCCTGACTTTTCCAAGGAGTTTGTGATGCAGACAGATGCTTCAGAGCATGTTGTGGGAGCTGTGCTCTCACGGCTGAACGAAGATGGCCAAGATCAACCTGAAGGGGATTATTTCCCTGGGAACAGAAGTGAAGTGCAATAGAAAGGGAAGCTTTTGCTGTGGTCTGGGCACTAAAGAAGCTAAGAACCTACTTGTTTGGTATTCACTTCCAGGTTCAGACAGACCACAGGCCCCTCAGGTGGCTAATGCAGATGAGAGACGAGAATCCTAAACTGTTGAGGTGGTCCATCTCTCTACAGGGAATTGACTTTAAAGTGGAACACCACCCTGGAACAGATCACGCAATACTGATGGTCTTTTCAGGTTTTTCCACCTTAGTGATGAGAACTCCCAAGGGGTTGGGTAGTTCTCCCCACTTTCAGCTGGAGGGGACACGTTAGACCTGGCAGCTCTTGGCATAGTTTCCCTGTACTTTTTTGCTTTGGACCCCCTGTTTTTGGATCCTGTGCTGTAATTTATTTTTGCAGGTTTTGATACTCTGAGCACTTTACCACTGCTAACCAGTGCTAAAGTGCAAGTGCTTTCTCTCTCAAATATATTGGTAATTGGTTTTCCATAACTGGCACATTTGATTTACTGGTAAGTCCCTAGTACAGTGCACTCTGTGTGTCCAGGGCCTGTGAATCAAATGCTACTAGTGGGCCTGTAGCACTGATTGTGCCACCCACATGAGTTGCCCTATAAACATGTCTCAGACCTGCCACTGCAGGGTCTGTGTCTGCAGAACTGCGCTGCCAATTCGACCTGGTAAGTGTACCCACTTGCCAGGCCCAAACCCTCCTTTTTACTACATGTAAGTCACCCCTAAGGTAGACCCTAGGTGGCCCCATTGGCAGGGTGCAGTGTATTTAAAAGGTAGGACATGCACTGTTGTGTTTTCCATGTCCTGACAGTGAAATACTGCCATATTCAGTTTTCACTATTGCAAGGCCTATCTCTCCCATAGGTTAACATGGGGATTGCCTTTAAATATCTTTTAAGTGCAGTTTCCCATTGGGAGCAGATCAGATATGGAGTTTGGGGTCTCTGAACTCACAATTTAAAAACACATCTTTTGGCGAAGTTGGTTTTTAGATTGTCCTTTTGAAAATGCCACTTTTAGAAAGGGGGCGTTTTTATGCTAAACCATTTTGTGCCTCTGCCTGGCTGCTGAATACACACCTGGGTCAGACTGACAGTTGGGCTGTTTGTGAATTCACTCTAGACAGTGACACAAAGGGAGCTGATGTGTGCCTTCCTGGGCTATAGTGGGAGGGAGGAGCGAACACTTACCCTTGGAAGGGCTGTGCCTACCCTCACACACTACAGTTTCCAACCCCCTAGTGTGTGTCTGGGGCAAGGCAAGGAAAAGGCAGGGTCTTGTGTACTACAAAGACTTTCCTTTGAAGCTTGCCTACTTCAAAAGTTAAAATGAGTATAAGTAGTGGACCCAAAACCCCAGAATTTCAGATTACATCTGGATCCAAAGGAACCTCTGCCAAAGAGAAGAGCTTGATGCTTGAGGAGGACCTGCCACTCTCCCTGTTGCTTTGCTGGCCTGCTGCTGCTTCTGCCTTAGGAGGGAAAACTGGACTTTGCTTTCAGAAATCCTGCTTGTGAAGTTTCTCCAAGGGCTTGGACTGAGCGTGTCTCCTGTCAAGAAGTCTCAGAGACATCAAAGACTTCACCTGCTAGCACTGGGGTACTCCTGCTGAGGACCCCAACTAGCCACGTGGTGCTATTCCAGTGCCTGGGCCCTTGGAAGAGAGTTCTGGTAAGAAACAAGATCCTGGCACACCGACTCCGGGTGACTCCAGAACTGGCGCTGCTGCACGACTCTGCGCCACTGCCTGCAACACAAAGCAGTGGTCCCCACTGGAGTGCGACGACCCCACCCTACAGGGCAGGCCTGACGCCACTGCAGCCTTGCTGAAGTCCCACATCTCCGTGAGTCCCGAAGTGCCGTCACACTGCTGCCCGTGATATCCGACACCGCTGCGGCGCCTGGAACCCCGTGCCGTGACCGCAACCCTGAGAGGTCGCCCATCGCGCCTTCTTCCACCCGATTCATCGGCCCTGCCGGATTGTTGGAAACCGCTGCCTCACACCAACGCCACATCACCTCCCCTGCTCTGTAGTACGGAACCGACGTCGCACTTGATTCAGCGACACCTCACCTCCCAGACTCCGTGCACCGGCTTGTTTTCTTTGTTACCAAAGATAGTGTACCTGGGGGTCCATGCGACTCTGTGACCGGCGCTGCCCTCGGACTGTTGGAAATGACTCAGTCAACGACATTGTGAAAACCCAAGGTCTTGTTTAATCTAGAGAAATAATGGCTATTTTTCTAAACTGGTTTGGAGTCCTTTTGTGGTGTTTTCACTGTGTTACTGCATGTGTTTGCACAAATACTTTACACATTGCCTCTGAGATAAGGCAGACTGCTCATGCCAAGCTACCAAGGGTGTGGGCAGGGGCTATCTGAGATATATATATCTCACTTACCCTGCGTAGAGTGCATGTCCCTGCTTGGACAGATTGCAAACTGACTGCCAACCAGAGACCCCATTTCTACCAGAAGTCATTTTGAGAAATGCCCTCTAATTCACATGCTAGAATGGAGACCCCCAAATTCAGAGATGTGCAAATAACCGGGTATACAATGAAAACCCATTGCAAGGTTCAGCTTATTTATTGCCTCTGGGTACCTTAGGTTCTTGATGAACCTACAAGCCATATATATACCTGCAACCAGAAGGGTCCAGCAAACAGACGCTTTAAAAAATCTGCTATAGCTGGAAAAAGTTACAGAAGTAAACGTAGACAGAAATGGCTGTTTTTTTCAACTAAATTTCAATTTTATTTTTATTTTAACTGTTATTTTCTATAAGAAAACCTTGAAGGTTCTGCACAAATGGCCCCATGCTCAATTCAGAATGCCTACTTTTCAGAAATGTTTAGCTGTGCCGGATCCACCCATTTCTGTCACTAACTGGAAGGAGGCTGAAACCACAAAAATAGTAAAATGGGGTATATATCCCAGTAAAATGCCAAAACTGTGCTGAAAAATGTGGTTTTCTTATTCAAGCCTGAATATTCCTGAAAACAGGGAAGATGGTGATTTTACCACCACAAACCCTTTGTTGCTGCCATTTGCAGGAAAAAAAAACAGATGCTTTCTTCTGCAGCACTTTTACCCCCCATTTTTCTCAATCAACCATCATTTTAGCTGTATTTTGGCTAATTTCTTGGTCTCCTTGGGGGAACCCACAAACTCTGGGTACCTTCAGAATTCGAATTCTCAGGTTGATGGAAAAATTGACGCAATTTTGGCATGGATAGCTTATGAGGACGAAAAGTTATGGGGGACCTAAGTGTGAACTACCGCAAATAGCCAAAAGAAAAAGGCTTGGCACAGGAGGGTGAAGAAGCCTGGCAGTGAAGGGGTTAAAGAAAATGAATACACTTCCTGACACAACCTCTAGATGGCAGGTTTGAACACAGCATGTGTATCTAGAAGAGATTTCATGCTGCAAAACACATAATTCCATAACACAGCATGGTTCTGTATAACAATAAAACAACACAGATCAGCATGCATAACACGTCAGCATGCGTAATTCACTAACATCCTAAAATTAAAACATAATCTACAGCATGACATAGAATAGCAAAAAATCCTAACAAAACACAGAATAGCACACCATGGGGTCATACAAGTGTGCTCTCTCCTCTCTATTACTGAGTCAATATTTAGTCTTGCTGGAGCAATCAGAAGAACTGCAGAGCTTATCCTAGGTGGCCAGCCACATAGTGAACTCTATTTCTTTTTTTTTCATAAGTTAACACTTTTGGCAGCTAATGTGTGCTCTGTCTCTAGATGGGGGGAGCTTCACCAGAGATGCTTCCCAGTCTCAAAAAGCACTTTAGAAAACATGCTGGTGTTCCAGGTTTGCTGAACAGAGGGAAACATTTATTGCAAACAGAATATTTTTTTTTCCAATCCAAAATTATTGTACTACTAAATGTTATAAAAGAGTATCCTTTTGAATCACCAACTGTAGCTACTTTTTAAAAAAAATAATTAACGTTAATTATAAGCCATACTGGATTTGCCAATGTTTGTTTTTCTTATTAATAACAGAATCCTATGTGCTGTTCTACCAATTGCTAAATACTAACACTTCAGTTTTGTTTGGTATATATAATTTGTTTTATCACAAATACAGCCTCTTTATTGCTTTGAACTATTTAAATAAAGTTCAGTTAGACATTATGTATTTATTGCTAACAGTTGTATGGCAATATCCTCTTTTGGTATTCACTGTCTTACATGTATGTACTAAAAGAACCTGACACCGTCTGCACCCTCATGTACCTGTGCATTGCAGCAGGCTGCTTCCATCAGATGACCCGCAAGTGGTGACTATCACCACCCCCACATCCCTCAAGGTCTGAAACCCAAGTGATGTCAGCCATCTTTTAAAAGATCACTTCTCACATCCCTCTGGCATCATTTTTTGCACCTAGCATTTATGAACCTGTTGGAAACCTTGTGTGAACCTGACACGCATAGCATGGGTCCTCATGGTTTATAGTGCAATTTCTAACTCAGGTGAAAAAATTAAATTCAATTCAGGGGGATTTGTAAAGCGCATTGCTACTGACGGGCTTTCCAGCGCTGGGTGGGTTAGGTTCAGACAGGGAGTCCTAATCCGATAAGTACGGTTTCAGTTGTTTTGTTAAACTTAGGTGATTGTTATTTGATTTGAGGGTGAGCAGCAAAGTGTTCCAAAGTTTTAGGGGAATAAAGGCAAAGGAGCACCCTCCACATCTGGCCCTTTTCACCCTAGAGATAGAGCTGGTGCGGGCTGTGTAGGGAACTGGGTTCTTTGTTGCGGTACCCCCCCACCCACACGCACATACTTTTTGCTTAGTATTTGATGCTACTTTGAATGAAGTGCACAGGGTCCCTGCCAACCACGTCCCCAGTGCCAGTGTTCTTTCCCACAAAACTGTACAACGGACAACATCTTTAGCACCCTGTTCAAGTCCCTAGTAAACGGTGTCCCTGGTTCCTTGGCCTGAGGTGGTAAAGAGGATCCCTAAGGGCTGCAGTAAAAATTGTGCCACCCTGAGGGAGCCCTTACTAAGCACATGAGAGGCTGCCATTGGTGCAGACAAAAGTGAAAACACCACTTGGCACCCAGCCTGTGGTGCCATGTCCCCTGACACTGCATGTAATATATGTAAGTCACTCCTACAGAAGGCCTAAGGCAGGGAGCATTATATAACATGTAGGGGCATATCAGCATGAGCCGATATGCCCGTTAGGACTTTGTCAATCCTGAGACATAGTCAGTGGCCAGGAAAGCCATTTTAAATGTATGTGCTCGACACTGGTCAATACGAGTTCCCCAGCTACATTATGGCTTCACTGAAGATAGGGATGTTTGGTATCAAACATCTTGTGTCGATAAGCCCATATTGATTCCAGCGATGGATTTATCAATACATGCACCCAGAGGGCACCTTAGAGGTGCCACCTGAGACACTGTTCTGACCCCCTAGGGTGTGAGCCTTCTGATCTCAGGAGGCCCAGCACACAGGCCTGCCTGGGAAAATGTTGTAACACCCCCTCCCACATGCAAGTTGGCCAAAACTCCCTCAAGATGGTATCTCTGAGTGATGGGACTTCAAAGCTAATGGCCGCCTAGAAGCCCAGGCTACAGAGACCTGAAATCCTGACTCAGTAAGACTAATCAAGTAGATGCAGTCTGCCGCTGTCTGCAGTCGTCCTCTGCTGCAGCCACATCAATGTCACTGAATCTCTGAAGGATGCATCTGGATGGTGAAGAGGTAATATATGTTTATAGGTAGATATGAAAGGGTTAGATATTTATATAGATTTCTGCTTACTGAGGATATTCAATGCAATGGCCCGATACAGGCTTAATTTTAATGGTGCTACCCGCCAAGATGACCCCACTGAAGAACAGTTAAGCTCACCCGAGATTTTAAAATGTCACAAGTATTCACTCATGTTCCTAGGGTCTCTAGAATAAGTTACCTTTTCCAAGGCTCCCTCTTCAGGGAGCCTATAGAGGTTGAGTGCAAAAGGTTTGAAACTCGTCTGCAGGTTGTATTTTTGGACAAGTTTACAGTCCTGAGCTTAAACCTAAAAAAGGCAAGCAAGTTCCAATTTGAAGTATCAATGTCTGTGAAAGACCACTTTAGTAGACTACTGCCACCTAGATCCGTTCCCGAAGATGATTTCAGTTAGGGGTGTGTGAAGTTGTATTTATTTTCTTTGTGACCTGTATAAAGTTCTATTCAAAACTTTGCAACTTCACACTAGTCTGAAAGATTTTCCACTTGATACTTGTAAGTGAAGACCAGGACTTTAGAGACAATTGATCCTGCACATTTAACACTCTGAAAAATGCTTGGACAAAGGTAAATTGGAAAAATATGCTAAGCCGAAAACCTGAAACGTTTGCTGTTGGACCTACATTTTAGGAAAATGGAAGCTATTAACTCCATTTCAAGATGTGGATGATGATTTGTAAGTCACACCTGCAAGCAGGTGGGAATATTCTACGTTTAGGACTATCAGTTAAGATTCTACAATGCAGAAGCAATGGATCCACACTGGATCTTTCCGCAGAGGATCCTTGTCATAAATCAGTAGAAAAGGGAGGCGGGTTTCACTTGGGCACAGAGAGCTCTGCTACTTTGAAGGTTTGCCCTAACAGTGCATAGGTCCCTGGGGGGCTGAGCTAACCGCCAAAGATGGCGGCGGCGTAGCGGAGTGGCTCCGGACCGGCCTACAGAGCATTCTGCCTATCTGGGCACTGCCCCGGGCTATATACGGCTCTGGAACTGGCGGCACGCGGCCGGGGAACGGAGCGGCCGCAGGACAACAGCCTCCTGTGGTGCGGAGCGGCAGTGCTGAAGAGGTGGTGAGCAGAGATGTCATGGCTACACAAAATGGCAGGCGCGCACGGTCTCTACTGAATTAGTGGTGTGTGCTGGCTGCTGCCGGTGGGCAGAGAGCGCAGGAACACCGGGCGCTGGTGCATACAGACGCTGCAGGTGCCCCGGGGCCCTCGGGGGGCAGAAGCTAGAAGTAACGGATGACGACGAAGACAGGAGGAGAATGAGGCCCGAAGGGGCTCCGCCCCCACCCCACCTTGCCCAGACTAGGAGTGGATGGGCGGATGGCACCTGATGTAGAGCTGGCAGACCCCCACGGCACAAAAGGGGAGCGGATACATCATGATGGGACAAAACTGTGAGGTGCGACCTGGGCAGATGTACTAGCACCAGTGAGCGCTGTGGGTCCGGCCTTCCATAGCCTGCCTGGGCGCGAACCACAGAGCCTGCAAGGAGTGCAATGGAGGGTGGTGCCAATACAGCAATAGTGGAAGACGGATCCCCCCCTCTTACTAGATCTTGAAACTCGGGAGTCGCGCGGAGAACCGGTTCAGGCTGGACCAATCTACCTGGGGGCGACGCAGGACCCCTGTTGAGGTGATACCGGGGGGGTCGGGGGTGGGAGGGGCGGCTCGGGCCACCGGCGGCCCTGTGCCTTGGAGGGCCTGCTGTGACCCTGCGGACCCCGAGCAGGGTCACAGCAGGCCAACATTGGTGGCAAGAGGCCCCCCTAGATTTATAACTGGTTACCGTGACCAAGTGAGCCTAATGGTGAAGCAACGCCCTAGGCCGCAGGAATCGCAGGCAGCAAGCCCGGACGCTGACCGTAGGACCACAACGCTGACCCCACAGATAGCACCCTAGTAGCCCCAGGTGTAAGACACCTTACAAAAGATCCTGGAGGTAATTGAGGACTCTAAGAACACCCTCTGACAAGAAATAGGGAAAGTGTCAGCTGAACTGGGCCTTCAAAGAACGGACAACCGAAAGCTGGTGGAGAGAGTGGACAATGCAGAGGAAGAGCTGAATGAAATGGGCACATCCCACCGGGTGCAACAAACTCAATTTACCCACCTTACAGACAGAGTGCAGAGACTGGAACATTGGTCTGAAAACACAGAGGGCCACAGCTGGCGTAACAAAGTCTGAATAGTAGGCCTACCAGAAGGAGTGGAGGGCAGCGACATGGTGGCCTTTTTGGGACCCTGGATGAAAGGACTTATGGGCCCTCACCAACTCACACCGTTCTTTGCCCTGGAGAGAGAGCACAGGGTCCCGACCAGGCCTCCTGCACCGGGACGACCCCCAGACCTGTTGTGGCCAAGATGCTCCATTACAAGGATTGGGACTTGCTACTTCAGAAAGCGCAGGAAGAGGGGCCCTATGATGTGGAGAACAGCAGGGTCAGTATGTATCCAGACTACACAGCCACGGTGCAGGCCAAGAGGGCATCTTATACTGAAGTGAAAAAGGCCCTACGGACTGAAGGGATTCGATATGCTCTGCTCTTTCCCTTGAAACTAAAAATAATGTGGGACGGCCACACCCATTTCTGCCTGAGCCCAGAGGAAGTATGGTCCTGCCTTGAAATGCATATAACTGGGACAGATGATCAGAACCTGCCTGAGCCCCCCCCCCCCCCCCGGCCAGACGCCGGAAAAAGACGCTGCTCCGGTGACAGCACTCTCAGAGACAGGGCGCTTGGGCCAACGAAAACACAAGCCAGCCAAGGCAAACGGGTGGCAATTCAAGCAGCCGCGTCTCTGACGGAGTCGCCCTCCTCTGATCAGGACAAATCAAGTCACACGGCTGCAGGAGAGGGGACTCATCGGACTATGAGTTGGTCGTGGATCCACTTGCCGGTCTGCCGCATGTGACACCTCAGACAGTTGAAGACATTATTGAGCCCCTGCCGCTTCTCGCCACTACATGGAACTCCGCTATATGGGAGCAGTGCCCGGAGTGCGAGTATAGGCTAATCCGACTACACCGATGGCCGACGCTACTGCGATGCTCAAAGACAAACATAACCCCCCCATTTGCCCCTGGACTGTTCCAGCAGTGTGAAGGCGATGGCTAGTATTAGACTGTTAACACAGATTTGGGAGGTCGGCCGTTGCCGTTCTGTTCTGGGGATGGGGAGCTGGGGATTGATTACTACTGTTGAGGTTCTTGCTGTTGTTGATGCCCAGGATGAAGATTGGTGTGCGGGGCTGGGGGGCGGGGGAACTAGCGGCAAGTGACAGGCTGGTTTCCTGAGGCCTGCAGTAACAACTCTTAAACTGATGTCTTGGAACATTCTGGGGATGAGGAGCATGTCAAAGCGCCACAGTATCCTGACATACCTGAAGAGAAGGGGAGTCCATATTGCATTGTCACAGGAGTCACACCTCACCAAGGTGGAGGTCGACCGCCTTCACAAACGATGGCAGGAGCAACTGTTTGCCACCACGTACTCTGCATATCCGCGTGGAGCATTGGTCTGGGTGAGGGCGGGAGTGCCGTTTGAACCAGCCTCAGTGGACGCGGACAGAGAGGGCCGTTATGTCTTGGTGGAAGGCCGCTTGTGCGGATGACTGGTGGTGCTGGGAGCATATACGCGCCCAACCAAGATCAAGTTTCCTTCTTACACAAGGTGTCTGCTCGACTGGCCATACACCCGGGCGGTCCTTATCTCCTGGGGGGAGACTTCAACGCTGTCCCTGATCCCGACATAGACCGTTCTACTCCACCTCTGTGGGGGGCGGCGGAAAACAGGGTGCCTGAGGGCCTGGTGAGTTGGAGATCTGGGTGGGAACTGGAAGATATATGGCGGTTGCACCGCCAGCACAGCAGAGAGTTCTCACACTACTCTCACATTTATCAAATACATAATAGAATCGACCATATGCTCTGTACGGCCAGCATTAGCAGTAAGTTCACAAACTCAAAATATTTAGGCCGCACGGTGTCAGATCACAGTCCACTGCTAGTGACGATGCAGACAGCTGAGAAATTACTACCAATCCCAACGTGGCACCTGTATCCTAGAGCCTTAGAGGACGAGGTCTTCCACGGCGCCTTAGTGTACTTCACCTTAAATAAAGGGACAGCCTCAGATCGGAGGGTGGAGTGGGAAACTCTGAAGGTGGTAATCCGAGGCCATTGCCTAGGTCAAACAGTGGGAATCAGAAGGGATCTGACAGCTGAAGTTCTTCGCATAGAGACAACACTACGTAGGTGGGAGTCGGAGTTGGGTATCAATCCGGAGGCAACTCGACTGCTCTCAGCAGCGCAGGAAGCACATAATGAGGCACTAGAACGCCGTTGCTGCCACGACTATAATATACACACTAATAGAATTCACGAGGAGGAGGTGAGAGCTGGGACGCTACTGGCTTGGCTGATAAAACCGGAAAGCAGGGGCACTCCAATTACCCACCTGACGACCCAGGACAGGACTATACTGCATCCACCGACGCACATTAATGATGAGTTTAGATCTTGCTACATGACCCTCTATAGCGCACCACTGCTGGCAGAGAGGAGTGAGCTGCACATTTATTTGAGTGGCTTACAACTGCGAATGCTGCCAGGACCTGACATTGAACAATTAGGGGCGCCAGTGACGGCAATGGAGATGCAGACTGCTATAAAATACCTGGTGACGGGGAAAACCACTTGGAGTGACGGTCTCCCCCCCTGAATTTTATCAAAGGTTCGTGGGAGAACGGACGCGACGACTGATGGAGTTGTATGCAGAGGCCTATGAGAAGAGGGAATTGCCTAACTCTGTTAGGCGTCAGTGATACCCTTACCTAAGAGGAGGTGGGACGGGGCGATGGTTGCTGATTATCGCCCACTTTCAATGTTAAACACCAACTTTAAAATACTCAGCAAGGTGCTGGCGAACAGACTAGCCCCACATATGAGGGACCTCATCCATGAGGACCAAAACGGGTTCATATCTGCGCAAAACACATCCAGTAATCTACGGAGGCTCTACAAGCTGCTCTATGATGAGAAACACCCACATGACCCTACAGCTATGAAAGTGTGAGTAGACCTGGAAAAGGCCTTTGACACTGTATGTTGGGATTTCCTGGAAAACGTAATGCAACGCATGGACCTGGGACTGGAGTGGGGGAAATGGGTAAACTTGCTCCACACTCACCCTTCAGTTAGGTCAGAGGTCTCCAAACTTTTTAATGCCCCCCCCCCCCCCCAATTGAAAAAAAAAGAAATCCTTGTGCCCCCCCCCTCAGAATTGTTCACAATTATTTTATAAACATGGCAATGTTTAAATATGTCTAAACCTATTTAAACATTGCAGTTAAGTACTGTTACCTTTTTAAAACTGCAATAACATGCTTCTGCTTTAAACAAAGGCCTGTTATCTGTATAATATTTATTTTGGCCAGAGTCTGCCCCCCCCCCCCCCCCCCTGGGATCAATTCAGGCCCCCCTAGGGGGGCCCGCCCCCCAGTTTAAAGACCTCTGAGTTAGGGTCAAAACAGGATGCACGATCTCTGCCAGCTATGAGGTTCATAGGAGAACTAGACAAGGCTGCCCACTCTCACCCCTACTATTTGCCTTGGGTATAGAGCCCTTGGCAGAGAAGTTCAGGAGTGAAGGACAGGAGTGGGGTGTCATTAGAGGAGGGGGTCCCACACATCATCTCCCTGTATGCAGACGACCTCCTTATCTATGTACGAGATGGGGGCGCTGTGCTTCTAAAGGTGCTCCAGACAGTGGAGGATTTCGGTAAACACTTGAGCTTACAGCTTAACAGGCAAAATACGTATGTGTTCCCCATGATAGAGGGGGTGACGCATACGCTATTGTGCCTGATGGATGTACAATGGGCCCCCCAGACGTTTAAGTAACTGGGGATCCATATTTACCATAATAAAAAAAGACCTTTGGGAGGGCAACTTGGGGAAAGCATATCAGGCTCTGAAAGCAGAGGTAGCCTTCTGACATTCATTAAAGCTACCAGTTATGACCAGGATTGCGTTTACCAAGATGGTGATGCTCCCTAGACTCCTCTATTATTTTACCAACTTACCGCTGACTGTGCCTGTATCGTGGTTTCAGACAAATTCTCTATTACGTGAGCTGATATGGGTCGGGGGACCCCAACGTGTGGCACTGGGGACGCTTCGTCTGCCAACTGAGAAGGGGGGGGACTCGGAGCCCCAGATTTTGAACTCTACTATCTGTCAGCTCAATTACAATAACTGGAGCGATGGCTAAATAGGCTAAACTTGGCAGAGAACGCTGGACGGTGAACCCGGGCGAGGGGAGGAACTCATAATACGTATGCTCGGGGAGAAAACAATACCGCCCAAACCGAAGAATACTGGTATCGAAGCTCTGGCAGCATGGAGTAGAGCCCATCGGAGAACAAATACAACTAATCCTTATGCACCTGCACTTCCCCTTGTGGGACTCCCACGTGATGCAGCTCGGTCCGCCTTCACCCCTGGACAACTTAAATATTGGACAGAGGCAGGGATCACTACTATGGGCGACTGCTACCAGGGAGGGATGTTGATCCCCTTCAGGGTCCTTGCAGACCAAAGGGGGCTGCTGCTCTGCCAATTCCTGACTTATGAGGCAGTGGCACAGGCCGTGAGAGCAGACTGTACTGGTTGCGGTGGAGGTTTGCACTTGTTTACCTGGATATATAAGGCTCTAAAAAGGATGATTGAGAGGCCACTAGACGGACTGCGACTCAAATAGGATGCCGACATAGATCGAACCATGACAGATGCCGAATGGCATAAGACTCTAGCCTCTGTATGTAAGATTTTACGCAATACATGTCTGAAGTTTATACAACATAACTATGTTCACAGGACCTATCTCACCCAGCACAGAATTAACCAGATGTACAGGGAGCGACAGGAGCATGCCCCCGATGTCAGTTGATTGCTGCGGACCTTCGCCATATGACTTGGGGCTGCCCATCGCTAAGACCCTACTGGGGAAAGGTGACTGCCCGTCTCAACACAGTTTTACAAAGACAACTAGATGATAGGCCAGCGGTGTGTCTGTTGGGCCTTTTTGACAGGCTTTTAGCTATAAAAAAAAAAAGTGGCGAATATGGTTGCAGATTTGGCATTAGTACTTGCGCACAGGAGAGTGGCGATGGCCTGGAAAAGCAAGTGTGGACCCCGGCTTGCCGAGTGGGTGGTAGATGTTACTCATTGGGCAAGGGCTAAGGAGAGAGTACTGCGAAGAGAAGAGATGAGGGACTGAGACGCCGACCGATTGCCTCTTTGTGGGCAGAAGTAGTGGACAATTATGAGGCGTTGGACGTCGAGGCGGATGATAACATGGTGGAGCCCCGACTTCAAACGGTATGGGGATGACTGAGCCCTAAGGCGGACCGGACCGCTGCCGGTCTGCGTTCTGGGAGGGATTTCCCCCTCGAACTCCCCCATCGTGTCCCCCCTTCTCCCACATAACCCCCCCCACCCTCTTTCCTGGCCCATGGGATCGAGGGCCGGCACAGACAACCGCACACATGACTTTTGAAACTCTGGGCAAGTTAACGGGAATTAAGTGTGATGTTTTGTTTCTTTCCACTTTGTTTTTGGCTTACGTACAAAGGGAGGACAGGTAGGCATTTCTGAGATGTTCATCGGAGCGATTACCAGCTCCCAGTCTCGCAAACACACAACTGAGACCTTGAGGGAGATTGAGATTTTGCCACTATGATTCTTTATGTCATACATCAAATAAGGTACTAGATACTTTGTAACTATGGTTCTACGAAGCAGGTAGTGGTTACCCACAAGCGGTATACCAATGTGATATAGCGCCTTGAGCGTTCAGTTTTGGCAAAATGAACTAACAAAATTGTACTCTTTGAAATGCCAATAAACAGAATTGTTTAAAAAAACAAAACAGTGCAGAGGTCCCAAGCTTGGCCCAGCTGCCCAAACCAACCAGGCTTCAGCTTGTATAGGAAGGGAGCCAAATCTTCCTGCAAGCTCCAATGACCAACCAGGCAATGCAAGCTCAGTTTACAGTATGTACACACGGGGTCCCAGGAACTCCAGCACTTGCGAGTTCATAGTCACACAGTGAAACACACACACATTACAAGGGACTGCACTGAATTCACCCATGGGGACCATCAGATAAATAATGGTGACATACTGAGGAAATGAGCTCACCAGTAAATAGCAAATGCAACAATTTGTTTTTATTCTACAGAGTTGTTATTAGTAACAGGATTTAAAAAAGGGAAAAGGTTTGGAAATAAGTTCATCTGTGGGAATTCAGGAATTGATTTTGCTTTATGATGTATACATGTTCCAACTCTTTGAATCGACCAACAGGCAAATTGAGGCACGCTGTTAAAATATAAATGAATGTTTGTCCTTCCTTTAAAGGAATGCACAGTAGCGGACTGGTTCACCATGATCGTAGGTAACTGTTGTGCATTTCTCTTGTCCCCAGGCAAGTTACAATTAGAGCACAGTTCAGACTTACTGTTAAAATGCAGTGTAGTTAAGCACACATTTCAGAAAAATACAATCTCAGCAAAAACAAAGCCATGACAACCAGACTCCAGTGACTTTATTGGAACAGAGGACAGCAGTAACGCAGTGATCGCCAAGTGGCATTTTCAATAAAGTGTTAACTGGGAAAGCAGTCTTGATCCAAACCAAAGTCAGTGGATCAATAAAGTGAATTAACAGTGGGATTATTTTATAAAAAATGTCACTTTTTGCTGGAAAACTGATAGCGGAGTTAGCAGCAGTTAATAAGTGTACAAACTAGGGAGTCTCTCATGCCCCTTCAGTCAGACATTTGATAAAACGGTACAGTAACACATGGACCATCATTTCATGGACTACGGCTAATGACAAAGGCAAGAGTTCAGTGTTTTTCTATACTGAAAAGGGTTTCGCACATGTCAAGCCACAGATCAGGAAGAGTATGGGAAGCAGTGGTGCAAAGTTCCCTCACACACACAACAGGAACAAAATCATAAGGAGGAGAACTGCAGACTTCCTTCACATTCTTACATTAAACACACAAAACAGGTGTGCTGCACATGTTTACAGCACAGGCACCCACAGAAATAAGGTCCTCCCTCACACAAACACACACACACCAGCTAAAGTATACTCAGCTGAGAAGCAAAAACAAACAAAGGAGGCAGTGGTGCAAACTCCACTGCACACGCCTAACAGGCAGGCCAAAGGCCTCATCAGTGTCCGCCTGCTTACATACTGGACTGGTGCAGCACCACTGTAAGCTTCCACTCTTCTCACAAGTGTGTGCAGCACCAGTGTAAGCTTCCACCCTTCTCACAAGTGTGTGCAGCACCAGTGTAAGCTTCCACCCTTCTCACAAGTGTGTGCAGCACCAGTGTAAGCTTCCACCCTTCTCACAAGTGTGTGCAGCACCAGTGTAAGCTTCCACCCTTCTCACAAGTGTGTGCAGCTCGCGTGTAAGCTTCCACCCTTCTCACAAGTGTGTGCAGCTCGCGTGTAAGCTTCCCAAGCACCCACACACCCACGGTCGTGAGATGAAGCTTTACCTGAGGGCAGGAGGAGAGCAGGCTTCAGGGACACTTGCAGCACAGCCTGAGGGGACAGGGAGAGGAAGTTTGTGAAAGAAAGAGGGCGTGTGTAACAGAGGTGGCGACACAGGACACAGGGAGTGGCTGCCAAGTGCTAGATACAGCGTGATGGGAAAAGGCAGACAGATTATAAAAGACCATCACCAGCTCATTGCAGGTGGACCCCAATATAACTCTCCAGGAGCCCGTAAAAATACTCACCAGCCTCAGAACCTAGAACACCCACAATTAGAGGACCCAAGAATTCACACTTCAGAGCTCACTAAATCTATAGAAAATAATAGGGCACTGAATCCCAAAACGGAGATTGTGGCATGAGGTGGGGAGGAAGGCAGTGAGACGTTTACACAGCAGGGTTGTGGAATAGGCAGAAATGATCGGAAGCAACACCTGTCGACCTGAGAACATGGTTGTGGTAGAAGAGGGGCTGAGGTGCTGTGGTGGGTGGGGCGTGAAGGGGGATGGACAGTCCCTGGAGACGCGAGAACATGAGTGGGGGAGATATGAAAGGCCTAGAGTTTGCCCCATGGTAATCACAGTCTCAATGTAGTGCAAGACAACGCGATCAATCCTCCGCGCACCCCCACACCAGACGTTGCTTGTTCTTGCTGCCAAAGCCCTAGATGCATCACAACTGAATTAACCACACACTTCCTGCCAAAAATATACATTTAAGTCCTGTCTCTAAGTTATCACCACAAAGTTCTAAGCCAATAACATAGTCAGACACCACTTCCCCGAAATTGATCAGCGCGCCAAGCTGATATTAGCAAGCACCAAGCGCACAGAGACACTCCTTAAGGTTTCAGGCAAAATATAACAGTAGAAGCATAAAAGGCCAGTCCCACTGAAGCAACAGGTTTACCTTACTGGGTAAAAATAAGAAGACATGGAAATATGCAGTCCTGCAAACCAAGACAGGGCCCATTCCTGCAGCCCCCTTTTCAGCCATAAGGACGTTATTTTATGGCCAAAATGGTGCACAGGAGTGGAGGAATGGCTGTAGGAGAAACTGAGCTGCAATACTGTTGGTACTAAGAAGAATTTATGTCCTAACCATAGCGCAATTAATGCATCAAGACATGACTGTGGAGGAGGAAGCAGCCATCACATGCAGTATAAACGTTTGCCAGGCCTGATCAAACTAAGAAAAGCCTGGGACAAACACCCAACTCATGTTGAGGTGGTACACCGGGAGCTTTGCACAGGTCTATGGAAAGCTGCTTATGGTGCATTCGCATCATGCTGGTGGGAGAGATCCCCTGTGGTGTGTCTTAGACGAACAGAACATAGTTTAACCAGAAATGAAAGATTTGACTGACAAAATGAACAAACATCTTTTTGGACAACTGAGTGTCTCTAGAATGCTCCAAGTATCAAGGTGGGTCAACTACATATTGGCCAAATGCTAGGAGCTTTCTGGCTGTAGGATACACTCGCAGGAATTGTGAATGAGAAGTCACAGCTCTGTGTTGACTCCTTTGTGGGTAGAAGGTGGGAAAAGGGTCAGAAGGAAATGCTTTTTTTAGGCACAAAAATAAAGGAAAGTGTATTTGGAGCATCATCTTGTCCTTCAGCAACTTCCTGCAGAACATTTTTAGCCAGCTAAACTTGAATATCAGCAAAACCACTTGCTACTGATAAAGCAGTATTCTCGGACATCAGTTAAACACCACATGGAATCATGGGCTCAAAGCACTTCTTAGCCAATGTGTCAATGTGTTTGACTTTCTGTTGGGAAAAAATGCAGAGATCAACCAAAAAGTCTAGTTTCATTGGAAGCAGTCCTGGAGGTTCTGGTGATACTGGAATGGGCATGAAATGTACAAATTACATTATGTCATCCACACTGGTGCTCCACTGCCAGGAATCTTCAGTAGTAACCCCTGCCTGACAACACACTTTGGGAGCCTAAAAAATGCCCCCCCCCCCCGAGGCATAACAGAACCAGATACATGTAAGAGGTAGAGAAAAAGAAAGGAATCAAAAAAGGACTGTGAAAATGTTTTATAACCACAGTTGGGGAAAACCAAAGTGAAAAGAGCCAGTAGGACTCTACTGGGTGGAGATATTAGGATGCAGCATGTCAAGTCACATGAACATCCAATGACAGTGTGCATCGTAGAGGAGGTTTCGAGGGTCTGGATATACGAATAAGTATGGGGAAACTTTCCAGGGAGTTATAAAGAACATCATAAAAATCAGGTAGGAAGCTCCTTTGGAGAAGAAGGAGGTGTTTTTAACAATAAGGCGAGAGAAATGCACTGAACCTACTAGCGACTGTGGTGTACCAGGCTCTTACTGTGCACACTATAAAAGAGTGATATTAAACAACAAACTACATTTCACTGGAGACAGGTGCCCTGCCAGAGGCCTACTTAAAGCGTGGTATCACGTACACACCACAGAGAAGAGGGACTGTGAGTGAGGAGTACCTCTTTCCCCTCGGGAGCCAGTATCAGGGACTAAGACACCATTGCTTGGAGAGCTGCTCTAAGAGAAGACTAACAGTTCATTGACAAGTTTCTGGTCCAAAGTAGCACTTGTCAGTGCACCATTCTACATTGTCACTTGCGTTTACGGTCAAGTTTTAGCACTGCTGCCTTTATGAGGCCTGGCTTCAATGTGGTAGTTTTAGCCAACCCTGGCTTCAGCTCCGTTGTCTTGCCCAACCCCGTCTTGGGCACTGCGGCCTTGATGAGCCCAGGCTTGAGCTCTGCTTTCTCGCCCAGTTCTGGTTTCAGTACAGCCTCCTTTATGAATCCGGGTTTCACCTCTGGGGTCTTAAAGGGCGTCAATGCGGCAGGTTTCACAATGGGCTGTCGTGCTCTCCAGATGACGGACCGGATCTCCTCCTCCATGCTGTTGGGGCTGCTTGCCCTGCTCTCACTGTCACTCTCAGATGGCACGCTGCGCATTCGCTCACTCTCGTTCTTAATTATGGTGGGTCTTGGGAGTTCCTCCTCAGCATCAGTGAGCTTTTTCACAGCGCCTTTCTTCTTCCCCCCTTTAGTAGCCTGCTTTTTCTTCTTCACTTTCTTTTTGTCATCCTCCTCTTGCATTTTCAACATTCTGTCAAAATTTCGAGCTGATCTGCTCTTTACTACAAACCATTCCTAAAGTAAAGAAAAGGACAGCATGTGGTAATATATTAAGATTCAAGCTAGCGGCCAGTGGGACATAATTATGCACAATATAAGTTAAAAGAACGATCCAAAGTCAGACTTAGGTGTGCACACAAAATGCGGTATATATATATGTGTATATATATATATATATATATATATATATATATATATATATATATATATATATATAATGTCACTTACCCAGTGTACATCTGTTCGTGGCATGAGGCGCTGCAGATTCACATGCTGTGCATTATCCTGCCATCTAGTGTTGGGCTTGGAGTGTTACAAGTTGTTTTTCTTCGAAGAAGTGTTTTCAAGACATGAGACCGAGGGACTCCTCCCTTTCGGCTTGTAGGAAGTTGGCTCTGTATGTGCTATTTCAAAGTAAGGAATAGCATGCACAGAGTCCAAGGGTTCCCCTTAGAGGTAAAATAGTGGTAAAAATAGATAATACTAATGCTCTATTTTGTGGTAGTGGGGTCGAGCAGTAGGCTTATCCAAGGAGTAGTGTTAAGCATTTGTTGTACATACACATAGACAATAAATGAGGTACACACACTCAGGGACAAATCCAGCCAATAGGTTTTTGTATAGAAAAATATCTTTTCTTAGTTTATTTTAAGAACCACAGGTTCAAATTCTACATGTAATATCTCATTTGAAAGGTATTGCAGGTAAGTACTTTAGGAACTTTAAATCATAAAAATTGCATGTATACTTTTCAAGTTATTGACAAATAGCTGTTTTAAAAGTGGACACTTAGTGCAATTTTCACAGTTCCTGGGGGAGGTAAGTTTTTGTTAGTTTTACCAGGTAAGTAAGACACTTACAGGGTTCAGTTCTTGGTCCAAGGTAGCCCACCGTTGGGGGTTCAGAGCAACCCCAAAGTCACCACACCAGCAGCTCAGGGCCGGTCAGGTGCAGAGTTCAAAGTGGTGCCCAAAACACATAGGCTAGAATGGAGAGAAGGGGGGTGCCCCGGTTCCGGTCTGCTTGCAGGTAAGTACCCGCGTCTTCGGAGGGCAGACCAGGGGGGTTTTGTAGGGCACCGGGGGGGACACAAGCCCACACAGAAATTTCACCCTCAGCAGCGCGGGGGCGGCCGGGTGCAGTGTAGAAACAAGCGTCGGGTTTGTAATGGAAGTCAATGGGAGATCTAGGGATCTCTTCAGCGCTGCAGGCAGGCAAGGGGGGGGTTCCTCGGGGAAACCTCCACTTGGTCAAGGGAGAGGGACTCCTGGGGGTCACTCCTCCAGTGAAAGTCCGGTCCTTCAGGTCCTGGGGGCTGCGGGTGCAGGGTCTCTCCCAGGTGTCGGGACTTAGGATTCAAAGAGTCGCGGTCAGGGGAAGCCTCGGGATTCCCTCTGCAGGCGGCGCTGTGGGGGCTCAGGGGGGACAGGTTTTTGTACTCACAGTCTTAGAGTAGTCCTGGGGTCCCTCCTGAGGTGTTGGATCGCCACCAGCCAAGTCGGGGTCGCCGGGTGCAGTGTTGCAAGTCTCACGCTTCTTGCGGGGAGCTTGCAGGGTTCTTTCAAGGCTGCTGGAAACAAAGTTGCAGCCTTTCTTGGAGCAGGTCCGCTGTCCTCGGGAGTTTCTTGTCTTTTCGAAGCAGGGGCAGTCCTCAGAGGATGTCGAGGTCGCTGGTCCCTTTGGAAGGCGTCGCTGGAGCAGGATCTTTGGAAGGCAGGAGACAGGCCGGTGAGTTTCTGGAGCCAAGGCAGTTGTCGTCTTCTGGTCTTCCTCTGCAGGGGTTTTCAGCTAGGCAGTCCTTCTTCTTGTAGTTTGCAGGAATCTAATTTTCTAGGGTTCAGGGTAGCCCTTAAATACTAAATTTAAGGGCGTGTTTTAGGTCTGGGGGGTTAGTAGCCAATGGCTACTAGCCCTGAGGGTGGGTACACCCTCTTTGTGCCTCCTCCCAAGGGGAGGGGGTCACAATCCTAACCCTATTGGGGGAATCCTCCATCTGCAAGATGGAGGATTTCTAAAAGTTAGAGTCACTTCAGCTCAGGACACCTTAGGGGCTGTCCTGACTGGCCAGTGACTCCTCCTTGTTTTTCTCATTATTTTCTCCGGCCTTGCCGCCAAAAGTGGGGCCTGGCCGGAGGGGGCGGGCAACTCCACTAGCTGGAGTGTCCTGCTGGGTTGGCACAAAGGAGGTGACCCTTTGAGGCTCACCGCCAGGTGTGACAATTCCTGCCTGGGGGAGGTGTTAGCATCTCCACCCAGTGCAGGCTTTGTTACTGGCCTCAGAGTGACAAAGGCACTCTCCCCATGGGGCCAGCAACATGTCTCGGTTTGTGGCAGGCTGCTAAAACTAGTCAGCCTACACAGATAGTCGGATAAGTTTCAGGGGGCACCTCTAAGGTGCCCTCTGGGGTGTATTTTACAATAAAATGTACACTGGCATCAGTGTGCATTTATTGTGCTGAGAAGTTTGATACCAAACTTCCCAGTTTTCAGTGTAGCCATTATGGTGCTGTGGAGTTCGTGTTTGACGGACTCCCAGACCATATACTCTTATGGCTACCCTGCACTTACAATGTCTAAGGTTTTGTTTAGACACTGTAGGGGTACCATGCTCATGCACTGGTACCCTCACCTATGGTATAGTGCACCCTGCCTTAGGGCTGTAAGGCCTGCTAGAGGGGTGTCTTACCTATACTGCATAGGCAGTGAGAGGCTGGCATGGCACCCTGAGGGGAGTGCCATGTCGACTTACTCGTTTTGTCCTCACTAGCACATACAAGCTGGCAAGCAGAGTGTCTGTGCTGAGTGAGAGGTCTCCAGGGTGGCATAAGACATGCTGCAGCCCTTAGAGACCTTCCTTGGCATCAGGGCCCTTGGTACTAGAAGTACCAGTTACAAGGGACTTATCTGGATGCCAGGGTCTGCCAATTGTGGATACAAAAGTACAGGTTAGGGAAAGAACACTGGTGCTGGGGCCTGGTTAGCAGGCCTCAGCACACTTTCAATTGTAAACATAGCATCAGCAAAGGCAAAAAGTCAGGGGGCAACCATGCCAAGGAGGCATTTCCTTACACAACCCCCCCCCAAACGAAAGAGGATGAGACTAACCTTTCCCAAGAGAGTCTTCATTTTCTAAGTGGAAGAACCTGGAAAGGCCATCTGCATTGGCATGGGCAGTCCCAGGTCTGTGTTCCACTATAAAGTCCATTCCCTGTAGGGAGATGGACCACCTCAACAGTTTAGGATTTTCACCTTTCATTTGCATCAGCCATTTGAGAGGTCTGTGGTCAGTTTGAACTAGGAAGTGAGTCCCAAAGAGGTATGGTCTCAGCTTCTTCAGGGACCAAACCACAGCAAAGGCCTCCCTCTCAATGGCACTCCAACGCTGCTCCCTGGGGAGTAACCTCCTGCTAATGAAAGCAACAGGCTGGTCAAGGCCATCATCATTTGTTTGGGACAAAACTGCCCCTATCCCATGTTCAGAGGCATCAGTCTGCACAATGAACTGCTTAGAATAATCTGGAGCTTTTAGAACTGGTGCTGAGCACATTGCTTGTTTCAGGGTGTCAAAGGCCTGTTGGCATTCTACAGTCCAGTTCACTTTCTTGGGCATTTTCTTGGAGGTGAGTTCAGTGAGGGCTGTCACAATGGATCCATATCCCTTCACAAACCTCCTGTAATACCCAGTCAAGCCAAGGAATGCCCTGACTTGAGTCTGGGTTTTTGGAGCTACCCAGTCCAGAATAGTCTGGATCTTGGGTTGGAGTGGCTGAACTTGGCCTCCACCTACAAGGTGTCCCAAGTAAACCACAGTTCCCTGCCCTATCTGGCATTTGGATGCCTTGATAGAGAGGCCTGCAGATTGCAGAGCCTTCAAAACCTTCTTCAGGTGGACCAGGTGATCCTGCCAGGTGGAGCTAAAGACAGCAATATCATCAAGATAAGCTGTGCTAAAGGACTCCAAGCCAGCAAGGACTTGATTCACCAACCTTTGGAAGGTGGCAGGGGCATTCTTTAAACCAAAGGGCATAACAGTAAACTGATAATGCCCATCAGGTGTGGAGAATGCTGTTTTCTCTTTTGCTCCAGGTGCCATTTTTATTTGCCAGTACCCTGCTGTCAAGTCAAAGGTACTTAAGAATTTGGCAGCACCTAATTTGTCTATGAGCTCATCAGCTCTTGGAATTGGATGAGCATCTGTCTTGGTGACAGAATTGAGCCCTCTGTAGTCCACACAAAACCTCATCTCTTTCTTTCCATCTTTGGTGTGAGGTTTGGGGACTAAGACCACTGGGCTAGCCCAGGGGCTGTCAGAGCGCTCAATTACTCCCAATTCCAGCATCTTGTGGACTTCCACCTTGATGCTTTCTTTAACATGGTCAGATTGTCTAAAGATTTTGTTCTTGACAGGCATGCTGTCTCCTGTGTCCACATCATGGGTACACAGGTGTGTCTGACCAGGGGTTAAGGAGAAGAGTTCAGGAAACTGTTGTAGGACTCTCCTACAATCAGCTTGCTGTTGGCCAGAGAGGGTGTCTGAGTAGATCACTCCATCTACTGTGCCATCTTTTGGGTCTGATGACAGAAGATCAGGGAGAGGTTCACTCTCTGCCTCCTGATCCTCATCTGTTACCATCAACAGATTGACATCAGCCCTGTCGTGGAAGAGCTTAAGGCGGTTTACATGGATCACCCTCTTGGGGCTCCTGCTTGTGCCCAGGTCCACCAGGTAGGTGACCTGACTCTTCCTTTCTAGTACTGGGTAAGGGCCACTCCATTTGTCCTGGAGTGCCCTGGGAGCCACAGGCTCCAGAACCCAGACTTTCTGCCCTGGTTGGAACTCAACCAGTGCAGCCTTTTGGTCATACCAAAACTTCTGGAGCTGTTGGCTGGCCTCAAGGTTTTTGGTTGCCTTTTCCATGTACTCTGCCATTCTAGAGCGAAGGCCAAGTACATAGTCCACTATGTCCTGTTTAGGCTCATGGAGAGGTCTCTCCCAGCCTTCTTTAACAAGGGCAAGTGGTCCCCTTACAGGGTGACCAAACAGAAGTTCAAAGGGTGAGAATCCTACTCCCTTCTGTGGCACCTCTCTGTAAGCGAAAAGCAGACATGGCAAGAGGACATCCCATCTCCTTTTGAGCTTTTCTGGGAGCCCCATGATCATGCCTTTTAATGTCTTGTTGAATCTCTCAACCAAGCCATTAGTTTGTGGATGGTATGGTGTAGTGAATTTATAAGTCACTCCACACTCATTCCACATGTGCTTTAGGTATGCTGACATGAAGTTGGTACCTCTGTCAGACACCACCTCCTTAGGGAAACCCACTCTGGTAAAGATACCAATGAGGGCCTTGGCTACTGCAGGGGCAGTAGTCGACCTAAGGGGAATAGCTTCAGGATACCTGGTAGCATGATCCACTACTACCAGGATATACATATTTCCTGAGGCTGTGGGAGGTTCTAGTGGACCAACTATGTCCACACCCACTCTTTCAAAGGGCACCCCCACCACTGGAAGTGGAATGAGGGGGGCCTTTGGATGCCCACCTGTTTTACCACTGGCTTGACAGGTGGGGCAGGAGAGGCAAAACTCCTTAACCATGTTGGACATATTGGGCCAGTAGAAGTGGTTGACTAACCTCTCCCACGTCTTGGTTTGTCCCAAATGTCCAGCAAGGGGAATGTCATGGGCCAATGTTAGGATGAACTTCCTGAACAGCTGAGGCACTACCACTCTCCTAGTGGCACCAGGTTTGGGGTCTCTGGCCTCAGTGTACAGGAGTCCATCTTCCCAATAGACCCTATGCGTTCCATTTTTCTTGCCTTTGGACTCTTCAGCAGCTTGCTGCCTAAGGCCTTCAAGAGAGGGACAGGTTTCTTGTCCCTTACACAGCTCCTCCCTTGAGGGTCCCCCTGGGCCTAAGAGCTCAACCTGATAAGGTTCAAGCTCCAAAGGCTCAGTTCCCTCAGAGGGCAGAACTTCTTCCTGAGAAGAGAGGTTCCCTTTCTTTTGCTGTGTTGCAGTTGGTTTCCCAACTGACTTTCCTTTCCTCTTGGTAGGCTGGGCCATTCTTCCAGACTCCAGCTCTACTTGTTCACCCTGTGCCTTGCATTGTGCTCTTGTTTTCACACACACCAGTTCAGGGATACCCAGCATTGCTGCATGGGTTTTTAGTTCTACCTCAGCCCATGCTGAGGACTCCAGGTCATTTCCAAGCAGACAGTCCACTGGGATATTTGAGGAGACCACCACCTGTTTCAGGCCATTGACCCCTCCCCATTCTAAAGTAACCATTGCCATGGGATGTACTTTTCTCTGATTGTCAGTGTTGGTGACTGTGTAAGTTTTTCCAGTCAGGTATTGGCCAGGGGAAACCAGTTTCTCTGTCACCATGGTGACACTGGCACCTGTATCCCTCAGGCCCTCTATTCTAGTCCCATTAATTAAGAGTTGCTGTCTGTATTTTTGCATGTTAGGCGGCCAGACAGCTAGTGTGGCTAAATCCACCCCACCCTCAGAAACTAGAGTAGCTTCAGTGTGGACCCTGATTTGCTCTGGGCACACTGTTGATCCCACTTGGAGACTAGCCATACCAGTGTTACCTGGATGGGAGTTTGGAGTGGAACCTTTCTTGGGACAGGCCTTGTCTCCAGTTTGGTGTCCATGCTGTTTACAGCTATGACACCAGGCCTTTTTGGGATCAAAGTTTTTACCCTTGTACCCATTGTTTTGTGAAGAGGCTCTGGGCCCACCCTCCTGTGCAGGTTTTTGGGGGCCTGTAGAAGACTCTTTACTATTTTTAGTTTTGGTTGTCTCATCACTCTTCCCCTGGGGAGTCTTTGTGACCCCTTTCTTTTGGTCACCCCCTGTTGAAGTCTTGGACACCCTTGTCTTGACCCAATGGTCCGCCTTCTTTCCCAATTCTTGGGGAGAAATTGGTCCTAGGTCTACCAGATGCTGATGCAGTTTATCATTGAAACAATTACTTAACAGGTGTTCTTTCACAAATAAATTGTACAGCCCATCATAATTACTTACACCACTGCCTTGAATCCAACCATCTAGTGTTTTCACTGAGTAGTCAACAAAGTCAACCCAGGTCTGGCTCGAGGATTTTTGAGCCCCCCTGAACCTAATCCTGTACTCCTCAGTGGAGAATCCAAAGCCCTCAATCAGGGTACCATTCATGAGGTCATAAGATTCTGCATCTTTTCCAGAGAGTGTGAGGAGTCTATCCCTACACTTTCCAGTGAACATTTCCCAAAGGAGAGCACCCCAGTGAGATCTGTTCACTTTTCTGGTTACACAAGCCCTCTCAAAAGCTGTGAACCACTTGGTGATGTCATCACCATCTTCAAATTTTGTCACAATCCCTTTGGGGATTTTTAACATGTCAGGAGAATCTCTGACCCTATTTATATTGCTGCCACCATTGATGGGTCCTAGGCCCATCTCTTGTCTTTCCCTTTCTATGGCTAGGAGCTGTCTCTCTAAAGCCAATCTTTTGGCCATCCTGGCTAACAGGAGGTCATCTTCACTGAGAGCATCCTCAGTGATTTCAGAAATGTGGGACCCTCCTGTGAGGGACTCACTATTTCTGACTAACACAGTTGGAGACAGGACTTGAGGGGTCCTGTTCTCCCTATTTAGGACTGGAGGAGGGACATTGGCCTCCAAGTCACTAATTTCTTCCTCTGTGAGGTCATCATCAGAGGGGTTGGCTTTTTCAAACTCTGCCAACAGCTCCTGGAGCTGAATTTTGGTAGGCCTGGAGCCAATGGTTATTTTTTTGATATTACAGAGAGACCTTAGCTCCCTCATCTTAAGATGGAGGTAAGGTGTGGTGTCGAGTTCCACCACCTGCATCTCTGTATCAGACATTATTCTGCTAAGAGTTGGAATACTTTTTTAAGAATCTAAAACTGTTTCTAGAATCTAATTCAAACTTTTAACAAACTTTTAAACTCTAAAAGACAATGCTAAACAGGGACTTAACACACAAAGCCCTAGCAGGACTTTTAAGAATTTAGAAAAATTTCAAATTGCAAAAATGAATTTCTAATGACAATTTTGGAATTTGTCGTGTGATCAGGTATTGGCTGAGTAGTCCAGCAAATGCAAAGTCTTGTACCCCACCGCTGATCCACCAATGTAGGAAGTTGGCTCTGTATGTGCTATTTCAAAGTAAGGAATAGCATGCACAGAGTCCAAGGGTTCCCCTTAGAGGTAAAATAGTGGTAAAAATAGATAATACTAATGCTCTATTTTGTGGTAGTGGGGTCGAGCAGTAGGCTTATCCAAGGAGTAGTGTTAAGCATTTGTTGTACATACACATAGACAATAAATGAGGTACACACACTCAGGGACAAATCCAGCCAATAGGTTTTTGTATAGAAAAATATATTTTCTTAGTTTATTTTAAGAACCACAGGTTCAAATTCTACATGTAATATCTCATTTGAAAGGTATTGCAGGTAAGTACTTTAGGAACTTTAAATCATAAAAATTGCATGTATACTTTTCAAGTTATTGACAAATAGCTGTTTTAAAAGTGGACACTTAGTGCAATTTTCACAGTTCCTGGGGGAGGTAAGTTTTTGTTAGTTTTACCAGGTAAGTAAGACACTTACAGGGTTCAGTTCTTGGTCCAAGGTAGCCCACCGTTGGGGGTTCAGAGCAACCCCAAAGTCACCACACCAGCAGCTCAGGGCCGGTCAGGTGCAGAGTTCAAAGTGGTGCCCAAAACACATAGGCTAGAATGGAGAGAAGGGGGGTGCCCCGGTTCCGGTCTGCTTGCAGGTAAGTACCCGCGTCTTCGGAGGGCAGACCAGGGGGGTTTTGTAGGGCACCGGGGGGGACACAAGCCCACACAGAAATTTCACCCTCAGCAGCGCGGGGGCGGCCGGGTGCAGTGTAGAAACAAGCGTCGGGTTTGTAATGGAAGTCAATGGGAGATCTAGGGATCTCTTCAGCGCTGCAGGCAGGCAAGGGGGGGGTTCCTCGGGGAAACCTCCACTTGGTCAAGGGAGAGGGACTCCTGGGGGTCACTCCTCCAGTGAAAGTCCGGTCCTTCAGGTCCTGGGGGCTGCGGGTGCAGGGTCTCTCCCAGGTGTCGGGACTTAGGATTCAAAGAGTCGCGGTCAGGGGAAGCCTCGGGATTCCCTCTGCAGGCGGCGCTGTGGGGGCTCAGGGGGGACAGGTTTTGGTACTCACAGTATCAGAGTAGTCCTGGGGTCCCGCCTGAGGTGTTGGATCGCCACCAGCCGAGTCGGGGTCGCCGGGTGCAGTGTTGCAAGTCTCACGCTTCTTGCGGGGAGCTTGCAGGGTTCTTTCAAGGCTGCTGGAAACAAAGTTGCAGCCTTTCTTGGAGCAGGTCCGCTGTCCTCGGGAGTTTCTTGTCTTTTCGAAGCAGGGGCAGTCCTCAGAGGATGTCGAGGTCGCTGGTCCCTTTGGAAGGCGTCGCTGGAGCAGGATCTTTGGAAGGCAGGAGACAGGCCGGTGAGTTTCTGGAGCCAAGGCAGTTGTCGTCTTCTGGTCTTCCTCTGCAGGGGTTTTCAGCTAGGCAGTCCTTCTTCTTGTAGTTTGCAGGAATCTAATTTTCTAGGGTTCAGGGTAGCCCTTAAATACTAAATTTAAGGGCGTGTTTTAGGTCTGGGGGGTTAGTAGCCAATGGCTACTAGCCCTGAGGGTGGGTACACCCTCTTTGTGCCTCCTCCCAAGGGGAGGGGGTCACAATCCTAACCCTATTGGGGGAATCCTCCATCTGCAAGATGGAGGATTTCTAAAAGTTAGAGTCACTTCAGCTCAGGACACCTTAGGGGCTGTCCTGACTGGCCAGTGACTCCTCCTTGTTTTTCTCATTATTTTCTCCGGCCTTGCCGCCAAAAGTGGGGCCTGGCCGGAGGGGGCGGGCAACTCCACTAGCTGGAGTGTCCTGCTGGGTTGGCACAAAGGAGGTGAGCCTTTGAGGCTCACCGCCAGGTGTGACAATTCCTGCCTGGGGGAGGTGTTAGCATCTCCACCCAGTGCAGGCTTTGTTACTGGCCTCAGAGTGACAAAGGCACTCTCCCCATGGGGCCAGCAACATGTCTCGGTTTGTGGCAGGCTGCTAAAACTAGTCAGCCTACACAGATAGTCGGATAAGTTTCAGGGGGCACCTCTAAGGTGCCCTCTGGGGTGTATTTTACAATAAAATGTACACTGGCATCAGTGTGCATTTATTGTGCTGAGAAGTTTGATACCAAACTTCCCAGTTTTCAGTGTAGCCATTATGGTGCTGTGGAGTTCGTGTTTGACGGACTCCCAGACCATATACTCTTATGGCTACCCTGCACTTACAATGTCTAAGGTTTTGTTTAGACACTGTAGGGGTACCATGCTCATGCACTGGTACCCTCACCTATGGTATAGTGCACCCTGCCTTAGGGCTGTAAGGCCTGCTAGAGGGGTGTCTTACCTATACTGCATAGGCAGTGAGAGGCTGGCATGGCACCCTGAGGGGAGTGCCATGTCGACTTACTCGTTTTGTCCTCACTAGCACATACAAGCTGGCAAGCAGAGTGTCTGTGCTGAGTGAGAGGTCTCCAGGGTGGCATAAGACATGCTGCAGCCCTTAGAGACCTTCCTTGGCATCAGGGCCCTTGGTACTAGAAGTACCAGTTACAAGGGACTTATCTGGATGCCAGGGTCTGCCAATTGTGGATACAAAAGTACAGGTTAGGGAAAGAACACTGGTGCTGGGGCCTGGTTAGCAGGCCTCAGCACACTTTCAATTGTAAACATAGCATCAGCAAAGGCAAAAAGTCAGGGGGCAACCATGCCAAGGAGGCATTTCCTTACACAACCCCCCCCCAAACGAAAGAGGATGAGACTAACCTTTCCCAAGAGAGTCTTCATTTTCTAAGTGGAAGAACCTGGAAAGGCCATCTGCATTGGCATGGGCAGTCCCAGGTCTGTGTTCCACTATAAAGTCCATTCCCTGTAGGGAGATGGACCACCTCAACAGTTTAGGATTTTCACCTTTCATTTGCATCAGCCATTTGAGAGGTCTGTGGTCAGTTTGAACTAGGAAGTGAGTCCCAAAGAGGTATGGTCTCAGCTTCTTCAGGGACCAAACCACAGCAAAGGCCTCCCTCTCAATGGCACTCCAACGCTGCTCCCTGGGGAGTAACCTCCTGCTAATGAAAGCAACAGGCTGGTCAAGGCCATCATCATTTGTTTGGGACAAAACTGCCCCTATCCCATGTTCAGAGGCATCAGTCTGCACAATGAACTGCTTAGAATAATCTGGAGCTTTTAGAACTGGTGCTGAGCACATTGCTTGTTTCAGGGTGTCAAAGGCCTGTTGGCATTCTACAGTCCAGTTCACTTTCTTGGGCATTTTCTTGGAGGTGAGTTCAGTGAGGGCTGTCACAATGGATCCATATCCCTTCACAAACCTCCTGTAATACCCAGTCAAGCCAAGGAATGCCCTGACTTGAGTCTGGGTTTTTGGAGCTACCCAGTCCAGAATAGTCTGGATCTTGGGTTGGAGTGGCTGAACTTGGCCTCCACCTACAAGGTGTCCCAAGTAAACCACAGTTCCCTGCCCTATCTGGCATTTGGATGCCTTGATAGAGAGGCCTGCAGATTGCAGAGCCTTCAAAACCTTCTTCAGGTGGACCAGGTGATCCTGCCAGGTGGAGCTAAAGACAGCAATATCATCAAGATAAGCTGTGCTAAAGGACTCCAAGCCAGCAAGGACTTGATTCACCAACCTTTGGAAGGTGGCAGGGGCATTCTTTAAACCAAAGGGCATAACAGTAAACTGATAATGCCCATCAGGTGTGGAGAATGCTGTTTTCTCTTTTGCTCCAGGTGCCATTTTTATTTGCCAGTACCCTGCTGTCAAGTCAAAGGTACTTAAGAATTTGGCAGCACCTAATTTGTCTATGAGCTCATCAGCTCTTGGAATTGGATGAGCATCTGTCTTGGTGACAGAATTGAGCCCTCTGTAGTCCACACAAAACCTCATCTCTTTCTTTCCATCTTTGGTGTGAGGTTTGGGGACTAAGACCACTGGGCTAGCCCAGGGGCTGTCAGAGCGCTCAATTACTCCCAATTCCAGCATCTTGTGGACTTCCACCTTGATGCTTTCTTTAACATGGTCAGATTGTCTAAAGATTTTGTTCTTGACAGGCATGCTGTCTCCTGTGTCCACATCATGGGTACACAGGTGTGTCTGACCAGGGGTTAAGGAGAAGAGTTCAGGAAACTGTTGTAGGACTCTCCTACAATCAGCTTGCTGTTGGCCAGAGAGGGTGTCTGAGTAGATCACTCCATCTACTGTGCCATCTTTTGGGTCTGATGACAGAAGATCAGGGAGAGGTTCACTCTCTGCCTCCTGATCCTCATCTGTTACCATCAACAGATTGACATCAGCCCTGTCGTGGAAGAGCTTAAGGCGGTTTACATGGATCACCCTCTTGGGGCTCCTGCTTGTGCCCAGGTCCACCAGGTAGGTGACCTGACTCTTCCTTTCTAGTACTGGGTAAGGGCCACTCCATTTGTCCTGGAGTGCCCTGGGAGCCACAGGCTCCAGAACCCAGACTTTCTGCCCTGGTTGGAACTCAACCAGTGCAGCCTTTTGGTCATACCAAAACTTCTGGAGCTGTTGGCTGGCCTCAAGGTTTTTGGTTGCCTTTTCCATGTACTCTGCCATTCTAGAGCGAAGGCCAAGTACATAGTCCACTATGTCCTGTTTAGGCTCATGGAGAGGTCTCTCCCAGCCTTCTTTAACAAGGGCAAGTGGTCCCCTTACAGGGTGACCAAACAGAAGTTCAAAGGGTGAGAATCCTACTCCCTTCTGTGGCACCTCTCTGTAAGCGAAAAGCAGACATGGCAAGAGGACATCCCATCTCCTTTTGAGCTTTTCTGGGAGCCCCATGATCATGCCTTTTAATGTCTTGTTGAATCTCTCAACCAAGCCATTAGTTTGTGGATGGTATGGTGTAGTGAATTTATAAGTCACTCCACACTCATTCCACATGTGCTTTAGGTATGCTGACATGAAGTTGGTACCTCTGTCAGACACCACCTCCTTAGGGAAACCCACTCTGGTAAAGATACCAATGAGGGCCTTGGCTACTGCAGGGGCAGTAGTCGACCTAAGGGGAATAGCTTCAGGATACCTGGTAGCATGATCCACTACTACCAGGATATACATATTTCCTGAGGCTGTGGGAGGTTCTAGTGGACCAACTATGTCCACACCCACTCTTTCAAAGGGCACCCCCACCACTGGAAGTGGAATGAGGGGGGCCTTTGGATGCCCACCTGTCTTACCACTGGCTTGACAGGTGGGGCAGGAGAGGCAAAACTCCTTAACCATGTTGGACATATTGGGCCAGTAGAAGTGGTTGACTAACCTCTCCCACGTCTTGGTTTGTCCCAAATGTCCAGCAAGGGGAATGTCATGGGCCAATGTTAGGATGAACTTCCTGAACAGCTGAGGCACTACCACTCTCCTAGTGGCACCAGGTTTGGGGTCTCTGGCCTCAGTGTACAGGAGTCCATCTTCCCAATAGACCCTATGCGTTCCATTTTTCTTGCCTTTGGACTCTTCAGCAGCTTGCTGCCTAAGGCCTTCAAGAGAGGGACAGGTTTCTTGTCCCTTACACAGCTCCTCCCTTGAGGGTCCCCCTGGGCCTAAGAGCTCAACCTGATAAGGTTCAAGCTCCAAAGGCTCAGTTCCCTCAGAGGGCAGAACTTCTTCCTGAGAAGAGAGGTTCCCTTTCTTTTGCTGTGTTGCAGTTGGTTTCCCAACTGACTTTCCTTTCCTCTTGGTAGGCTGGGCCATTCTTCCAGACTCCAGCTCTACTTGTTCACCCTGTGCCTTGCATTGTGCTCTTGTTTTCACACACACCAGTTCAGGGATACCCAGCATTGCTGCATGGGTTTTTAGTTCTACCTCAGCCCATGCTGAGGACTCCAGGTCATTTCCAAGCAGACAGTCCACTGGGATATTTGAGGAGACCACCACCTGTTTCAGGCCATTGACCCCTCCCCATTCTAAAGTAACCATTGCCATGGGATGTACTTTTCTCTGATTGTCAGCGTTGGTGACTGTGTAAGTTTTTCCAGTCAGGTATTGGCCAGGGGAAACCAGTTTCTCTGTCACCATGGTGACACTGGCACCTGTATCCCTCAGGCCCTCTATTCTAGTCCCATTAATTAAGAGTTGCTGTCTGTATTTTTGCATGTTAGGCGGCCAGACAGCTAGTGTGGCTAAATCCACCCCACCCTCAGAAACTAGAGTAGCTTCAGTGTGGACCCTGATTTGCTCTGGGCACACTGTTGATCCCACTTGGAGACTAGCCATACCAGTGTTACCTGGATGGGAGTTTGGAGTGGAACCTTTCTTGGGACAGGCCTTGTCTCCAGTTTGGTGTCCATGCTGTTTACAGCTATGACACCAGGCCTTTTTGGGATCAAAGTTTTTACCCTTGTACCCATTGTTTTGTGAAGAGGCTCTGGGCCCACCCTCCTGTGCAGGTTTTTGGGGGCCTGTAGAAGACTCTTTACTATTTTTAGTTTTGGTTGTCTCATCACTCTTCCCCTGGGGAGTCTTTGTGACCCCTTTCTTTTGGTCACCCCCTGTTGAAGTCTTGGACACCCTTGTCTTGACCCAATGGTCCGCCTTCTTTCCCAATTCTTGGGGAGAAATTGGTCCTAGGTCTACCAGATGCTGATGCAGTTTATCATTGAAACAATTACTTAACAGGTGTTCTTTCACAAATAAATTGTACAGCCCATCATAATTACTTACACCACTGCCTTGAATCCAACCATCTAGTGTTTTCACTGAGTAGTCAACAAAGTCAACCCAGGTCTGGCTCGAGGATTTTTGAGCCCCCCTGAACCTAATCCTGTACTCCTCAGTGGAGAATCCAAAGCCCTCAATCAGGGTACCATTCATGAGGTCATAAGATTCTGCATCTTTTCCAGAGAGTGTGAGGAGTCTATCCCTACACTTTCCAGTGAACATTTCCCAAAGGAGAGCACCCCAGTGAGATCTGTTCACTTTTCTGGTTACACAAGCCCTCTCAAAAGCTGTGAACCACTTGGTGATGTCATCACCATCTTCAAATTTTGTCACAATCCCTTTGGGGATTTTTAACATGTCAGGAGAATCTCTGACCCTATTTATATTGCTGCCACCATTGATGGGTCCTAGGCCCATCTCTTGTCTTTCCCTTTCTATGGCTAGGAGCTGTCTCTCTAAAGCCAATCTTTTGGCCATCCTGGCTAACAGGAGGTCATCTTCACTGAGAGCATCCTCAGTGATTTCAGAAATGTGGGACCCTCCTGTGAGGGACTCACTATTTCTGACTAACACAGTTGGAGACAGGACTTGAGGGGTCCTGTTCTCCCTATTTAGGACTGGAGGAGGGACATTGGCCTCCAAGTCACTAATTTCTTCCTCTGTGAGGTCATCATCAGAGGGGTTGGCTTTTTCAAACTCTGCCAACAGCTCCTGGAGCTGAATTTTGGTAGGCCTGGAGCCAATGGTTATTTTTTTGATATTACAGAGAGACCTTAGCTCCCTCATCTTAAGATGGAGGTAAGGTGTGGTGTCGAGTTCCACCACCTGCATCTCTGTATCAGACATTATTCTGCTAAGAGTTGGAATACTTTTTTAAGAATCTAAAACTGTTTCTAGAATCTAATTCAAACTTTTAACAAACTTTTAAACTCTAAAAGACAATGCTAAACAGGGACTTAACACACAAAGCCCTAGCAGGACTTTTAAGAATTTAGAAAAATTTCAAATTGCAAAAATGAATTTCTAATGACAATTTTGGAATTTGTCGTGTGATCAGGTATTGGCTGAGTAGTCCAGCAAATGCAAAGTCTTGTACCCCACCGCTGATCCACCAATGTAGGAAGTTGGCTCTGTATGTGCTATTTCAAAGTAAGGAATAGCATGCACAGAGTCCAAGGGTTCCCCTTAGAGGTAAAATAGTGGTAAAAATAGATAATACTAATGCTCTATTTTGTGGTAGTGGGGTCGAGCAGTAGGCTTATCCAAGGAGTAGTGTTAAGCATTTGTTGTACATACACATAGACAATAAATGAGGTACACACACTCAGGGACAAATCCAGCCAATAGGTTTTTGTATAGAAAAATATATTTTCTTAGTTTATTTTAAGAACCACAGGTTCAAATTCTACATGTAATATCTCATTTGAAAGGTATTGCAGGTAAGTACTTTAGGAACTTTAAATCATAAAAATTGCATGTATACTTTTCAAGTTATTGACAAATAGCTGTTTTAAAAGTGGACACTTAGTGCAATTTTCACAGTTCCTGGGGGAGGTAAGTTTTTGTTAGTTTTACCAGGTAAGTAAGACACTTACAGGGTTCAGTTCTTGGTCCAAGGTAGCCCACCGTTGGGGGTTCAGAGCAACCCCAAAGTCACCACACCAGCAGCTCAGGGCCGGTCAGGTGCAGAGTTCAAAGTGGTGCCCAAAACACATAGGCTAGAATGGAGAGAAGGGGGGTGCCCCGGTTCCGGTCTGCTTGCAGGTAAGTACCCGCGTCTTCGGAGGGCAGACCAGGGGGGTTTTGTAGGGCACCGGGGGGGACACAAGCCCACACAGAAATTTCACCCTCAGCAGCGCGGGGGCGGCCGGGTGCAGTGTAGAAACAAGCGTCAGGTTTGTAATGGAAGTCAATGGGAGATCTAGGGATCTCTTCAGCGCTGCAGGCAGGCAAGGGGGGGGTTCCTCGGGGAAACCTCCACTTGGTCAAGGGAGAGGGACTCCTGGGGGTCACTCCTCCAGTGAAAGTCCGGTCCTTCAGGTCCTGGGGGCTGCGGGTGCAGGGTCTCTCCCAGGTGTCGGGACTTAGGATTCAAAGAGTCGCGGTCAGGGGAAGCCTCGGGATTCCCTCTGCAGGCGGCGCTGTGGGGGCTCAGGGGGGACAGGTTTTGGTACTCACAGTATCAGAGTAGTCCTGGGGTCCCGCCTGAGGTGTTGGATCGCCACCAGCCGAGTCGGGGTCGCCGGGTGCAGTGTTGCAAGTCTCACGCTTCTTGCGGGGAGCTTGCAGGGTTCTTTCAAGGCTGCTGGAAACAAAGTTGCAGCCTTTCTTGGAGCAGGTCCGCTGTCCTCGGGAGTTTCTTGTCTTTTCGAAGCAGGGGCAGTCCTCAGAGGATGTCGAGGTCGCTGGTCCCTTTGGAAGGCGTCGCTGGAGCAGGATCTTTGGAAGGCAGGAGACAGGCCGGTGAGTTTCTGGAGCCAAGGCAGTTGTCGTCTTCTGGTCTTCCTCTGCAGGGGTTTTCAGCTAGGCAGTCCTTCTTCTTGTAGTTTGCAGGAATCTAATTTTCTAGGGTTCAGGGTAGCCCTTAAATACTAAATTTAAGGGCGTGTTTTAGGTCTGGGGGGTTAGTAGCCAATGGCTACTAGCCCTGAGGGTGGGTACACCCTCTTTGTGCCTCCTCCCAAGGGGAGGGGGTCACAATCCTAACCCTATTGGGGGAATCCTCCATCTGCAAGATGGAGGATTTCTAAAAGTTAGAGTCACTTCAGCTCAGGACACCTTAGGGGCTGTCCTGACTGGCCAGTGACTCCTCCTTGTTTTTCTCATTATTTTCTCCGGCCTTGCCGCCAAAAGTGGGGCCTGGCCGGAGGGGGCGGGCAACTCCACTAGCTGGAGTGTCCTGCTGGGTTGGCACAAAGGAGGTGAGCCTTTGAGGCTCACCGCCAGGTGTGACAATTCCTGCCTGGGGGAGGTGTTAGCATCTCCACCCAGTGCAGGCTTTGTTACTGGCCTCAGAGTGACAAAGGCACTCTCCCCATGGGGCCAGCAACATGTCTCGGTTTGTGGCAGGCTGCTAAAACTAGTCAGCCTACACAGATAGTCGGATAAGTTTCAGGGGGCACCTCTAAGGTGCCCTCTGGGGTGTATTTTACAATAAAATGTACACTGGCATCAGTGTGCATTTATTGTGCTGAGAAGTTTGATACCAAACTTCCCAGTTTTCAGTGTAGCCATTATGGTGCTGTGGAGTTCGTGTTTGACGGACTCCCAGACCATATACTCTTATGGCTACCCTGCACTTACAATGTCTAAGGTTTTGTTTAGACACTGTAGGGGTACCATGCTCATGCACTGGTACCCTCACCTATGGTATAGTGCACCCTGCCTTAGGGCTGTAAGGCCTGCTAGAGGGGTGTCTTACCTATACTGCATAGGCAGTGAGAGGCTGGCATGGCACCCTGAGGGGAGTGCCATGTCGACTTACTCGTTTTGTCCTCACTAGCACATACAAGCTGGCAAGCAGAGTGTCTGTGCTGAGTGAGAGGTCTCCAGGGTGGCATAAGACATGCTGCAGCCCTTAGAGACCTTCCTTGGCATCAGGGCCCTTGGTACTAGAAGTACCAGTTACAAGGGACTTATCTGGATGCCAGGGTCTGCCAATTGTGGATACAAAAGTACAGGTTAGGGAAAGAACACTGGTGCTGGGGCCTGGTTAGCAGGCCTCAGCACACTTTCAATTGTAAACATAGCATCAGCAAAGGCAAAAAGTCAGGGGGCAACCATGCCAAGGAGGCATTTCCTTACACGGCTCCATTGCGCATGGGCGTCGACTCCATCTTAGATTGTTTTCCCCGCTGAAGGTGAGGTAGGAGTTGAGAGTATACTAGATGTGCCCATGCAATAAAGTAGGTAAGTATGTACATAATGTGTCTTAAAAGAATATTTATTTACAAATTTACAATTCTTATTCAACTAACAACAGCTACAGGCTCCCGGGGAGGTGGGAGGGCGCATGTGAATCTGCAGCGTCTCTTGCCACGAACAGATGTACACCGGGTAAGTGACATTTTCCGTTCGGTGGCATGTGTAGCTGCAGATATACATGCTGTGCATAGACTAATAAGCAGTAATCTCCCCAAAAAGCGGTGGCTTAGCCTGTAGGAGTTGAAGTTGTCTGAAATAATGTTCTCAATACAGCCTGTCCTACTGTGGCTTGTTGTGTTGTTAACACATCTACACAGTAATGCTTTGTGAATGTATGAGGCGTGGACCATGTGGCTGCCTTACAGATTTCTGTCAGAGGTATATTCCCCAGAAAAGCCATTGTGGCGCCTTTTTTCCTAGTGGAATGCGCTCTTGGTGTAATAGGTAGATCTCTTTTTGCTTTAATATAGCAAGTTTGAATACATTCAACTTTCCATCTGGCGATGCCTTGTTTGGATATAGGATTACCTGCATGAGGTTTTTGGAAGGCTACAAACAATTGTTTTGTTTTACGAAATTGTTCTGTCCTGTCAATGTAATACATTAGTGCTCTTTTTATGTCTAATGTATGTAAGGCTCTTTTGGCTACTGAGTCTGGTTGTGGAAAGAAGACTGGGAGTTCCACTGTTTGGTTTAGGTGGAATGGCGATATGACCTTTGGTAGGAATTTGAGATTTGTACGGAGAACAACTTTATGTTTATGTATTTGTATAAAGGGTTCTTGTATAGTAAATGCTTGTATCTCACTTACTCTTCTAAGTGATGTGATAGCTATTAGAAAGGCTACTTTCCAAGTTAAGTATTGCATGTCACACGAGTGCATGTGTTCGAATGGTAGTCCCATGAGTCGTGTTAATACAATATTAAGGCTCCACAAAGGTACTGGTGGTGTTCTTGGGGGTATGATTCTTTTTAGTCCCTCCATAAATGCTTTGATGACTGGAATTCTAAAAAGCGATGTTGAATGTGTAATCTGCAGATAGGCAGATATTGCTGTGAGATGTATTTTAATTGAAGAGAATGCTAACTTAGACTTTAGTAAGTGTAATAAGTAGCCTACAATGTCCTTTGCGGAAGCATGTATTGGTTGAATTTGATTAGTGTGGCAGTAGTAAACAAGTCTTTTCCTTTTGTTTGCGTAACAATGTCTTGAAGTGGGTTTTCTAGCTTGTTTAATGACCTCCATACATTCTTGTGTAAGGTCTAAGTGTCCAAATTCTAAGACTTCAGGAGCCAGATTGCTAGATTGAGCGATGCTGGATTTGGGTGTCTGATCTGTTGTTTGTGTTGCGTTAACAGATCTGGCCTGTTTGGTAATTTGATGTGAGGTACTACTGATAAGTCCAGCAGTGTTGTGTACCACGGTTGGCGAGCCCAGGTTGGTGCTATGAGTATTAGTTTGAGTTTGTTTTGACTTAGTTTGTTTACCAGATAAGGAATGAGTGGGAGAGGGGGAAAAGCGTAAGCAAATATCCCTGACCAACTGATCCATAATGCATTGCCCTTGGATTGAGGGTGTGGCTACCTGGACGCGAGGTTTTGGCATTTTGCGTTTTCTTTTGTTGCGAATTGGTCTATTTGTGGTGTTCCCCAGCGTAGGAAGTAATCTTGCAGGATCTGGGGATGAATTTCCCATTCGTGTGTTTGTTGGTGATCTCGAATGAGACTGTCGGGCAACTGATTCTGAATGCCTGGGATGTATTGTGCTATTAGGCGAATGTGATTGTGAATTGCCCAATGCCAAAGTTTTTGTGCTAAGAGACACAGTTGTGGCGAGTGTGTCCCTCCTTGTTTCTTGAGATAATACATTGTTGTCATGTTGTCGGTTTTGACAAGAATGTGTTTGTGGGCTATTAGTGGTTGAAACACTTTTAATGCTAGAAACACTGCCAACAGTTCTAAATGATTTATGTGAAGTTGTTTTTGTTGATTGTCCCATTGTACCTGTATGCTGTGCTGGTTGGGGTGTGCTCCCCACCCCATGGAAGCATCTGTTGTTATTACGTCTTGAGGCACTGGGTTCTGGAATGGCCGCCCTTGGTTTAAATTTATAGGGTTCCACCATTGAAGCGAGAAGTGTGTCTGGCGGTCTACTAACACGGGATCTTGGAGTTGACCCTGTGCTTGTGTCCATTGTTTTGCTAGGCACTGTTATAAGGGCCGCATGTGTAATCTCGCGTTTGGGACAATGGCTATGCATGAAGACCTTATGCCTAGAAGTTTCATTACAAACCTTACTTGGTAGTGTTGGTTTGGCTGTATGTTTGATGTTATAGTTTGGAATGCTTGGACCCTTTGTGGACTTGGAGTGGCAATCGCTTTTTGTGCGTTGAGTGTTGCTCCCAAGTATTGTTGTATTTGGGATGGCTGCAGATGTGATTTCTGGTAATTTATAGAAAATCCTAGTTTGTGTAGAGTTTCTATAATATATTGTGTGTGAAGAAGACACTGTTGTTGAGTGATGGTTTTTATTAGCCAGTCGTCTAAGTATGGGAATACGTGCATGTGCTGTCTCCTTATGTGAGCGGCTACTACTGCAAGGCATTTTGTGAATACCCTTGGGACTGTTGTTATCCCGAACGGTAACACTTTGAATTGATAGTGCACGCCGTGTATTACAAACCTTAAGTATTTTCTGTGAGAAGGATGTATGGGTATGTGAAAGTAGGCATCCTTGAGATCTAACGTTGACATGTAGTCCTCTTTTTTTTAGTAAGGGAACCACGTCTTGAAGTGTTACCATGTGGAAGTGATCCAATTTGATGAAGAGATTCAGTGTTCTGAGGTCTAATATAGGTCTTAACGTTTTGTCCTTTTTTGGAATTAGGAAATATAGTGAGTAGACACCTGTTCCTTTCTGATGGTTGGGTACTAACTCTATTGCTTGTTTTTGTAATAATGCTTGGACCTCTAGTTGTAATAGGTCTAAGTGCTGTTTGGACATACTGTGTGCCCTTGGGGGCACATCTGGCGGGAAATTTATGAATTCTATGCAATAACCATGTTGGATAATGGCTAGGACCCATGCGTCCGTAGTTATGTGTGTCCAGTTTCGGTAGTATGCGGTAAGTCTCCCCCCCACTGGTGTTAAGTGTTGGGGTTTTGTGACATTGAAGTCACTGTTTGGTTTGACTTGTCTTAGGTGTTTGGAATTTTCCCCTTCCTCTTGGGAATTGTCCACCTCTATATGAGCCACAAAACCCTCCTCTCTGGTATTGTCCCTGATAGGTAGGTCTTGTTTGCGAGGTGGAAGGCTCTGGTGTTTGCATTCGAAACCCCCCTCTAAATTGTGGCTTTCTAAATGTGCCTCTGCTCTGTGGGGAGTATAGCGCGCCCATGGCTTTGGCCGTGTCCTTCTTTAATTTTTCAATTGCTGTGCCCACTTCCGGCCCAAACAATTGTTCCTGGTTAAAAGGCATGTTTAAGACAGCTTGTTGGATTTCTGGCATGAATCCTGAGCTTCGTAACCATGCCTGCCTGTGAATGGTTACCGCAGTGTTGCCTGTTAGTGCTGCTGTGTCTGCTGAGTCTAATGCAAACATTATTTGGTTGTTGGATATTACTTGTCCTTCTTCCACAACCTGTTGGGCACGTTTCTGGTGTTCTTTGGGCAAGTGCTGTATAATGTGTTGCATCTTGTCCCAGTGTGCCCTGTCGTAGCGAGCCAGTAGGGCTTGTGAGTTTGCGATCCGCCATTGATTGGCTGCCTGTGCTGCCACTAGTTTGCCCGCTGCATCAAACTTCCTACTCTCTTTGTTAGGCGGTGGAGCGTCTCCTGACGATTGAGAGTTTGCCCTCTTTCTTGCTGCTCCTACAACCACAGAGTCTTGTGTAAGTTGCTGTGTTATAAACACAGGGTCCGTTGGGGGAGGCTTGTATTTTTTCTCCACCCTAGGTGTGATAGCCCTTCCTTTAACTGGCTCTTGGAATACCTGTTTTGCATGCTTGAGCATGCCCGGGAGCATTGGCAGACTCTGGTAGGAAGTGTGGGTGTATGCCAAGGTGTTGAACAGGAAATCATCCTCTATTGGCTCGGAATTGTTTGCTACATTGTGGAACGTAGCTGCCCTTGATAGTACCTGCGTATATGCCGTACTGTCCTCTGGAGGTGACGGCATTGTTGGGTAACAATCTGGGCTGTTGTCTGATACTGGAGCATCATATAAGTCCCATGCATCCGGATCATCCTGTGTCATCCCTGTGTGCGTAGGTGACTGCATTGGAGGTGTTGTTACCGGGGACAGCGGTGGTGAGTGTAGTGGGGAAGGTTGTGGCGAAAACCTTGGTGGTGGGGTTTTATCTCTGCCCACCTTCGGCTGCATTTCTGACTCATGAAATGCCAGCTTTCGTTTGGTTTTGATTGGAGGAAGAGTTTGTATTTTTCCAGTCTCTTTCTGGATATGCAACCTCCTTTGCGTATGGTCTGGTTTCCCCCATACTTATTTCCTGCTCAAATCTGTGTTTTTCTTGCATTTGGCTGGAAAGTCCTTGCTCTTCTGTGTCTAAGAGCTTCTTTTCGGCTCCAAAGCCGTTTTTTTCGGTACAGATGCTTCCGATAAAGTATTTTTCGGTTCCGACGTTACTTTTCTCACCTTGGGTGAGTCGAACTCTCGGTGTCGAGATCGTTTGATGCCTGAATCTCAACCGGAGTCGGATGTCTTCGCCAATTCTTTGGCCTTTTTCGGTGCTGATGTTTGGTCACCTTCTTTTCGATGGGTTAAGCCATGGCCTGCTGGTGGTGGCATCCCCTTGGCCTTAACGATCTTTGTGTGAGTCTTGGACGGGGCAGTTTTACTCACTGTTTTCTGCATCGTCGTGGGTCGCTCACTTTCGGATTCGTCAGAGTCCGTCCCCTGGATGGAAATTCTTTCCTCCTCTTCAACGTCGAGTTGTTCTCTCGGTGTCGACGCCATTTGTAGTCTTCTCGCTCTTCGATCACGTAGGATCTTTTTTGATCGAAACACCCGACAGGCCTCACAAGTATCCTCCCTGTGTTCTGGTGATAAACACAGATTACAGACCAAGTGTTGGTCTGTATAAGGATACTTCGAGTGGCACTTCGGACAGAAACGGAAGGGGGTCCGGTCCATTAGTCTGGGACGACGGGTGTGGTCGGGCCCACCAGGCCTCGATGAAGAGTGGAAGCGCCGAAGCGGTCTTGATGTCGGTGCCGATACACTAACACTAAACCGGTACCGAACGAGAACAATACCGTCAAATTTTCGATACTTTAGCTAACTTTCCCGATTAGAAATACGGAGCGAAGAGGAACACGTCTGAACCCGATGGCGGAAAGAAAACAATCTAAGATGGAGTCGACGCCCATGCGCAATGGAGCCCAAAGGGAGGAGTCACTCAGTCCTGTGACTCGAAAAGACTTTTTCGAAGAAAAACAACTTGTAACTCCGAGCCCAACACTAGATGGCAGGAACAGTGCACAGCATGTGTATCTGCAGCTACACAAGCCATCGAATATATCACAACATTTATGTTTGCATGAGATGTTTAATAATCCACTGTGACTTACAATGGCTTCTTGATCTTGGAACTCTAACCTGGGAGTTCTTAGGCTTGCAAGTAGGTGAAGTGAGCTGAACCTCCACATACAAGGGAGCAGAGGTACAAAGGAGAGGAGTGTGGGTAAAATGAATAAATAACTTTTTAAGGAGGAGTAGTGGAGGCTGGAGGAGCAGATAGGGGTGCGGGGGGATACGATGAAGGCTTCTGCATTAGTGAAGCTTGCAGTGGTTTAGTTTGCATTCTAGTGGAGTGAAAACATGGGCAGCAGAGAAACATGCAGATGTCGACCAGGCTGTAGTGGACATGATGCCAGTGAATGTGAGGAAGCCTCGTTTTGCTGTCAAGGAGATGAGGCGCGAGTCAAGGAAGCGGTCGCAGGCATAATCAATACATTGTTTTGGATGTAGTAGGCAAGGAGAAATAACTGGACAGTCGTGGCGGTTTTGAGCATAAAGCAGTCATTTGCTGAGGGGTAGTCTACTGCAAGTGCAACGAACGGGATAGTCGAGAGTAGGAAAGGAAACTAGAAGGGGAAATGGCTAAGACACAAGTCTAGAAAGATACCGAATAGGTAGTGATGCAGCTGTACATTGGCAAAACACCAGCACATCGACTAAGGTAGGCAAACAAGGAAGGGGAGCTAGGATAGTGAAGTCACAATAATACTATCCAAGGTTTAGTTTCATATTTCACACACAAAGGAGGAGACACCAGGATCAGTATCTAAACTTGTAGGCTTTGTTAGGTGGGTCAAGAGTTCCAGAATGCATCAGAGATACTCCTGAGAAGGTCTCTGTTGCATAAGAAACATGTCAGGACGGCTCACAGGGCTGGATCTGTTTAACAATATGTTGTTCAAGGAACAGAAGACTGTGTTTAAAAAAAAGCAGCTCTTGCTTTTCAGGCACACACCAAAGTAGTAAAGTGAGCAGAATCCGTAGCGAGACTGAGCGTGAAGTAGATCTAGGTGTCGAGGCAACGGTCTGCTTACACGTACCTCACAATGTGCCCAATTGATGTGATACTTCACACCACTTTCAGAGCTGAATTCCTTGTCGCAAATCAGACACTTGTATTTCCCAGCAACAAAGTCCCCCTGAGATACAGAGAAAAAAGAAGAAAACAAATATTACAATAAATAAATAGTAATACATAGCACCTTTTCTCAAATAACAAATAGATGATGAGGCGAGGGAAGGAATGTATATGGAACTGCTATACGCAGACAAAGGAGTAACAAGCATTAGCAATGCAATGGGTCTCGTATTTTTTCAAGTTAGAGCTATTAGCATTGTAAACTCCTAACTAGACTTTTCTTGCCATATAAATTGAAAATGAAAAGTAAAACAGTTGACATAAGTGAGCTGATTCAAAGTGCCACGAGCGCGAAGAGACACAAAAATAAAATGAAGTTTGCAGTCAAATGCATTGGCAAATGTGCAATTATCAATGTAACAGGGTCGATGGCCAAGAAGGTAACAAAACTGCCCCAAGGAGGGACAAACGTAAAGCATTTACCAATGATAAAGGATTTTTTAAAGGCAAGCCCATCAATGAGTGATAATGATGTGTGTGAGGTGGGCGTAGTTGAAAGGCCACAAATAGATTACAACAGGCCAGAGCGCTGGCACGCTCAACCTAAAAATCACACACACTGAAGTCTCCAGACTCTGAGCCATAGACATAGAGAAGCTGAGGGATTGACAGTATTTATGGGATCTCACTGCAGACAGCATTGCAAAAACAAACTGTAGCATATACTTAGACTGGACGACCTCTTGTTTAAATTTCCAGCTCCTGTTCTGGGAACTACTATTCCTTTTATTAGTCTGTGGACATTACAGTGAACTGCACAGAAATCATACCGAACCTCAGCCTCAAATACCGGGCATTAGGCGCTGAAGGAGAAAATACCTCTAAATAATTGCATTCTATTAGCTGACCTGCATTCATGGATATTGTTGTCCACTTGCCGGTCATGAGAAAAAAGTGCACGCCACATAGGCTTTATGAACCCGCTTCTGAAGCCACCTGAGTCACAACTTTCCCGAAATGGCACTACCTTGACTGCGACTTGTCCTGCCCATATTGCTCCTGAATGATTTTATGCCTTGGTGCTATGATGGCGCAGGTCACCTGTAAGGAAATGCCTCCTTGGCATGGTTGCCCCCTGACTTTTTGCCTTTGCTGATGCTATGTTTACAATTGAAAGTGTGCTGAGGCCTGCTAACCAGGCCCCAGCACCAGTGTTCTTTCCCTAACCTGTACTTTTGTATCCACAATTGGCAGACCCTGGCATCCAGATAAGTCCCTTGTAACTGGTACTTCTAGTACCAAGGGCCCTGATGCCAAGGAAGGTCTCTAAGGGCTGCAGCATGTCTTATGCCACCCTGGAGACCCCTCACTCAGCACAGACACACTGCTTGCCAGCTTGTGTGTGCTAGTGAGGACAAAACGAGTAAGTCGACATGGCACTCCCCTCAGGGTGCCATGCCAGCCTCTCACTGCCTATGCAGTATAGGTAAGACACCCCTCTAGCAGGCCTTACAGCCCTAAGGCAGGGTGCACTATACCATAGGTGAGGGTACCAGTGCATGAGCATGGTACCCCTACAGTGTCTAAACAAAACCTTAGACATTGTAAGTGCAGGGTAGCCATAAGAGTATATGGTCTGGGAGTCTGTCAAACACGAACTCCACAGCACCATAATGGCTACACTGAAAACTGGGAAGTTTGGTATCAAACTTCTCAGCACAATAAATGCACACTGATGCCAGTGTACATTTTATTGTAAAATACACCACAGAGGGCACCTTAGAGGTGCCCCCTGAAACTTAACCGACTATCTGTGTAGGCTGACTAGTTTTAGCAGCCTGCCACAAACCGAGACATGTTGCTGGCCCCATGGGGAGAGTGCCTTTGTCACTCTGAGGCCAGTAACAAAGCCTGCACTGGGTGGAGATGCTAACACCTCTCCCGGGCAGGAATTGTCACACCTGGCGGTGAGCCTCAAAGGCTCACCTCCTTTGTGCCAACCCAGCAGGACACTCCAGCTAGTGGAGTTGCCCGCCCCCTCCGGCCAGGCCCCACTTTTGGCGGCAAGGCCGGAGAAAATAATGAGAATAACAAGGAGGAGTCACTGGCCAGTCAGGACAGCCCCTAAGGTGTCCTGAGCTGAGGTGACTCTAACTTTTAGAAATCCTCCATCTTGCAGATGGAGGATTCCCCCCAATAGGATTAGGGATGTGACCCCCTCCCCTTGGGAGGAGGCACAAAGAGGGTGTACCCACCCTCAGGGCTAGTGGCCATTGGCTACTAACCCCCCAGACCTAAACACGCCCTTAAATTTAGTATTTAAGGGCTACCCTGAACCCTAGAAAATTAGATTCCTGCAACTACAAGAAGAAGGACTGCCTAGCTGAAAACCCCTGCAGCGGAAGACCAGAAGACGACAACTGCCTTGGCTCCAGAAACTCACCGGCCTGTCTCCTGCCTTCCAAAGATCCTGCTCCAGCGACGCCTTCCAAAGGGACCAGCGACCTCGACATCCTCTGAGGACTGCCCCTGCTTCGAAAAGACAAGAAACTCCCGAGGACAGCGGACCTGCTCCAAGAAAAGCTGCAACTTCGTTTCCAGCAGCTTTAAAGAACCCTGCAAGCTCCCCGCAAGAAGCGTGAGACTTGCAACACTGCACCCGGCGACCCCGACTCGGCTGGTGGCGATCCAACACCTCAGGAGGGACCCCAGGACTACTCTGATACTGTGAGTACCAAAACCTGTCCCCCCTGAGCCCCCACAGCGCCGCCTGCAGAGGGAATCCCGAGGCTTCCCCTGACCGCGACTCTTTGAACCTAAAGTCCCGACGCCTGGGAGAGACCCTGCACCCGCAGCCCCCAGGACCTGAAGGACCGGACTTTCACTGGAGAAGTGACCCCCAGGAGTCCCTCTCCCTTGCCCAAGTGGAGGTTTCCCCGAGGAATCCCCCCCTTGCCTGCCTGCAGCGCTGAAGAGATCCCGAGATCTCTCATAGACTAACATTGCGAACCCGACGCCTGTTTCTACACTGCACCCGGCCGCCCCCGCGCTGCTGAGGGTGAAATTTCTGTGTGGACCTGTGTCCCCCCCGGTGCCCTACAAAACCCCCCTGGTCTGCCCTCCGAAGACGCGGGTACTTACCTGCAAGCAGACCGGAACCGGGGCACCCCCCTTCTCTCCATTCTAGCCTATGTGTTTTGGGCACCACTTTGAACTCTGCACCTGACCGGCCCTGAGCTGCTGGTGTGGTGACTTTGGGGTTGCTCTGAACCCCCAACGGTGGGCTACCTTGGACCAAGAACTGAACCCTGTAAGTGTCCTACTTACCTGGTAAAACTAACAAAAACTTACCTCCCCCAGGAACTGTGAAAATTGCACTAAGTGTCCACTTTTGAAATAGCTATTTGTGAATAACTTGAAAAGTATACATGCAATTTTGATGATTTGAAGTTCCTAAAGTACTTACCTGCAATACCTTTCGAATGAGATATTCCATGTAGAATTTGAACCTGTGGTTCTTAAAATAAACTAAGAAAAGTTATTTTTCTATATAAAAACCTATTGGCTGGATTTGTCTCTGAGTGTGTGTACCTCATTTATTGTCTATGTGTATGTACAACAAATGCTTAACACTACTCCTTGGATAAGCCTACTGCTCGACCACACTACCACAAAATAGAGCATTAGTATTATCTATTTTTACCACTATTTTACCTCTAAGGGGAACCCTTGGACTCTGTGCATGCTATTCCTTACTTTGAAATAGCACATACAGAGCCAACTTCCTACATCACCCAAGAGAACCTCAACAGCCTAAGGCTGGAGAGTGTTTTTACTTTCAAGAAGGTTATAGCACTTAGAGAACCTGCCTCCAACAGCTGTCCTCCTTGACATGTTTCTTCAGATTCACAACTGTTTAGCAGAGTGGAAGATGAGCTTAAGTAGAAACAAACCATGGAATACAATCAACTGAAGAGTCCAACTTGGGAAGCGAAAGCATGCTTCAAGCAAAGATGGTGAAGAATGCTGAATTGAGTAGCCCAGAGTCCTGACTCTAGAGAAGACATGAGCTGCCATCTCTCAAATATCTTCATGGAAAAGAATGGACTGAGCTAAGAAAATGCTTTAAATTATCGATACAAATGCACCTATGGAAAGAGCATCCATTACAACAACTTAAAGAGCTCTAGTTAAGAATCTTTGATGGAACCATATGAAACAAAGCTAATTGTCTAGCCCAGTGGTTCCCAACCTGTGGTCTGAGGACCCCTGGGGGTCCGCGAAGCCTCCTCAGGGGGTCCGCGACTGCTTAGAAAATCAAATAATATTAACACATTAGGTCCCCAGCTTTCACTAATGACTTGGTGGTGGGGTCCCCGGATTCTAATAATGTTTAGTGGGGGTCCCCGGGATCCAGTAATGATAAAGTGGAGGTCCACAGAAGTCACAAGGTTGGGAACCATTGGTCTAGCCTTCAATCATCTTCACAAACTATCTTCCTACCGGGAGGTTCCTTCCCATGATTCCAACGGTCACAATATGCATGTCAATTCATTCATTAATTGATAACATTTCAAGGAAAAAGGACAGTGATTTACCAATCACTACAAAGACATAAAAGACTATTTACGTAAGTAGACTGAAAATCTGTTTCTATAAACTTAGCCATCCACTGGTACCAGTGGGTGCTAATGGAGGGTAGAGAACAAGCTACCCACAGGTACTTCATGGATAAAGGAAAAATGACTTTTACCGTGCTTATCTATAATCTTAGTTCTGGTTGTCTCTCCTTCAAAAACTGATTGCAAAGTCTATACTGCAAGTAAGGCTAGAAGAAACCATCTCCAAAAGAATCGGTCAGTTCAAGAAACTGGTTAAGAAACCTAGTGCGAGCACCCCCTTTTTTGTGCAACACCAACACTTCCCGCTCAAATGTAAATCAAGAAGAAACATAATAACTTTGCTTGCTACTCCACCTTTTAAAAGAGATGGAGCTCCCCGCACCACGAAAACAACCTACGCTATTGACTGAGTGGATCACCAGAAAATCTAGTGCACCAATATTTATCCATCTGATTTTACCCAACCGCACCTCTGCTGGAAGTATTAACCCTCCAAGACATTAACCAACATTTCTTCATTTCCACCCATAACACTGCAATACCAGATCTCATACCTGCCTTAACTAATTTCCTATAAAATAAGGTGCAAGGTAACAGAAGGAGCCCAATCACTCGCCAATCATTTAATACCACACCATTTCCCTTATTATTTATGTGTGTTATAATGAGTTAATTATCGTAGTGCAATCATTTCTGAGAGTTATCTTAGATCCTAATGGTGACGAAAAAACTGAAGATGCCCCAACTACACATCCTATAGAACTCCTAAACAAACATAAAATACCCCTACTACTCATCCCACCGGATTTTCTATCCGGGATGGATTCCATCTAAAACCAACTATCCAACTCTCAGCTAATCACTGATCTACACAAGAGCCTTTGAAGATGATCCATTCACCATTTCACCCTGCCCTCAAACACCCTTCAATTTTTAGGAACAAGACACACAAAAAGATCAAGATGCCTTGAAAAAATCTGTCAACTTTGAAAGCGAATACGAAAACCCCAAATAATTAATCAATCCACTTGAGATAAATAACATGAACACCAGACACTTCTGTCACCATCCGCTGGATGGTGCAATCAACACTATTACATTAAAAAAACACACATACACAACGTTCACATACTAAAGAGATGTGCAACATCTATAACATTTATGTAAATGAAATATACATTTATAACATTTATGTAATTGAAAATGTGTAAATCGATGATGAAATCTTCCCCACGACCCTTCCCAGGGAGCCACATCTACCCGGGAGGTATTCTTTTAGGAAAACAATTATTATCCTTGATGACCCTTGCCTCGTTGACACCATCAAATCCACCTTGTTAACACTAATAATCAGCTATGCGCCCTTTCTCAATTTTTTCAAATTAATTCATTGCATAGTGTAAGGAAATGCCTCCTTGGCATGGTTACCCCCTGACTTTTTGCCTTTGCTGATGCTATGTTTTGAATTGAAAGTGTGCTGAGGCCTGCTAACGAGGCCCCAGCACCAGTGTTCTTTCCCTAACCTGTACTTTTGTATCCACAATTGGCACACCCTGGCATCCAGATAAGTCCCTTGTAACTGGTACCCCTGGTGCCAAGGGCCCTGATGCCAGGGAAGGTCTCTAAGGGCTGCAGCATATCTTATGCCACCCTAGAGACTCCTCACTCAGCACAGACACACTGCTTGCCAGCTTGTGTGTGCTAGTGAGAACAAAATGAGTAAGTCGACATGGCACTCCCCTAAGGGTGCCATGCCAGCCTCTCACTGCCTATGCAGTATAGGTAAGACACCCCTCTAGCAGGCCTTACAGCCCTAAGGCAGGGTGCACTATACCATAGGTGAGGGCACCAGTGCATGAGCACTGTGCCCCTACAGTGTCAAAGCCAAACCTTAGACATTGTAAGTGCAGGGTAGCTGTAGGAAGTTGGCTCTGTATGTGCTATTTCAAAGTAAGGAATAGCATGCACAGAGTCCAAGGGTTCCCCTTAGAGGTAAGATAGTGGCAAAAAGAGATAATACTAATGCTCTATTTTGTGGTAGTGTGGTCGAGCAGTAGGCTTATCCAAGGAGTAGTGTTAAGCATTTGTTGTACATACACATAGACAATAAATGAGGTACACACACTCAGAGACAAATCCAGCCAATAGGTTTTTGTATAGAAAAATATATTTTCTTAGTTTATTTTAAGAACCACAGGTTCAAATTCTACATGTAATATCTCATTCGAAAGGTATTGCAGGTAAGTACTTTAGGAACTTCAAATCATCAAAATTGCATGTATACTTTTCAAGTTATTCACAAATAGCTGTTTTAAAAGTGGACACAGTGCAATTTTCACAGTTCCTAGGGGAGGTAAGTATTTGTTAGTTTTACCAGGTAAGTAAGACACTTACAGGGTTCAGTTCTTGGTCCAAGGTAGCCCACCGTTGGGGGTTCAGAGCAACCCCAAAGTCACCACACCAGCAGCTCAGGGCCGGTCAGGTGCAGAGTTCAAAGTGGTGCCCAAAACACATAGGCTAGAATGGAGAGAAGGGGGTGCCCCGGTTCCGGTCTGCTTGCAGGTAAGTACCCGCGTCTTCGGAGGGCAGACCAGGGGGGTTTTGTAGGGCACCGGGGGGGACACAAGTCCACACAGAAATTTCACCCTCAGCAGCGCGGGGGCGGCCGGGTGCAGTGTAGGAACAGGCGTCGGGTTCGCAATGTTAGTCTATGAGAGATCTCGGGATCTCTTCAGCGCTGCAGGCAGGCAAGGGGGGGATTCCTCGGGGAAACCTCCACTTGGGCAAGGGAGAGGGACTCCTGGGGGTCACTTCTCCAGTGAAAGTCCGGTCCTTCAGGTCCTGGGGGCTGCGGGTGCAGGGTCTCTCCCAGGCGTCGGGACTTTAGGTTCAAAGAGTCGCGGTCAGGGGAAGCCTCGGGATTCCCTCTGCAGGCGGCGCTGTGGGGGCTCAGGGGGGCCAGGTTTTGGTACTCACAGTATAAGAGTAGTCCTGGGGTCCCTCCTGAGGTGTTGGGTCGCCACCAGCCGAATCGGGGTCGCCGGGTGCAGTGTTGCAAGTCTCACGCTTCTTGCGGGGAGCTTGCAGGGTTCTTTAAAGCTGCTGGAAACAAAGTTGCAGCTTTTCTTGGAGCAGGTCCGCTGTCCTCGGGAGTTTCTTGTCTTTTCGAAGCAGGGGCAGTCCTCAGAGGATGTCGAGGTCGCTGGTCCCTTTGGAAGGCGTCGCTGGAGCAGGATCTTTGGAAGGCAGGAGACAGGCCGGTGAGTTTCTGGAGCCAAGGCAGTTGTCGTCTTCTGGTCTTCCGCTGCAGGGGTTTTCAGCTAGGCAGTCCTTCTTCTTGTAGTTGCAGGAATCTAATTTTCTAGGGTTCAGGGTAGCCCTTAAATACTAAATTTAAGGGCGTGTTTAGGTCTGGGGGGTTAGTAGCCAATGGCTACTAGCCCTGAGGGTGGGTACACCCTCTTTGTGCATCCTCCCAAGGGGAGGGGGTCACAATCCTAACCCTATTGGGGGAATCCTCCATCTGCAAGATGGAGGATTTCTAAAAGTCAGAGTCACCTCAGCTCAGGACACCTTAGGGGTTGTCCTGACTGGCCAGTGACTCCTCCTTGTTGCTTTCTTTGTTCCCTCCAGCCTTGCCGCCAAAAGTGGGGGCCGTGGCCGGAGGGGGCGGGCAACTCCACTAAGCTGGAGTGCCCTGCTGGGCTGTGACAAAGGGGTGAGCCTTTGAGGCTCACCGCCAGGTGTCACAGCTCCTGCCTGGGGGAGGTGTTAGCATCTCCACCCAGTGCAGGCTTTGTTACTGGCCTCAGAGTGACAAAGGCACTCTCCCCATGGGGCCAGCAACATGTCTCTAGTGTGGCAGGCTGCTGGAACTAGTCAGCCTACACAGATAGTCGGTTAAGTTTTAGGGGGCACCTCTAAGGTGCCCTCTGTGGTGTATTTTACAATAAAATGTACACTGGCATCAGTGTGCATTTATTGTGCTGAGAAGTTTGATACCAAACTTCCCAGTTTTCAGTGTAGCCATTATGGTGCTGTGGAGTTCGTGTAAAACAGACTCCCAGACCATATACTCTTATGGCTACCCTGCACTTACAATGTCTAAGGTTTTGTTTAGACACTGTAGGGGCACAGTGCTCATGCACTGGTACCCTCACCTATGGTATAGTGCACCCTGCCTTAGGGCTGTAAGGCCTGCTAGAGGGGTGTCTTACCTATACTGCATAGGCAGTGAGAGGCTGGCATGGCACCCTGAGGGGAGTGCCATGTCGACTTACTCATTTTGTTCTCACTAGCACACACAGGCTTGTAAGCAGTGTGTCTGTGCTGAGTGAGGGGTCTCTAGGGTGGCATAAGACATGCTGCAGCCCTTAGAGACCTTTCTTGGCATCAGGGCCCTTGGTACTAGAAGTACCAGTTACAAGGGACTTATCTGAATGCCAGGGTGTGCCAATTGTGGATACAATGGTACCTTTTAGGTGAAGGAACACTGGTGCTGGGGCCTGGTTAGCAGGGTCCCAGCACACTTCTCAGTCAAGTCAGCATCAGTATCAGGCAAAAAGTGGGGGGTAACTGCAACAGGGAGCCATTTCTTTACACAAGCCCCCCCCAGCCCACAGGCCAGGAGACTCAGCCCAAGCTGGGAGAGTCTTCCTAGTCTGTCAGGCGAGGAAGAGTAGGAGAAATAGGCTGGTTAGTTGCAGGGCCTACTCTGCCTTACATCCTTCTGTTCAGGTCATTCCCTTTGGGGAACTGACCCACTTCCACAGTGATAGGACCTAGTCTGAATTGCCTCTTGTCTGCCTCTTCAATGTCTCCACCCATTCTTTCTATTTTGGTCTTAGAGGTGTCCACCTCTGCTAACCTTATCTTGGCCAGGGTCACCCCTAGCTTACCCAGAGAGGTTACCCAGAGCTGGAGTAACCCCACCATGACCAATAGGGTCAGGGGGCCTAACTTGCTATTTGGCATGGGGTCAGACCACCATGCTAAGGATAGTGCAGCCATAAAGGCTAACACCCAGCAGAGGCCACTGACAGCTGTCAGTGCCCAGAACCACACCTTTAGCTCTTCACCTCCAAGGGAAGGGGCTAAGTTACAGGCTTCTTTGGGTTCAGGGTGCCTGTCTGCTGTATTAGAGTTGGGGGTTACCACATTTTGTAGTAAACACCCTTCTTCCACTCTTTCTTCTGTTAGCTGAGGGGCCACCCACTCAGGTTTAACAGTTGCCTGACTAGCCAGGACTTCTTGTGGGTCAGGTTGGACTTTATCAGGGCCATTTTTGGAGTTCTCCCCTACTGGAGCAGAATCTCCCTGGCTTGCTGTAACCTTGGCTAAAGGTTGTCCACCCTTCCTACTCTGTTTTCTTTTCTTCTTCTTCTGGGGCCTGCTTGCATTTACTGCAGAGGCAGGACTTCCAGAATCCTTGGGAGAGGACTGGCACTGGACCAGTTCCTCTCTTGGGCTCTGACTAACCTCTGGGTAGTCATTTCCAAGGAGACAATCAAGGGGGAGGTCTGTACTGACTACTACCCTTCTCCAGCTAAGAGTGCCACCCACTTCTATGGGCACTAAAGCCACAGGCCTCTTAGTGACCCTATCTAGGCTAACTCTTACCCTGGCAGTCTCACCTGGGATGTACTGGTTTGAGAGCACCAGCCTGTCATGCACAATAGTGTGACTGGCACAAGTGTCTCTCAGGGCAGTGGTTGGGATTCCATTCACCAGTAGGTGGTGGAAGTGTCTACTTCCCTCTGGAATCTCCAACTCACCTGTTGGGCCCTGTTTCCAGTTGAAGGCTAGGAAGACCTCCTCATCTGAGGAGTCATCTCCCATGGCTACACTGGTTACCCCAGGAATTTTGTTCTGGGGTTTGTTTTTGGGACAAGAAGTGTCCTTGGTGTGGTGCCCAGACTGTTTACAGTTGTGGCACCAGGCCTTAGTGGCATCCCAGTTCTTACCCTGGTACCCACCTTTGTTTTGGGTTGTGTCTTGGGGCCCACCCACCTGTTCTGGTTTTTGGGGGCCTACAGAGGACTCTTTTTCTTTGTTTCTAGTGTTACCCACTTTCTCCTGGGGAGTTTTTGTAACCCCTTTCTTTTGGTCACCCCCAGTGGAAGTTTTGGTTACCCTAGTCTTGACCCAGTGGTCTGCCTTCTTTCCCAATTCTTGGGGAGAAATTGGACCTAGGTCTACCAGATACTGATGCAACTTTTCATTGAAGCAGTTACTTAAAATGTGTTCTTTCATAAACAAATTATAAAGCCCAACATAGTCACACACTTCATTTCCAGTTAACCAACCATCTAGTGTTTTTACTGAGTAGTCTACAAAATCAACCCAGGTCTGGCTCGAGGATTTTTGAGCCCCCCTGAATCTAATTCTATACTCCTCAGTGGAGAATCCAAAGCCCTCAATCAGGGTACCCTTCATGAGGTCATAAGATTCTGCATTTTTTCCAGAGAGTGTGAGGAGTCTATCCCTACACTTTCCAGTGAACATTTCCCAAAGGAGAGCACCCCAGTGAGATCTGTTTACTTTTCTGGTTACACAAGCCCTCTCAAAAGCTGTGAACCATTTGGTGATGTCATCACCATCTTCATATTTTGTTACAATCCCTTTGGGGATTTTTAGGATGTCAGGAGAATCTCTGACCCTATTTAAGTTGCTGCCACCATCGATGGGACCTAGGCCCATCTCTTTTCTTTCCCTTTCTATGGCTAGGAGCTGCTTTTCCAAAGCCAATCTTTTGGCCATCCTGGCTAACAGGAGGTCATCTTCACTGAGAGCATCTGTAAAGAAATGGCTCCCTGTTGCAGTTACCCCCCACTTTTTGCCTGATACTGATGCAGACTTGACTGAGAAGTGTGCTGGGACCCTGCTAACCAGGCCCCAGCACCAGTGTTCCTTCACCTAAAATGTACCATTGTATCCACAATTGGCACACCCTGGCATTCAGATAAGTCCCTTGTAACTGGTACTTCTAGTACCAAGGGCCCTGATGCCAAGAAAGGTCTCTAAGGGCTGCAGCATGTCTTATGCCACCCTAGAGACCCCTCACTCAGCACAGACACACTGCTTACAAGCCTGTGTGTGCTAGTGAGAACAAAATGAGTAAGTCGACATGGCACTCCCCTCAGGGTGCCATGCCAGCCTCTCACTGCCTATGCAGTATAGGTAAGACACCCCTCTAGCAGGCCTTACAGCCCTAAGGCAGGGTGCACTATACCATAGGTGAGGGTACCAGTGCATGAGCACTGTGCCCCTACAGTGTCTAAACAAAACCTTAGACATTGTAAGTGCAGGGTAGCCATAAGAGTATATGGTCTGGGAGTCTGTTTTACACGAACTCCACAGCACCATAATGGCTACACTGAAAACTGGGAAGTTTGGTATCAAACTTCTCAGCACAATAAATGCACACTGATGCCAGTGTACATTTTATTGTAAAATACACCACAGAGGGCACCTTAGAGGTGCCCCCTGAAACTTAACCAACTAGCTGTGTAGGCTGACTGGTTCCAGCAGCCTGCCACACTAGAGACATGTTGCTGGCCCCATGGGGAGAGTGCCTTTGTCACTCTGAGGCCAGTAACAAAGCCTGCACTGGGTGGAGATGCTAACACCTCCCCCAGGCAGGAGCTGTGACACCTGGCGGTGAGCCTCAAAGGCTCACCCCTTTGTCACAGCCCAGCAGGGCACTCCAGCTTAGTGGAGTTGCCCGCCCCCTCCGGCCACGGCCCCCACTTTTGGCGGCAAGGCTGGAGGGAACAAAGAAAGCAACAAGGAGGAGTCACTGGCCAGTCAGGACAGCCCCTGAGGTGTCCTGAGCTGAAGTGACTAACTTTTAGAAATCCTCCATCTTGCAGATGGAGGATTCCCCCAATAGGGTTAGGATTGTGACCCCCTCCCCTTGGGAGGAGGCACAAAGAGGGTGTACCCACCCTCAGGGCTAGTAGCCATTGGCTACTAACCCCCCAGACCTAAACACGCCCTTAAATTTAGTATTTAAGGGCTACCCTGAACCCTAGAAAATTAGATTCCTGCAACAACAAGAAGAAGGACTGCCTAGCTGAAAACCCCTGCAGAGGAAGCCCAGAAGACAACAACTGCCTTGGCTCCAGAAACTCACCGGCCTGTCTCCTGCCTTCCAAAGATCCTGCTCCAGCGACGCCTTCCAAAGGGACCAGCGACCTCGACATCCTCTGAGGACTGCCCCTGCTTCGAAAAGACAAGAAACTCCCGAGGACAGCGGACCTGCTCCAAGAAAAGCTGCAACTTTGTTTCCAGCAGCTTTAAAGAACCCTGCAAGCTCCCCGCAAGAAGCGTGAGACTTGCAACACTGCACCCGGCGACCCCGACTCGGCTGGTGGAGAACCGACACCTCAGGAGGGACCCCAGGACTACTCTGATACTGTGAGTACCAAAACCTGTCCCCCCTGAGCCCCCACAGCGCCGCCTGCAGAGGGAATCCCGAGGCTTCCCCTGACCGCGACTCTTTGAATCCAAAGTCCCGACACCTGGGAGAGACCCTGCACCCGCAGCCCCCAGGACCTGACGGACCGGACTTTCACTGGAGGAGTGACCCCCAGGAGTCCCTCTCCCTTGATCAAGTGGAGGTTTCCCCGAGGAACCCCCCCCTTGCCTGCCTGCAGCGCTGAAGAGATCCCTAGATCTCCCATTGACTTCCATTACAAACCCGACGCTTGTTTCTACACTGCACCCGGCCGCCCCCGCGCTGCTGAGGGTGAAATTTCTGTGTGGGCTTGTGTCCCCCCCGGTGCCCTACAAAACCCCCCTGGTCTGCCCTCCGAAGACGCGGGTACTTACCTGCAAGCAGACCGGAACCGGGGCACCCCCTTCTCTCCATTCTAGCCTATGTGTTTTGGGCACCACTTTGAACTCTGCACCTGACCGGCCCTGAGCTGCTGGTGTGGTGACTTTGGGGTTGCTCTGAACCCCCAACGGTGGGCTACCTTGGACCAAGAACTGAACCCTGTAAGTGTCGTACTTACCTGGTAAAACTAACAAAAACTTACCTCCCCCAGGAACTGTGAAAATTGCACTAAGTGTCCACTTTTAAAACAGCTATTTGTGAATAACTTGAAAAGTATACATGCAATTTTGATGATTTGAAGTTCCTAAAGTACTTACCTGCAATACCTTTCGAATGAGATATTACATGTAGAATTTGAACCTGTGGTTCTTAAAATAAACTAAGAAAAGATATTTTTCTATATAAAAACCTATTGGCTGGATTTGTCCCTGAGTGTGTGTACCTCATTTATTGTCTATGTGTATGTACAACAAATGCTTAACACTACTCCTTGGATAAGCCTACTGCTCGACCACACTACCACAAAATAGAGCATTAGTATTATCTATTTTTACCACTATTTTACCTCTAAGGGGAACCCTTGGACTCTGTGCATGCTATTCCTTACTTTGAAATAGCACATACAGAGCCAACTTCCTACAGCATCCTCAGTGATTTCAGAAATGTGGGACCCTCCTGTGAGGGACTCACCATTTCTGACTAACACAGTTGGAGACAGGACTTGAGGGGTCCTGTTCTCCCTATTTAGGACTGGAGGAGGGACATTGGCCTCCAAGTCACTAATTTCTTCCTCTGTGATGTCATCATCAGAGGGGTTGGCTTTTTCAAACTCTGCCAACAGCTCCTGGAGCTGAATTTTGGTAGGTCTGGAGCCAATGGTTATTTTTTTGATATTACAGAGAGACCTTAGCTCCCTCATCTTAAGATGGAGGTAAGGTGTGGTGTCGAGTTCCACCACATTCATCTCTGTATCAGACATTATTTTGCTAAAAGTTGGAAGACTTTTTAAAGAATCTAACACTGTTTCTAGAATCTAATTTCAAACTTTTAACAAATTTTTAAACTCTAAAAGAAAATGCTAAACAGGGACTTAACACACAAGGCCCTAGCAGGACTTTTAAGAATTTAGAAAAATTTCAAATTGCAAAAATGAATTTCTAATGACAATTTTGGAATTTGTCGTGTGATCAGGTATTGGCTGAGTAGTCCAGCAAATGCAAAGTCTTGTATCCCACCGCTGCCACACCAATGTAGGAAGTTGGCTCTGTATGTGCTATTTCAAAGTAAGGAATAGCATGCACAGAGTGCAAGGGTTCCCCTTAGAGGTAAGATAGTGGCAAAAAGAGATAATACTAATGCTCTATTTTGTGGTAGTGTGGTCGAGCAGTAGGCTTATCCAAGGAGTAGTGTTAAGCATTTGTTGTACATACACATAGACAATAAATGAGGTACACACACTCAGAGACAAATCCAGCCAATAGGTTTTTGTATAGAAAAATATCTTTTCTTAGTTTATTTTAAGAACCACAGGTTCAAATTCTACATGTAATATCTCATTCGAAAGGTATTGCAGGTAAGTACTTTAGGAACTTCAAATCATCAAAATTGCATGTATACTTTTCAAGTTATTCACAAATAGCTGTTTTAAAAGTGGACACTTAGTGCAATTTTCACAGTTCCTAGGGGAGGTAAGTATTTGTTAGTTTTACCAGGTAAGTAAGACACTTACAGGGTTCAGTTCTTGGTCCAAGGTAGCCCACCGTTGGGGGTTCAGAGCAACCCCAAAGTCACCACACCAGCAGCTCAGGGCCGGTCAGGTGCAGAGTTCAAAGTGGTGCCCAAAACACATAGGCTAGAATGGAGAGAAGGGGGTGCCCCGGTTCCGGTCTGCTTGCAGGTAAGTACCCGCGTCTTCGGAGGGCAGACCAGGGGGGTTTTGTAGGGCACCGGGGGGGACACAAGTCCACACAGAAATTTCACCCTCAGCAGCGCGGGGCGGCCGGGTGCAGTGTAGGAACAGGCGTCGGGTTTGCAATGTTAGTCTATGAGAGATCTCGGGATCTCTTCAGCGCTGCAGGCAGGCAAGGGGGGGATTCCTCGGGGAAACCTCCACTTGGGCAAGGGAGAGGGACTCCTGGGGGTCACTTCTCCAGTGAAAGTCCGGTCCTTCAGGTCCTGGGGGCTGCGGGTGCAGGGTCTCTCCCAGGCGTCGGGACTTTAGGTTCATAGAGTCGCGGTCAGGGGAAGCCTCGGGATTCCCTCTGCAGGCGGCGCTGTGGGGGCTCAGGGGGGACAGGTTTTGGTACTCACAGTATCAGAGTAGTCCTGGGGTCCCTCCTGAGGTGTTGGGTCGCCACCAGCCGAATCGGGGTCGCCGGGTGCAGTGTTGCAAGTCTCACGCTTCTTGCGGGGAGCTTGCAGGGTTCTTTAAAGCTGCTGGAAACAAAGTTGCAGCTTTTCTTGGAGCAGGTCCGCTGTCCTCGGGAGTTTCTTGTCTTTTCGAAGCAGGGGCAGTCCTCAGAGGATGTCGAGGTCGCTGGTCCCTTTGGAAGGCGTCGCTGGAGCAGGATCTTTGGAAGGCAGGAGACAGGCCGGTGAGTTTCTGGAGCCAAGGCAGTTGTCGTCTTCTGGTCTTGCGCTGCAGGGGTTTTCAGCTAGGCAGTCCTTCTTCTTGTAGTTGCAGGAATCTAATTTTCTAGGGTTCAGGGTAGCCCTTAAATACTAAATTTAAGGGCGTGTTTAGGTCTGGGGGGTTAGTAGCCAATGGCTACTAGCCCTGAGGGTGGGTACACCCTCTTTGTGCATCCTCCCAAGGGGAGGGGGTCACAATCCTAACCCTATTGGGGGAATCCTCCATCTGCAAGATGGAGGATTTCTAAAAGTCAGAGTCACCTCAGCTCAGGACACCTTAGGGGCTGTCCTGACTGGCCAGTGACTCCTCCTTGTTGCTTTCTTTGTTCCCTCCAGCCTTGCCGCCAAAAGTGGGGGCCGTGGCCGGAGGGGGCGGGCAACTCCACTAAGCTGGAGTGCCCTGCTGGGCTGTGACAAAGGGGTGAGCCTTTGAGGCTCACCGCCAGGTGTCACAGCTCCTGCCTGGGGGAGGTGTTAGCATCTCCACCCAGTGCAGGCTTTGTTACTGGCCTCAGAGTGACAAAGGCACTCTCCCCATGGGGCCAGCAACATGTCTCTAGTGTGGCAGGCTGCTGGAACTAGTCAGCCTACACAGATAGTCGGTTAAGTTTTAGGGGGCACCTCTAAGGTGCCCTCTGTGGTGTATTTTACAATAAAATGTACACTGGCATCAGTGTGCATTTATTGTGCTGAGAAGTTTGATACCAAACTTCCCAGTTTTCAGTGTAGCCATTATGGTGCTGTGGAGTTCGTGTAAAACAGACTCCCAGACCATATACTCTTATGGCTACCCTGCACTTACAATGTCTAAGGTTTTGTTTAGACACTGTAGGGGCACAGTGCTCATGCACTGGTACCCTCACCTATGGTATAGTGCACCCTGCCTTAGGGCTGTAAGGCCTGCTAGAGGGGTGTCTTACCTATACTGCATAGGCAGTGAGAGGCTGGCATGGCACCCTGAGGGGAGTGCCATGTCGACTTACTCATTTTGTTCTCACTAGCACACACAGGCTTGTAAGCAGTGTGTCTGTGCTGAGTGAGGGGTCTCTAGGGTGGCATAAGACATGCTGCAGCCCTTAGAGACCTTTCTTGGCATCAGGGCCCTTGGTACTAGAAGTACCAGTTACAAGGGACTTATCTGAATGCCAGGGTGTGCCAATTGTGGATACAATGGTACCTTTTAGGTGAAGGAACACTGGTGCTGGGGCCTGGTTAGCAGGGTCCCAGCACACTTCTCAGTCAAGTCAGCATCAGTATCAGGCAAAAAGTGGGGGGTAACTGCAACAGGGAGCCATTTCTTTACAGTAGCCATAAGAGTATATGGTCTGGGAGTCTGTCAAACACGAACTCCACAGCACCATAATGGCTACACTGAAAACTGGGAAGTTTGGTATCAAATTTCTCAGCACAATAAATGCACACTGATGCCAGTGTACATTTTATTGTAAAACACACCACAGAGGGCACCTTAGAGGTGCCCCCTGAAACCTTAACCAACTATCTGTGTAGGCTGACTGGTTCCAGCAGCCTGCCACACCAGAGACATGTTGCTGGCCCCATGGGGAGAGTGCCTTTGTCACTCTGAGACCAGTAACAAAGCCTGCACTGGGTGGAGATGCTAACACCTCCCCCAGGCAGGAGCTGTAACACCTGGCGGTGAGCCTCGAAGGCTCACCCCTTTGTCACAGTACCGCAGGACACTCCAGCTAGTGGAGTTGCCCGCCCCCTCCGGCCACGGCCCCCACTTTGGGCGGCAAGGCCGGAGGAAACAAAGAAAACAATAAGGAGGAGTCACTGGCCAGTCAGGACAGCCCCTAAGGTGTCCTGAGCTGAAGTGACTAACTTTTAGAAATCCTCCATCTTGCAGATGGAGGATTCCCCCAATAGGATTAGGGATGTGACCCCCTCCCCTTGGGAGGAGGCACAAAGAGGGTGTACTCACCCTCAGGGCTAGTAGCCATTGGCTACTAACCCCCCAGACCTAAAGAAGCCCTTAAATTTAGTATTTAAGGGCTCCCCTGAACCTAAGATTTAGATTCCTGCAACTTACCTGAAGAAGAGGACTGCTGAGCTGAAAACCCCTGCAGAAAGAAGAAAGAAGACACCAACTGCTTTGGCCCCAGCCCTACCGGCCTGTCTCCTGCCTTCCAAAAGAAACCTGCTCCAGCGACGCTTTCCTAAGGACCAGCGACCCCTGAATCCTCAGAGGACTGCCCTGCTTCAAGAAAAGACAAGAAACTCCCGAGGACAGCGGCACTGCTTCAAAAGAACTGCAACTTTGTTACAGAGGAGCAGATTTAAAGACCCCTGCAAATCCCCGCAAGAAGCGTGAGACTTGCAACACTGCACCCGGCGACCCCGACTCGACTGGTGGAGAACAAACAACTCAGGGAGGACCCTCCGGCGACTCCGAGACCGTGAGTAACCAAAGTTGTACCCACTGAGCCCCCACAGCGACGCCTGCAGAGGGAATCCCGAGGCTCCCCCTGACCGCGACTGCCTGAAACTCCATTTCCCGACGGCTGGAAAAGACCCTGCACCCGCAGCCCCCAGCACCTAAAGGAACGGAACTCCTGTGCAGGAGTGACCCCCAGGAAGCCCTCTCCCTTGCCCAGGTGGTGGCTACCCCGAGGAGCCCCCCCCTTGCCTGCATCGCTGAAGAGACCTCTTGGTCTCCCATTGAAATCTACAGAAAACCCGACGCTTGTTTGCACACTGCACCCGGCCGCCCCCGCGCTGCTGAGGGTGTACTTTTTGTGTGGACTTGTGTCCCCCACGGTGCCCTACAAAACCCCCCTGGTCTGCCCTCCGAAGACGCGGGTACTTACCTGCTGGCAGACTGGAACCGGGGCACCCCCTTCTCTCCATTGAAGCCTATGTGTTTTGGGCACCTCTTTGACCTCTGCACCTGACCGGCCCTGAGCTGCTGGTGTGGTGACTTTGGGGTTGCTCTGAACCCCCAACGGTGGGCTAACTTGGACCAAAAACTGAAACCTGTAAGTGACTTACTTACCTGTGAAATCTAACAAAACTTTACCTCCCCCAGGAACTGTGAAAATTGCAGTGTGTCCACTTTTAAAACAGCTATTTGTGTTTTATGTAAAAAGTATACATGCTAAAGTAATTGTAAGGAAATGCCTCCTTGGCATGGTTGCCCCCTGACTTTTTGCCTTTGCTGATGCTATGTTTACAATTGAAAGTGTGCTGAGGCCTGCTAACCAGGCCCCAGCACCAGTGTTCTTTCCCTAACCTGTACTTTTGTATCCACAATTGGCAGACCCTGGCATCCAGATAAGTCCCTTGTAACTGGTACTTCTAGTACCAAGGGCCCTGATGCCAAGGAAGGTCTCTAAGGGCTGCAGCATGTCTTATGCCACCCTGGAGACCTCTCACTCAGCACAGACACACTGCTTGCCAGCTTGTGTGTGCTAGTGAGGACAAAACGAGTAAGTCGACATGGCACTCCCCTCAGGGTGCCATGCCAGCCTCTCACTGCCTATGCAGTATAGGTAAGACACCCCTCTAGCAGGCCTTACAGCCCTAAGGCAGGGTGCACTATACCATAGGTGAGGGTACCAGTGCATGAGCATGGTACCCCTACAGTGTCTAAACAAAACCTTAGACATTGTAAGTGCAGGGTAGCCATAAGAGTATATGGTCTGGGAGTTTGTCAAACACGAACTCCACAGCACCATAATGGCTACACTGAAAACTGGGAAGTTTGGTATCAAACTTCTCAGCACAATAAATGCACACTGATGCCAGTGTACATTTTATTGCAAAATACACCCCAGAGGGCACCTTAGAGGTGCCCCCTGAAACTTAACCGACTGTCTGTGTAGGCTGATTAGTTCCAGCAGCCTGCCACACTAGAGACATGTTGCTGGCCCCATGGGGAGAGTGCCTTTGTCACTCTGAGGCCAGTAACAAAGCCTGCACTGGGTGGAGATGCTAACACCTCCCCCAGGCAGGAGCTGTAACACCTGGCGGTGAGCCTCAAAGGCTCACCCCTTTGTCACAGCCCAGCAGGGCACTCCAGCTTAGTGGAGTTGCCCGCCCCCTCCGGCCACGGCCCCCACTTTTGGCGGCAAGGCTGGAGGGAACAAAGAAAGCAACAAGGAGGAGTCACTGGCCAGTCAGGACAGCCCCTAAGGTGTCCTGAGCTGAGGTGACTCTAACTTTTAGAAATCCTCCATCTTGCAGATGGAGGATTCCCCCAATAGGGTTAGGATTGTGACCCCCCTCCCCTTGGGAGGAGGCACAAAGAGGGTGTACCCACCCTCAGGGCTAGTAGCCATTGGCTACTAACCCCCCAGACCTAAACACGCCCTTAAATTTAGTATTTAAGGGCTACCCTGAACCCTAGAAAATTAGATTCCTGCAACAACAAGAAGAAGGACTGCCTAGCTGAAAACCCCTGCAGAGGAAGACCAGAAGACAACAACTGCCTTGGCTCCAGAAACTCACCGGCCTGTCTCCTGCCTTCCAAAGAACTCTGCTCCAGCGACGCCTTCCAAAGGGACCAGCGACCTCTGCATCCTCTGAGGACTGCCCTGCTTCGACGACGACAAGAAACTCCCGAGGACAGCGGACCTGCTCCAAAAAGACTGCAACTTTGTTTCAAGAAGCAGCTTTAAAGAACCCTGCAACTCCCCGCAAGAAGCGTGAGACTTCCAACACTGCACCCGGCGACCCCGACTCGGCTGGTGGAGAACCAACACCTCAGGGAGGACCCCCGGACTACTCTACGACTGTGAGTACCAAAACCTGTCCCCCCTGAGCCCCCACAGCGCCGCCTGCAGAGGGAATCCCGAGGCTTCCCCTGACCGCGACTCTCTGAAACCTAAGTCCCGACGCCTGGAAAAGACCCTGCACCCGCAGCCCCCAGGACCTGAAGGACCGGACTTTCACTGCAGAAGTGACCCCCAGGAGTCCCTCTCCCTTGCCCAAGTGGAGGTTTCCCCGAGGAATCCCCCCCTTGCCTGCCTGCAGCGCTGAAGAGATCCCTTGATCTCTCATTGACTTCCATTGCGAACCCGACGCTGGTTCTAACACTGCACCCGGCCGCCCCCGCGCCGCTGAGGGTGAAATTTCTGTGTGGGCTTGTGTCCCCCCCGGTGCCCTACAAAACCCCCCTGGTCTGCCCTCCGAAGACGCGGGTACTTACCTGCTGGCAGACTGGAACCGGGGCACCCCCTTCTCTCCATTGAAGCCTATGCGTTTTGGGCACCACTTTGAACTCTGCACCTGACCGGCCCTGAGCTGCTGGTGTGGTAACTTTGGGGTTGCTCTGAACCCCCAACGGTGGGCTACCTTGGACCAAGAACTGAACCCTGTAAGTGTCTTACTTACCTGGTAAAACTAACAAATAGCGGTGGGGTACAAGACTTTGCATTTGCTGGACTACTCAGCCAATACCTGATCACACGACAAATTCCAAAATTGTCATTAGAAATTGATTTTTGCAATTTGAAAAGTTTTCTAAATTCTTAAAAGACCTGCTAGGGCCTTGTGTTAGATCCTGTTTAGCATTTCTTTTAGAGTTTAAAAGTTTGTAAAAGTTTGAATTAGATTCTAGAACCAGTTTTAGATTCTTAAAAAGTATTCCAACTTTTAGAAGCAAAATGTCTAGCACAGATGTGACTGTGGTGGAACTCGACACCACACCTTACCTCCATCTACAGATGAGAGAGCTAAGGTCACTCTGTAAACTAAAGAAAATAGCAATGGGCCCCAAACCTACCAAAGTACAGCTCCAGGAGCTTTTGGCAGAGTTTGAAAAGGCCAACCCCTCTGAGGATGGCAACTCAGAGGATGAAGATAGTGACTTGGAGGGAAATTCCCCCCCTCCAGTCCTACTTAGGGAGAGCAGGGCTTCTCAAGCCCTGACTCCACAAATAATAGTCAGAGATGCTGGGTCCCTCACAGGAGGGACCAACAACTCTGAAATCACTGAGGATAACCCCAGTGAAGAGGACATCCAGTTAGCCAGGATGGCCAAAAGATTGGCTTTGGTAAGACAGATCCTAGCCATAGAGAGGGAAAGACAAGAGATGGGCGTAGGACCCATCAATGGTGGCAGCAACATAAATAGGGTCAGAGATTCTCCTGACATGTTGAAAATCCCTAAAGGGATTGTAACTAAATATGAAGATGGTGATGACATCACCAAATGGTTCACAGCTTTTGAGAGGGCTTGTGTAACCATAAAAGTGAACAAATCTCACTGGGGTGCTCTCCTTTGGGAAATGTTCACAGGAAAGTGTAGGGATAGACTCCTCACACTCTCTGGAAAAGATGCAGAATCTTATGACCTCATGAAGGGTACCCTGATTGAGGGCTTTGGATTCTCCACTGAGGAGTATAGGATTAGATTCAGGGGGGCTCAAAAAACCTCGAGCCAGACCTGGGTTGACTTTGTAGACTACTCAGTAAAAACACTAGATGGTTGGATTCAAGGCAGTGGTGTAAGTAATTATGATGGGCTGTACAATTTATTTGTGAAAGAACACCTGTTAAGTAATTGTTTCAATGATAAACTGCATCAGCATCTGGTAGACCTAGGACCAATTTCTCCCCAAGAATTGGGAAAGAAGGCGGACCATTGGGTCAAGACTAGGGTGTCCAAAACTTCCACAGGGGGTGACCAAAAGAAAGGGGTCACAAAACCTCCCCAGGGGAAAGGTGGTGAGACAGCCAAAAATAAAAATAGTCAAGAGTCTTCTACAGGCCCCCAAAAATCTGCACAGGAGGGTGGGCCCAGAGCCTCTTCACAAAACAATCCTGGGTACAAGGGTAAAAACTTTGATCCCAAAAAGGCCTGGTGTCGAAACTGTAGTCAGTCTGGACACCAAACTGGAGACAAGGCCTGTCCCAAGAAAAGTTCCACTCCAAACTCCAATCCAGGTAACACTGGAATGGCTAGTCTCCAAGTGGGATCAACAGTGTGCCCAGAGCAAATCAGGGTCCACACTGAAGCTACTCTAGTCTCTGAGGGTGGGGTGGATTTAGCCACACTAGCTGCCTGGCCTCCTAACATGCAAAAATACAGGCAGCAGCTCTTTATTAATGGGACAAGTGTAGAGGGCCTGAGGGATACAGGTGCCAGTATCACCATGGTGACAGAGAAACTGGTTTCCCCTGGCCAATACCTGACTGGAAAAACTTATACAGTCACCAACGCTGACAATCAGACTAAAGCACATCCCATGGCAATGGTAACTTTAGAATGGGGAGGGGTCAATGGCCTGAAACAGGTGGTGGTCTCCTCAAACATCCCAGTAGACTGTCTGCTTGGAAATGACCTGGAGTCCTCAGCATGGGCTGAGGTAGAACTAAAAACCCATGCAGCCATGCTGGGTATCCCTGAACTGGTGTGTGTAAAAACAAGAGCACAATGCAAGGCACAGGGTGAAAAAGTAGAGCTGGAGTCTGGAAAAATGGCCCAGCCTACCAAGAGAAAAGGAAAGTCAGTTGGGAAACCAACTGCAACACAGTCAGAAAAAGAGAACCTCTCTTCTCAGGAAGAAGTTCTGCCCTCTGAGGGAACTGAGCCTTTGGAGCTTGAACCTTATCAGGTTGAGCTCTTAGGCCCAGGGGGACCCTCAAGGGAAGAGCTGTGTAAGGGACAAGAAACCTGTCCCTCTCTTGAAGGCCTTAGGCAGCAAGCTGCTTAAGAGTCCAAGGGCAAGAAAAATGGAACACATAGGGTCTATTGGGAAGATGGACTCCTGTACACTGAGGCCAGAGACCCCAAACCTGGTGCCACTAGGAGAGTGGTAGTGCTTCAGTCGTTCAGAGAGTTTATTCTGACCTTAGCCCATGATATTCCCCTTGCTGGGCATTTGGGACAAACCAAGACGTGGGAGAGGTTAGTCAACCACTTCTACTGGCCCAATATGTCCCAGAAGGTTAAGGAGTTTTGTCTCTCCTGCCCCACCTGTCAATCCAGTGGTAAGACAGGTGGGCACCCAAAGGCCCCCCTCATTCCACTTCCAGTGGTGGGGGTCCCCTTTGAAAGAGTGGGTGTGGACATAGTTGGTCCACTGGAACCTCCCACAGCCTCAGGAAATATGTACATCCTAGTAGTAGTGGATCATGCTACTAGGTATCCTGAAGCTATTCCCCTTAGGTCGACTACTGCCCCTGCAGTAGCCAAGGCCCTCATTGGTATCTTTACCAGAGTGGGTTTCCCTAAGGAGGTGGTGTCTGACAGAGGTACCAACTTCATGTCAGCATACCTAAAACACATGTGGAATGAGTGTGGAGTGACTTACAAATTCACTACACCATACCATCCACAAACTAATGGCTTAGTTGAGAGATTCAACAAGACATTAAAAGGCATGATCATGGGGCTCCCAGAAAAACTCAAAAGGAGATGGGATGTCCTCTTGCCATGTCTGCTTTTTGCTTACAGAGAGGTGCCACAGAAGGGAGTAGGATTCTCACCCTTTGAACTTCTGTTTGGTCACCCTGTAAGGGGACCACTTGCTCTTGTTAAAGAAGGCTGGGAGAGACCTCTTCATGAGCCTAAACAAGACATAGTGGACTATGTACTTGGCCTTCGCTCTAGAATGGCAGAGTACATGGAAAAGGCAACCAAAAACCTTGAGGCCAGCCAACAGCTCCAGAAGTTTTGGTATGACCAAAAGGCTGCACTGGTTGAGTTCCAACCAGGGCAGAAAGTCTGGGTTCTGGAGCCTGTGGCTCCCAGGGCACTCCAGGACAAATGGAGTGGCCCTTACCCAGTGCTAGAAAGGAAGAGTCAGGTCACCTACCTGGTGGACCTGGGCACAAGCAGGAGCCCCAAGAGGGTGATCCATGTGAACCGCCTTAAGCTCTTCCATGACAGGGCTGATGTAAATCTGTTGATGGTAACAGATGAGGATCAGGAGGCAGAGAGTGAACCTCTCCCTGATCTTCTGTCATCAGACCCAAAAGATGGCTCAGTAGATGGGGTGATCTACTCAGACACCCTCTCTGGCCAACAGCAAGCTGATTGTAGGAGAGTCCTACAACAGTTTCCTGAACTGTTCTCCTTAACCCCTGGTCAGACACACCTGTGTACCCATGATGTGGACACAGGAGACAGCATGCCTGTCAAAAACAAAATCTTTAGATAGTCTGACCATGTTAAGGAAAGCATCAAGGTGGAAGTCCACAAGATGCTGGAATTGGGAGTAATTGAGCGCTCTGACAGCCCCTGGGCTAGCCCAGTGGTCTTAGTCCCCAAACCTCACACCAAAGATGGAAAGAAAGAGATGAGGTTTTGTGTGGACTACAGAGGGCTCAACTCTGTCACCAAGACAGATGCTCATCCAATTCCTAGAGCTGATGAGCTCATAGACAAATTAGGTGCTGCCAAATTCTTAAGTACCTTTGACTTGACAGCAGGGTACTGGCAAATAAAAATGGCACCTGGCGCAAAAGAGAAAACAGCATTCTCCACCCCTGATGGGCATTATCAGTTTACTGTTATGCCCTTTGGTTTAAAGAATGCCCCTGCCACCTTCCAAAGGTTGGTGAATCAAGTCCTTGCTGGTTTGGAGGCCTTTAGCACAGCTTATCTTGATGATATTGCTGTCTTTAGCTCCACCTGGCAGGATCACCTGGTCCACCTGAAGAAGGTTTTGAAGGCTCTGCAATCTGCAGGCCTCTCTATCAAGGCATCCAAATGCCAGATAGGGCAGGGAACTGTGGTTTACTTGGGCCACCTTGTAGGTGGAGGCCAAGTTCAGCCACTCCAACCCAAGATCCAGACTATTCTGGACTGGGCAGCTCCAAAAACCCAGACTCAAGTCAGGGCATTCCTTGGCTTGACTGGGTACTACAGGAGGTTTGTGAAGGGATATGGATCCATTGTGACAGCCCTCACAGAACTCACCTCCAGGAAAATGCCCAAGAAAGTAAACTGGACTGTAGAATGCCAACAGGTCTTTGACACCCTGAAACAAGCTATGTGCACAGCACCAGTTCTAAAAGCTCCAGATTATTCTAAGCAGTTCATTGTGCAGACAGATGCCTCTGAACATGGGATAGGGGCAGTTTTGTCCCAAACAAATGATGATGGCCTTGACCAGCCTGTTGCTTTCATTAGCAGGAGGTTACTCCCCAGGGAGCAGCGTTGGAGTGCCATTGAGAGGGAGGCCTTTGCTGTGGTTTGGTCCCTGAAGAAGCTGAGACCATACCTCTTTGGGACTCTGTAAGGAAATGCCTCCTTGGCATGGTTGCCCCCTGACTTTTTGCCTTTGCTGATGCTATGTTTACAATTGAAAGTGTGCTGAGGCCTGCTAACCAGGCCCCAGCACCAGTGTTCTTTCCCTAACCTGTACTTTTGTATCCACAATTGGCAGACCCTGGCATCCAGATAAGTCCCTTGTAACTGGTACTTCTAGTACCAAGGGCCCTGATGCCAAGGAAGGTCTCTAAGGGCTGCAGCATGTCTTATGCCACCCTGGAGACCTCTCACTCAGCACAGACACACTGCTTGCCAGCTTGTGTGTGCTAGTGAGGACAAAACGAGTAAGTCGACATGGCACTCCCCTCAGGGTGCCATGCCAGCCTCTCACTGCCTATGCAGTATAGGTAAGACACCCCTCTAGCAGGCCTTACAGCCCTAAGGCAGGGTGCACTATACCATAGGTGAGGGTACCAGTGCATGAGCATGGTACCCCTACAGTGTCTAAACAAAACCTTAGACATTGTAAGTGCAGGGTAGCCATAAGAGTATATGGTCTGGGAGTCTGTCAAACACGAACTCCACAGCACCATAATGGCTACACTGAAAACTGGGACGTTTGGTATCAAACTTCTCAGCACAATAAATGCACACTGATGCCAGTGTATATTTTATTGTAAAATACACCACAGAGGGCACCTTAGAGGTGCCCCCTGAAACTTAACCGACTATCTGTGTAGGCTGACTAGTTTTAGCAGCCTGCCACAAACCGAGACATGTTGCTGGCCCCATGGGGAGAGTGCCTTTGTCACTCTGAGGCCAGTAACAAAGCCTGCACTGGGTGGAGATGCTAACACCTCCCCCAGGCAGGAATTGTCACACCTGGCGGTGAGCCTCAAAGGCTCACCTCCTTTGTGCCAACCCAGCAGGACACTCCAGCTAGTGGAGTTGCCCGCCCCCTCCGGCCAGGCCCCACTTTTGGCGGCAAGGCCGGAGAAAATAATGAGAAAAACAAGGAGGAGTCACTGACCAGTCAGGACAGCCCCTAAGGTGTCCTGAGCTGAGGTGACTCTAACTTTTAGAAATCCTCCATCTTGCAGATGGAGGATTCCCCCAATAGGGTTAGGATTGTGACCCCCTCCCCTTGGGAGGAGGCACAAAGAGGGTGTACCCACCCTCAGGGCTAGTAGCCATTGGCTACTAACCCCCCAGACCTAAACACGCCCTTAAATTTAGTATTTAAGGGCTACCCTGAACCCTAGAAAATTAGATTCCTGCAACTACAAGAAGAAGGACTGCCTAGCTGAAAACCCCTGCAGAGGAAGACCAGAAGACGACAACTGCCTTGGCTCCAGAAACTCACCGGCCTGTCTCCTGCCTTCCAAAGATCCTGCTCCAGCGACGCCTTCCAAAGGGACCAGCGACCTCGACATCCTCGGAGGACTGCCCCTGCTTCGAAAAGACAAGAAACTCCCGAGGACAGCGGACCTGCTCCAAGAAAAGCTGCAACTTTGTTTCCAGCAGCTTTAAATAACCCTGCAAGCTCCCCGCAAGAAGCGTGAGACTTGCAACACTGCACCCGGCGACCCCGACTCGGCTGGTGGCGATCCAACACCTCAGGAGGGACCCCAGGACTACTCTGATACTGTGAGTACCAAAACCTGTCCCCCCTGAGCCCCCACAGCGCCGCCTGCAGAGGGAATCCCGAGGCTTCCCCTGACCGCGACTCTTTGAACCTAAAGTCCCGACGCCTGGGAGAGACCCTGCATCCGCAGCCCCCAGGACCTGAAGGACCGGACTTTCACTGGAGAAGTGACCCCCAGGAGTCCCTCTCCCTTGCCCAAGTGGAGGTTTCCCCGAGGAATCCCCCCCTTGCCTGCCTGCAGCGCTGAAGAGATCCCGAGATCTCTCATAGACTAACATTGCGAACCCGACGCTTGTTTCGACACTGCACCCGGCCGCCCCCGCGCTGCTGAGGGTGAAATTTCTGTGTGGACTTGTGTCCCCCCCGGTGCCCTACAAAACCCCCCTGGTCTGCCCTCCGAAGACGCGGGTACTTACCTGCAAGCAGACCGGAACCGGGGCACCCCCTTCTCTCCATTCTAGCCTATGTGTTTTGGGCACCACTTTGAACTCTGCACCTGACCGGCCCTGAGCTGCTGGTGTGGTAACTTTGGGGTTGCTCTGAACCCCCAACGGTGGGCTACCTTGGACCAAGAACTAAGCCCTGTAAGTGTCTTACTTACCTGGTTAACCTAACAAATACTTACCTCCCCTAGGAACTGTGAAAATTGCACTAAGTGTCCACTTTTAAAACAGCTATTTGTGAATAACTTGAAAAGTATACATGCAATTTTGATGATTTGAAGTTCCTAATGTACTTACCTGCAATACCTTTCAAACAAGATATTACATGTTAAATTTGAACCTGTGGTTCTTAAAATAAACTAAGAAAAGATATTTTTCTATAACAAAACATATTGGCTGGATTTGTCTCTGAGTGTGTGTACCTCATTTATTGTCTATGTGTATGTACAACAAATGCTTAACACTACTCCTTGGATAAGCCTACTGCTCGACCACACTACCACAAAATAGAGCATTAGTATTATCTCTTTTTACCACTATTTTACCTCTAAGGGGAACCCTTGGACTCTGTGCATGCTATTCCTTACTTTGAAATAGCACATACAGAGCCAACTTCCTACAGTAGTGCAAAGAGTTAACAACTGCGCTGTGAAGTGCGTGCTTTTTATTGTCATTGTATTTCCACAGTGCTTACTTCACCTGGAGGTGTTGAAGGGACAGCTATTAAAAAATAAAAGGTATTGCATATCCTCTGATATTACTTAAATCTACATTCTGGAACCACAGTTTAAGCTTAAACCTTTTTGTAGTGGCCTATCTTATACTGTGTGTAATGCAAATATAAAATAATGCCTTACATATTCACAGTGCTTTCTGACACAGGCTGTGACCTCGTGACACTAAAAATACAGAAGTCACTATTATCAACTGCACTAACCAAGATTTAGTTCTGTCACTCTCTGGTTACACGCAGACCTCTGCAGTGCATTAACTAATAGAGGTTTCATAATGCAATAATGCACTACAGTTCCTTTACCAATGAGTAACAACTTTTTTTTATTTATTTTTCATTTAAGCTGGCTGTTATTTTATATGTAGCTTCCTGACAGTGAAAGACCTAAAAAAAAAACGTAGAGAATATTTTGGGTTTGTTTATGAGAGGCTTGCGCTGCTGGAGCATCACTTTTTTTTACGCTCCAGCGGCGCAAGCCTCTCAATCATACCTATGAGGTGACGCAAAGCCTTCCTGAGTGGCTTTGAATGGCATTGTAGATATGGAGAAAGGCAAAGCAGTGCAAGCTGCTGCATTGCCTTACTTTGCGTCGAGGAGGCGTTCCATGGGCGTAGTGGTAGGTGTTCCCATGCAACACGCATGGATTTTGACGCTGCCCCAGATTTACAATATGAGGAGAAATGTTTTCATTTCTCCTTGTTTTTTCCTCTTTCCATGTGTGTTGCTATCTGCCGCACATCTAGAAAGGATTGTTTTTGTGCCGGAAGGTGCCCCTTCCTGCACAAATACTATCCTGCCTATATTGGCGCTAGGCAACAATCGTGCGCCAGCGCATGGGGAAAGGACAGAAATGCACTGTATTTCATAAATACGGTGCATTCCTGCCCTTTTATATTGGCTTGGGGCAGTGTAGCAAGAAAACCTGTGGCACTGTCATATGCCATATCATCATAAAGAAGTACCTTTGTTTTTAGCCACACCCTTGACCACTCCCCAACACTCACTGACCTTTGGTTTGCTATACACTGTTTAATATTATTTCCTCACAGTAAAAATGATTTGCTGTGGGCAAAGGGGGACGTTTATTATTGTTGTTGATGATGAGGAGTACCAGGTTCTAGACATTTTTATCAGAAGGGGGTCCTTACACCTAAAAATGTTTAAGAGGGGGTCCCGGCATCATAAAGTTTGAAGACCTCTGCTTTAAGGCCTACATCTTCTGCCCCAGTCTGCTTCCCTTTGGTGGTAAGTGTGGGGGAAACTCTTTGCTCCTGCTGTAACTTTATGATATTGTGGATGGAAGGTAAGAGAATGAAAGAAGTCCATAGCGATCACTGGAGTTTTGGTCTCATTATATGTAGAACCCTTCTCTGCCATAAGTATGAAATCCGCATTCTTTTAGAGGAGGAACAGTATGATTCCCTGTGTTCCTTACAGAGACCTAGCTTTATGATTGCTCTATCCCGGACATTAACCAGGCACTCCCACCAGGTTACTACATCTGTCGGAGAGATTGGCCGCAGAAAAGGTGAGGAGGAATCGCCATTATCCTAAAAGATATCAATAAATGTCTATTTAATTCTCTAGACAACCCAAACTGTGACAACATTGACTTTACTATTAATCTCTCCCCCACATTCATTTTCTCTGGGATGCTAATATATCTTCCCCCCCCCCCCGGTCCTAGTTCTAGGTTTATGTATAGGTTTCCTTAAACTGTGGCTGGTCTCATAATTGGGAAAAAACAACTACACATTGTTAGATTTTAATGTTCATCTTAAGGAAGCTACTAACCCTCAAGTGACTAAAATCCTGCAAGACCTGGACAGGATGCAGTTAACGCAAAAGGTTAATGGACCTACGCATGTCAAGGGTCAGCTGTTACTGCTCATTACTAAATAGTGTCTGCCTTAATGTAAAGGCCACCCGACAAATAGCTTCGACAGATCATGCCCTTATTGCATTCACACTGGAAGGCCCCTCTGGTGGCCCCAAAGCTAAGACTAAATATAGTAAGGGCTGTAAGTGGTCTAGTCTTAAAGAGTCTTGGAGATCAGTGCTGGCCAGTACAAGACCAGTGTTAGGTTATGACTTGGATGAAAGTAACTTGAGGTTGAATACCTGGATACAGCATTCATTTGACACCACCATTACTTTCTCCATTATAAGAAAAAGCAGGAAAGAAAAGTCTGCACCATGGTTTAATGAACAGCTAATGGCTTTAAAAAAAAAAAAAAAAGGTTGCAAAAAGCTGGAAAGAATATGGATACGTCAATATGATAATTGACCCGTGCCTACCATCTAGAGATCAGGAAGGCTCAAGCTGCTTACTATGAAGACCTTTTGGGTAAGGCTGCGAATGTCCAGAGGGAATTGTTTCAGATTGTACAGCCCCTAAATACCCTTAAAGCTGGTAACCCACCCCCAGCTCCCACAGAAGAACACTGTAATGAGCTTGCAACCTATTTTCAGGATAAAGTGGAGAGAATTTACACAGAATTACTAAAGGGAAGAGATGTATCACCTACAATAGCAGGAGCCCCCCTGTTTGGAAAGCTATGTACTCTTGATAGTTTCCGTCTTATCAAAGAAGAGAACGTCCCGGCCGTGCTAAGGTCAGTAACACTGGTACCCCCCCCTTGGAGTTGGCGCCTCCGCGTATCATCTGGGAAGGTAGACAGGAGATTTGACCTGCTATCTTGGATCTTTCAAACCTCTCCATTATATCAGGTTCAGTCCCGCTGGAATGGAAGCAGGCAGTAGTCAAAGCACTGTTGAAGAAAGCTGGCCTCCATCCTGCCTTACCTGCCAATTACAGGCCCTTTTACTTGCTGCCATTTTTGGGAAAAGTTATAGAGAGGCACATCAACAAGTCCCTCTCTAATAACTTCGAGATAAATTGGCAACTTGACTCGACCCAAAACAGCTTTCGGCCTAAACAAAGCACGGAATTGGCCATGCTATAACTTACGGAGGAGGTCAAACAACTCCTTGATAAAGAGGCAGCGGCCGCAATCATTCTACTAGATTTTAGTGCAGCATTCAACACTGTTGACCATGAAATCCTAGGACTTAGGTTGAGTGAGATAGGGGTAAAGAAACAATCCTTAAAATGGCTGTGCTCTTTTCTTAAAGACAGATCCTTTCAGGTCTGGGATCCCCCATTCTTATCTGAAGTCTTCCCCCTCAAATATGTGGTGCCGCAGAGGTCCACTTTTAGCCTAACGCTTTACAACATTTATTTGCAGCCTTTGGCTGCTTTGATGAAGGGATTTGGGGTAGCCATTATTTCTTACGCCAATGATATGCAGCTGGTGGTCTCTATTTCCTTTAATAACGGTACCCAAGATAGGTTGGAACCCTGTCTGGATATGGTCGCCCTATGGATGCCAAATTGCTCTCTAAAACTAAATGGAGAGAAAACTGAGCTGCTCATGGTCCAAAATAATGCCTTCCTTGGCAGTCCGGGAGGATGCACTGGATTGTCCTAGGAGCCTTGGGACCTCTCCTCAGCCCTCAAATACTATAAAAAAGTCTAGGGATTTGATTAGACAGTTCTCTGTCAATGGAAGTGCAGGTAAAAAAAAATGATGTGCTCATGTTTTGCCTCACTAAGGATGCGGCGCAGAATTCTGCACCTATTACCTTTCACATCCAGGAGAATCGTGGCGTTGATATTGTCCCACCTAGACTATGGGAATTCCTTATATTTAGGATCACTTAAATCAGTCCTTAAGAGACTACAGATTGTTCAGAATGCTGCGGCCAGGACCATTCTTAAATTACCAAAGCAGGCCCCAGTGAAAGAGGCTTTGGCCTCTCGGCATTGGCTCTAGGTGGAGGAAAGAATTAAATTCAAGGTGCTGTGTCTCACTCACGGAGCGGTTAATGACGAAGGGCCGAAGCTGGTTAGGGATCTTTTTACTTTATACCCTCCCAGCAGAACTCCAAGGTCCGCTAGTTCTGGTCTGCTGAAGGTCTCTCGGATTCATAGGGCTTCATGGGGAGGAAGATCTTTCTTCTACATCTCCCCTAAATTGTGGAACTCTTTGCCACGCGGATTGAGAATAGTCTAATTAAATTATTTTCAGGAAATGTCTTAAAACTTGGCTCTGGCCAATCTCTTGAATCACCTGCTAACTGGAGTGGTGCTGCATATTTTCATAGCGCGGGGAAGCCTCCAGGTAGCCATGCACTTTATAAACCCCGATAAGATAAGGCTGTTGTAAAAGGACAGGTCGTCTGGCGGTAAAGGCCTCAACAGATAGTTATCCACACCCTCCTTCGGGGATCCGGTGTAGTGATCATGCCAAGTATCCTCAAACTGGCCATCTTCCTGCAATGCTGATTATTTGTCTTCATCGAACATGAAGAACTCTTCCTGTCCTTTCACATGTGGCTATGAGGATGAGGGTTTTTCAATGTCCACCTGTTTGTCCTCCATCTCGGTTGTTCCGGAATATCTTTCCGGGATGTGAAGATTCCTCAAGGATTTGTCAAACTTCTTTTTACTCTGAAGGAGGGTTGCCATTTCGGCCTCGAGTCTATGTGTTTGTGTTCAACCTAGAGCGCCCTTTGTTTGGTGCTGAGTGTGGGATGTGTCTTTAACTGTGGCACCAGCGGTTCTTTCACTTTTGGCTCCTTGCCCTATTTCTTCACTCCCTCTTGAGCACCTGCTTGCGTTGAGGGTTTGCACAAACGTTTGTCTCTATCAGTGTCCTTTGGTTCAGACTGATGCAGCTCCTTATGCTTGTGGTGGCCTTCAGTCGTTAGATGCTTCAAAGTTGAGGCAGCTTTTGGTGACTTAAGAGTCTGAGGGCTAAGCATCTTAGCTTATCAGCATTTTTGTTACCACCTGCAGTTTTATTTTGGTGTCTCTCGCCACTCTTCTTGTGGATTCCATGTTTTCGGCATCAGCAGTGCTACCTTTAGCGTCCAACTCCCCTCCCTGTGCTGGTTCGGCCCCCTCAATGTTTTCCTCATCCTTGCTGGACAGAGCAAGATCCTTAAGGGATTCCTGTGTCTTGTGCGTGCTAGCCATGGTGTGGTGTACTAGTCATAGTGGGAGTCTTCCATAGAGTGTCTTCGGTGCAAATGTGGCATAGACCTCATAATCTTTGTTTTTATCAGGCTTCAGTGTAGCTCACTTCAAGAGCTTTGAATTTCACTATTGGACTGATGCACCAGATGCTCAACCTGTGTCTCCTATGTCACCATCTGTCCAAACTCTGCTCCTTTCTAGTAAGCGGTGCACCTGTGTGTGAGTAGCGTGGCTGTGTCAGGGCTGAACATCTATCATGTTTTTTTAATGCATTTTGGGGGATGTGCCTGTGTGAATGCAGAATTAATACTGCCTTTTGTGAGTGCAGGATTTGTGGTCTACGGGTTGAATGTTGTGCCTGTTTGAGTACAGAGTAAGCCATATGCCTGTGTGAGTGCAGCATGAGGGATGTGCCTATGTCAGGGCATCAGTGTGACTGTAGATCCTAGGTCTTTGTGTGCATGCAGTTTACAAAAACCAAACCTATTGGCTTTGGTGATGTTTTAAAGGTTATGGCTTTGACTTTCAGAAATGCAGTGCATTTAGCAGAAAAACAATAGAGTGTCTCTGAGACTCGTAGTGAGTTTTGATATTGCAGACTGTTGAAGGAGGTTGAGGAGTATCGGGGACAGCTGACCGACTGAGACACCACCCTAGAGAGGGAAGCAGTTACTGTGCTTGCATGAGGGCCCATGGCAACCTAGCTACGCTACTGCTGGGGGCCCGCTCACATCTCACCGAGGTGCTATTCAGCTCCTGGCTGAGAGCTGGAAGCGCAAGCAAATGAGCTTTTAGAGGTTTTAGGCAGATAAAAGGGAACTTTCAAACAGTACCCTCTGTAAAACATTTATGACAAATTTGAATATACCAAGAAATGTAATTGCAATAACTTAAAAAAGTACAAGAATTAACTTTTGAGTTGGTTGGTAGGCAGAGATAACTTTATTAAGTTTAATAATGCTTCCCAGTGCTTTCCTATGGAACAGCGAACCTGGCTACAGTGGAAATAACTTTAAGGGCTGTATCAATATAAGGACATGCGTTACATTAAACCTACACATGGCCTACCTTAAAGTAACAGGGGTAACTTACTAATATTTAAAAGGAGGGTTTAGGCCTGTGAAAAAGGCGGGGGGGGGGGGGATTTTGACAGGCCGAACTTGCAGCTTTATACCTGCACAGACAGGCTACAGTAGCAGGCCTGCAGTCATATTTTGCACTGTCACTTTAGTGGTGGCAAAATGTGTGCTCCAGTCCAATAATGTCAGTTAACTTGCAGTCCTTGGGTATACTTTGTACCATATATTAGGGACTTAGTTAAATTTGCCACTTAGGTGAATATACAATGTTTCAGGGGTCAGGGCCCATGCACGTGGGGCTGATTAGCGGAGTCCCAGTACACATACAAAAAAAAAAAAAGCACTGAAATTAAGCAAAAAGTGAGGGTGACCAAACAAAACAAAATGGTAGATAACCGTGCAAAAAGAAGCATTTTCTTGTAATCAATTTAGAACATAGTTACATGACCTAAATTTAAGGTCCCTCTCAATGTAATGCATGCAATATTGAGAATACAGCAACGATTGTTCCAGAACGACAAAATACCTGTGTACAAGAGCCAAGGTGAGCCTTCAATCCTGAGACACTGCTGTACACTGATACGCAGCCCTGAAAAATCAAAAAGGTCTATATATAACAAATATTGTGGTAAACAATCAAATATACCTCAAGAACGAATACAAGAGTCTTTTTATGTATGCTGTTCACTGCTGTGATATGTTTAGCTTTTATCGTGCAGCAGTAACACAAGGTGTCGAAAGAAATGTTTGTGATTCATATATTAGAGTGGCAGAACATAGAGGCAGACATCAGTGGAAGAATAACAACATTTAATCTGCCCAATTCAGAGCAGCTACACCATCCCAGTGACTATTTAATTTACAACTGAGTTACAGATTCACAAACTGCATAGTGCAATGTGTTGCAGCAGTCAGTGTGCTGACTGTTATGAGCAGTCACATTTTAGCCCTGCCCTTCTCCTCCCCATTACCTTCAATTACTGCGAGTTCCACTGTCTCTTGTTGCTGTTCTGATCAGCGGTGTCTTGAGTTCTCAGAGTGCTATCCCACAGGGACAACATAACTCAAAGGGGAAAGACAGCACAGGTAAGCAAATCCTGGCTCTTTCTGCAACTTTATTGCTTGGGTTAGATCCCCTGCCATACACCCCCCCCACCCCAATGTTTGGCTAGTGACAGCTTTTTGATGCCTACTGGTTTTATGCGCTTTATAAATTTAAGATTCAATTCAGTTCAAACTTGCAAAACCCTTCATTTGATTAGTTTCAATTGTCGAGCCTTTAACTGAATGTACTCCCTGGAGTGCAAGCTTTGAAAGAGCTTGTAGGCAAACTCGCATAAATTATTCTGAAAGACTGCCCTTAAACCTACAGTTTTAGGCCTGTGGTCAACATGTACAGAGTTGATCATGAAAGTGTGACCAGAAAAAACAGAAGCGTTTGCATTTGATCTTTTACTGGTGTTTAAAATGAATCTATGACTGTAGAGGGGGAAGCAGGGAGTGTTGCTCACCACATGCATAAAATCCCTGGCACCTTCTCTTAGTGACAGCAGGGACCTAACAAAATGTTAGTTTTTTTTTAATAAGGTCTCGAACTTGTCCAAAAGGCTGAAACCCATGTAGTTTCAGGCACTTCAAGACGTAACAGACGTTCACGAATACCAAGACCTCTTCACTGGCTACCCATCAGCTCCAGAGTTTCTTTCATACCTGTAGGAAGTTGGCTCTGTATGCACTATTTCAAAGTAAGGAATAGCATGCACAGAGTCCAAGGGTTCCCCTTAGAGGTAAGATAGTGGCAAAAAGAGATAATACTAATGCTCTATTTTGTGGTAGTGTGGTCGAGCAATAGGCTTATCAGAGGGTAGTGTTAAGCATTTGTTGTACATACACACAGGCAATAAATGAGGAACACACACTCAGAGACAATTCCAGGCCAATAGGTTTTTGTATAGAAAAATATATTTTCTTAGTTTATTTTAAGAACCACAGGTTCAAATTCTACATGCAATATCTCATTTGAAAGGTATTGCAGGTAAGTACTTTAGGAACTTTGAATAATCACAATAGCATATATACTTTTGAAATAAAACACATATAGCTATTTTAAAACTAGACAGTGCAATTTTCACAGTTCCTGGGGGAGGTAAGTTATTGTTAGTTCTTGCAGGTAAGTAAACCACCTACGGGGTTCAAATTGGGGTCCAAGGTAGCCCACCGTTGGGGGTTCAGAGCAACCCCAAAGTTACCACACCAGCAGCTCAGGGCCGGTCAGGTGCAGAGTTCAAAGTGGTGCCCAAAACACATAGGCTTCAATGGAGAAGGTGTTGCCCCGGTTCCAGTCTGCCAGCAGGTAAGTACCCGCATCTTCGGAGGGCAGACCAGGGGGGTTTTGGAGGGCACCGGGGGGGGACCACAAGTCAACACAGAAAGTACACCCTCAGCAGCACGGGGGCGGCCGGGTGCAGTGTGCAAACACGCGTCGGGTTTTCAATAGGTTTCAATGGGAGACCAAGGGGTCTCTTCAGCGATGCAGGCAGGCAAGGGGGGGGGCTCCTCGGGGTAGCCACCACCTGGGCAAGGGAGAGGGCCTCCTGGGGGTCGCTCCTGCACTGGAGTTCCGATCCTTCAGGTCTTGGGGGCTGCGGGTGCAGGGTCTTTTCCAGGCTTCGGGATCTGGGAGTCAGACAGTCGCGGTCAGGGGGAGCCTGGGGATTCCCTCTGTAGGCGTCGCTGTGGGGGCTCAGGGGGGACAACTTTGGTTACTCACAGTCTCTGAGTCGCCGGGGAGTCCTCCCTGAAGCGTTGTTTCTTCACCAGTCGAGTCGGGGTCGCCGGGTGCAGAGTTGCAAGTCTCACGCTTCTGGCGGGAATTGCAGGGGTCTTTAAATTGCTTCTTTGAGACAAAGTTGCAGTCTTGGGTGAACAGGGCCGCTGTTCTCGGGAGTTTCTTGGTCCTTTTAGAGCAGGGCAGTCCTCTGAGGATTCAGAGGTCGCTGGTCCTGGGGAAAGCGTCGCTGGAGCAGTTTTCTTCCGAAGGGGGGAAGACAGGCTGGTAGGGCTGGGCCCAAAGCAGTTGGTGTCTCTGTCTTCTCTGCAGGGTTTTTCAGCTCAGCAGTCCTCTTTTTCTTAGGTTGCAGTAATCTAAGGTTCAGGCGAGCCCCTAAATACAGAATTTAGGGGTGTGTTTAGGTCAGGGAGGGCAGTAGCCAATGGCTACTACCCCTGAGGGTGGCTACACCCTCTTTGTGCCTCCTCCCAAGGGGAGGGGGGGTCACATTCCTATCCCTATTGGGGGGATCCTCCATCTGCAAGCTGGAGAATTCCTAAAAGTCAGAGTCACTTCAGCTCAGGTTGCCTTAGGGGCTGTCCTGACTGGTCAGTGACTCCTCCTTGTTTTTCTCATTATCTCCTCCGGCCTTGCCGCCAAAAGTGGGGCTGTGGCCGGAGGGGGCGGGCAACTCCACTAGCTGGAATGCCCTGTGGCGCTGGAACAAAGGGGGTGAGCCTTTGAGGCTCACCGCCAGCTGTTACAGCTCCTGCAAGGGGGAGGTGATAGCATCTCCACCCAGTGCAGGCTTTGTTACTAGCCACAGAGTGACAAAGGCACTCTCCCCATGTGGCCAGCAACATGTCTCAAGTGTGGCAGGCTGCTAAAACCAGTCAGCCTACACAGGTAGGTGGTTAAGGTTTCAGGGGGCACCTCTAAGGTGCCCTCTGGGGTGTACTTTACAATAAAATGTACACTGGCATCAGTGTGCATTTATTGTGCTGAGAAGTTTGATACCAAACTTCCCAGTATTCAGAGTAGCCATTATGGAGCTGTGGAGTTCGTTTTTGACAGACTCCCAGCCCATATACTCTTATCGCTACCCTGCACTTACAATGTCTAAGGTTTTGCTTAGACACTGTAGGGGCATAGTGCTCATGCACATATGCCCTCACCTGTGGTATAGTGCACCCTGCCTTAGGGCTGTAAGGCCTGCTAGAGGGGTGACTTACCTATGCCACAGGCAGTGTGAGGTTGGCATGGCACCCTGAGGGGAGTGCCATGTCGACTTAGTCATTTTCTCCCCACCAACACACACAAGCTGGCAAGCAGTGTGTCTGTGCTGAGTGAGGGGTCCCTAGGGTGGCATAAGACATGCTGCAGCCCTTAGAGACCTTCCCTGGTATCAGGGCCCTTGGTACCAGGGGTACCAGTTACAAGGGACTTACCTGGGTGCCAGGGTTGTGCCAATTGTGGAGACAATGGTACATTTTAGGTGAAAGAACACTGGTGCTGGGGCCTGGTTAGCAGGATCCCAGCACACTTCTCAGTCAAGTCAGCATCAGTATCAGGCAAAAAGTGGGGGGTAACTGCAACAGGGAGCCATTTCTTTACAGCGACAATCAAGCATTCCTGGGAGGCTGGGCTCTCGAGGAGTACAGGTTTCCTTAGCTTTTGGAGATCCTGAAGCTTAACAGGAGGCTTGTCAACTAGTCCTTGGAGTCGCTTCTTCTCTCCTAGCATAAGTGGAGCTCTTTTTCACATGTTTGTAAGCCAACCACCCCAGGAAGGGATGCAAAGTGGGAAGGGTTGCTTCATGAAAACTATTACCCCATTGGCTAGTAAGCCCTCTCCTTCAACAAACGAGAACCTTGCATGAAAGTGGCACCCCAGAAACACAGGTTCACATCACTACTGAACTGGAAGGAAGACAGAAGGACTGCCCTGCAGCGCCCTGGAACAATCAAAGAGTAGCTGCACCTGCTGCACCCGAGGGTCCTGCAAAGAGGAATGTGCCTGCTGTGTCCACATGTGAAAAAGAGCTCCACTTGTGCTGGGAGAGAAGAAGTGACTCCAAGGACTAGTTGACTAGCCTCCTGTTAAGCTTCAGGATCTCCAAAAGCTAAGGAAACCTATACTCCTTGAGAGCCCAGCCTCCCAGGAATGCTTGATTATCGCTGGACACCAAAGTCGCTGTTGGGGGGACTAAGTCCTGATCTCTCAGATGTGACCCTGATTAAGTGGGATCCGTAGCCGAAGTAGAACGTGGTACTCAGAAAGAAAAGATTTCCTTACCTGTAAGCAACCACTGAAACTGCGGTAACCAGGAGATCTACTGACCAATGGCGACTGGACATGCACTTGACTTCACTGCTGCATTGTGGGAGATTCAGTCCTGAGGCCAGAGACGACCCCGATGATGGCTATCAGGGTGACACCAGGAACACTCACTGCATTTCTACAGCATCCTGTATACTGCAGCATCAGGACCAATTCTTTGATGGACTGCGGTAGAGACAAGCAGTGCACTGAGGACCAGAGACTGCTGGACCCAACAGATAAGTGTCTCCCTGGACCTAAGTGGCCCCTGTAACTGGCTCCCATCCTGTTGTGGCCTATCCAAGTGAAGAGAAGAAGCCAATCTAACTAGTTCGCTAAAAACTGCTAAATCACTTACAATTCAATTATTGCATTTCCTAAAAGTGAACTACAGTAATTTACTTACCTTTGCAAACTCATATATTCGGTTTCATTAAATTTTGTCATTTTGGTGTCTATTTTAAGATAACAATACAATATAATCTATTTATAAATTGATGTCAGATTTTCATTTTGTTACATTTCTAGTTCTGTTACTTATGCTTTACATTAAGCCAGGCTGCTCTGTGCCACTATTACCAGGACTGAGTTGAGGGTTTTATTAAGAAACCTAACTGGACCTGATAAAAAAGTTGACTTTATTTCATGGTGAGCTCTCACTACTACATCGCATAATAATCCACTCTCCTGCCTGCTCCAGAGCAGCACACCAGATGATCTACCTTTCCATTACACTCCATTCATCCCCGGCTGACAGAAAACAATCTGAAGATGGAGTCGAGGATTATCCACAAACAAGAGCAGTCACTATGTTCCGTGACTCGAAAGACTTTCGAACGCAAACAAGATGCAACTTTCCAGACCTAGGACTAGATGGCAGAAGTATGCAGAACATATGTATCTACAACTTCACATGCCATCAAACATATAGATATGGAAAATGTCACTTACCCAGTGTACATCTGTTCGTGGCATTAGTCGCTGCAGATTCACATGCTGTGCATAGTCCGCCGTCTGGTGTTGGGCTCGGAGTGTTACAAGTTGTTTTTCTTCGAAGAAGTCTTTTCGAGTCACGAGACCGAGGGACTCCTCCTACTTTGGTTCCATTGCGCATGGGCGTCGACTCCATCTTAGATTGTTTTCCCCGCAGAGGGTGAGGTAGGAGTTGTGTATGTTGGTAATAGTGCCCATGCAATGGAATGAATAAGTATGTACAAAATGAAGGTTAAAGTAATATATTTACAAATGTACAAATGTTGAAGATTACTTCCAAACGGCTACAGGCTCCCAGGGAGGCGGGTGGGCACATGTGAATCTGCAGCGACTAATGCCACGAACAGATGTACACTGGGTAAGTGACATTTTCCGTTTGGTGGCATGTGTAGCTGCAGATACACATGCTGTGCATAGACTAGTAAGCAGTTATCTCCCCAAAAGCGGTGGTTCAGCCTGTAGGAGTGGAAGTAGTTTGAAATAAAGTTCTTAGTACAGCTTGACCTACTGTGGCTTATTGTGCAGATAACACGTCTACACAGTATTGCTTAGTAAATGTATGAGGCGTAGACCATGTTGCTGCCTTACATATTTCGTTCATTGGAATATTTCCTAGAAAGGCCATGGTAGCACCTTTCTTTCTGGTTGAGTGTGCCTTTGGTGTAATAGGCAGCTCTCTCTTTGCTTTAAGGTAGCAGGTTTGGATGCATCGAACTATCCATCTAGCTATACCTTGTTTTGATATTGGATTTCCTGAAGGAGGTTTTTGAAATGCAATAATGAAAATGTCACTTACCCAGTGTACATCTGTTCGTGGCATCAGTCGCTGAGATTCACATGGTATGCATGAGCTCGCCATCTGGTGTTGGGTCGGAGTGTTACAAGTTGTTTTTCTTCGAAGAAGTGTTTTCGAGTCACGGGACCGAGTGACTCCTCCTTCTGTGCTCATTGCGCATGGGCGTCGACTCCATCTTCGATTGTTTTCCCTGCAGAGGGTGAGGTAGGAGTTGTACTATAGTAATAGTGCCCGCGCAATGAAAAATGTAAGTATGTACCTATTAAAGGATTAAATAATATATATACAAATGTACAAAATTGAAGGTAACTTCTGAACTGCTACAGGCTTCCGGGGAGGTGGGTGGGTCCATGTGAATCTCAGCGACTGATGCCACGAACAGATGTACACTGGGTAAGTGACATTTTCAGTTCGATGGCATCTGTCGCTGTAGATACACATGGTATGCATAGACTAGTAAGCAGTTAGTTCCCCATAAGCGGTGGTTTAGCCTGTAGGAGTAGAAGTTGTCTGAAATAGAGTTCTTAATACAGCTTGACCTACTGTAGCTTGTTGTGCGGATAGCACATCTATACAGTAGTGTTTGGTGAATGTGTGAGGCGTAGACCAAGTGGCTGCCTTACATATTTCCTGCATTGGGATGTTTCCTAAAAAGGCCATTGAAGCACCTTTTTTCCTTGTTGAATGTGCCCTGGGAGTAATGGGCAGTTGTCTTTTTGCTTTAAGGTAGCAGATTTGGATGCATTTAACTATCCATCTGGCTATACCTTGTTTTGATATTGGGTTACCTGCATGAGGTTTTTGGAATGCAATAAATAGCTGTTTAGTTTTTCTGATGTTTTTTGTTCTGTCAATGTAGTACATTAATGCTCTCTTGACATCTAATGTATGTAGTGCTCTTTCAGCCACAGAATCTGGCTGTGGGAAAAAAACTGGTAGTTCTACCGTTTGATTTAGATGGAATGGTGAAATAACTTTTGGTAAAAATTTTGGATTAGGTCGTAGGACGACCTTATTTTTATGTATTTGTATAAAAGGCTCTTGTGTTGTGAACGCTTGAATTTCACTTACTCTTCTTAGAGATGTAATGGCGATGAGAAAGGCAACTTTCCAGGTTAGGAATTGTATTCCGCAAGAGTGCATGGGTTCGAAAGGTGGGCCCATGAGTCTTGTTAGAACCACGTTTAGGTTCCATGAAGGAACAGGTGGTGTTCTTGGTGGTATAATTCTTTTAAGCCCTTCTATGAATGCTTTGATAATTGGTATCCTATACAAGGAAGTTGAATAGGTAGTTTGCAGGTATGCAGATATTGCTGCAAGGTGTATTTTAATAGAAGAGAAGGCTAGCTTTGCTTTTTGTAAATGGAGCAAGTAATTTACTATATGTTTTGGAGTTGCGTCTAGTGGTTGTATCTGATTATGATGGCAGTACCAAACAAATCTTTTCCACTTACTTGCGTAGCAGTGTCTAGTGGATGGCCTTCTGGCCTGCTTTATGACTTCCATACACTCTTGGCTAAGTTGTAAGTGTCCGAATTCTAGGATTTCAGGAGCCAGATTGCTAGATTCAGCGATGCTGGGTCCGGGTGTCTGATCTGTTGGTTGTGTTGCGTTAACAGATCTGGTTTGTTGGGCAGTTTGATGTGTGGTACTACAGACAGATCTAGCAGTGTTGTGTACCAGGGTTGTCTTGCCCAAGTTGGTGCTATTAAAATGAGTTTGAGTTTGTTTTGACTCAATTTGTTTACTAGGTAAGGAAGGAGAGGGAGAGGAGGAAAAGCGTAAGCAAATATTCCTGACCAGTTCATCCATAGGGCATTGCCTTGGGATTGCTTGTGTGGGTATCTGGACGCGAAGTTTTGGCATTTTGCGTTCTCTTTTGTTGCAAATAAGTCTATTTGTGGTGTTCCCCAGAGTGTGAAGTAGGTGTTCAGAATCTGTGGGTGGATTTCCCATTCGTGGACTTGCTGGTGATCTCGAGAGAGATTGTCTGCCAGCTGATTCTGGATCCCCGGAATAAACTGTGCTATTAGACCAATTTGATGGTGGATTGCCCACTTCCATATTTTTTGAGCTAACAAGCTTAACTGCGTTGAATGTGTTCCACCTTGTTTGTTTAGATAATACATCGTTGTCATGTTGTCTGTTTTGACAAGGATGTATTTGTGGGTTATGATTGGTTGGAAAGCTTTTAGTGCTTGAAAAACTGCTAATAATTCTAGATGATTTATATGCAGTTTTGTTTGATGTATGTTCCATTGTCCTCTTATGTTGTGTTGATTGAGATGTGCTCCCCACCCTGTCATGGAAGCATCTGTTGTTATTACGTACTGTGGCACTGGGTCTTGGAAAGGCCGCCCTATGTTTAAATTTATACTGTTCCACCATAGAAGCGAGAGGTAAGTTTGGCGGTCTAGCAACACCAGATCTAGAAGGTGACCCTGTGCTTGAGACCACTGTGAGGCTAGGCACTGTTGTAAGGGCCTCATGTGCAGTCTTGCGTTTGGGACAATGGCTATGCATGAGGACATCATGCCTAGGAGCTGTAGTATTGTTCTTGCTTGTATTGTTTGGTTTGGAGACATGTGTTGAATGACCCTGTTGAAATTGTGGATCCTTTGTGGAGTTGGCGTTGCTACTCCTTTTGTCGTGTCTATTATGGCTCCTAGATATTGCTGTACTTTGCTTGGCAGAATGTTTGATTTTGCAAAGTTGACGGTGAACCCTAGTTTGTAGAGGGTTTGTATGACTTGATTTGTGTGGTTTGAGCATTGTGTGAGCGAACTGGTTTTGATTAGCCAGTCGTCTAGATACGGGAACACATGTATTTGCTGCCTTCTGATGTGTGCAGCGACTACTGCTAGGCATTTTGTGAATACTCTTGGAGCGGTTGTTAAACCAAAAGGCAATACTTTGAATTGGTAATGTATTCCTTTGAATACAAACCTTAGATATTTCCTGTGTGATTGATGTATTGGTATATGGAAATATGCGTCCTTGAGGTCTAGGGTTGTCATGTAGTTGTGTTTTTTGAGCAATGGTAACACTTCTTGTAGTGTGACCATGTGAAAGTGGTCTGATTTGATGAATGTGTTTACTACTCTGAGGTCTAGAATTGGTCTCAGTGTTTCGTCCTTTTTTGGTATCAAGAAGTACAGTGAATAAACTCCTGTGTTTATTTGTGTGCTTGGTACTAATTCTATTGCATTTTTTTGCAGTAGTGCTTGAACTTCTATCTCTAGAAGCTGTGAATGGTATTTTGATAAATTTTGTGATTTTGGTGGTATGTCTGGAGGGAATTGCAGGAATTCTATGCAATAACCATGTTGGATAATTGCTAGGACCCATGTGTCTGTAGTTATTTTGTCCCATGCTTCGTAATATTGACGTATCCTCCCCCCCACTGGTGTTGTGTGGGAGGGGTGAGTGACGTGTGAGTCACTGCTTGTTGGTAGTGGTTTTGGGGCTTTGAAATCTTCCCCTATTCCTAGGGAATTGCCCCCCTCTATACTGGCCCCGAAAACCTCCCCTGTACTGTCCCTGGTAGGTGGGCGGTGCGGACTGTGAGGTGCTAGCTTGTGTGGCCTGACCCCGAAACCCTCCTCTAAAAGGTGTTTTGCGGAAGGTGTTATAAGATCCTCTGCTCTGCGGGGAGTAGAGTGCGCCCATGGCCTTGGCAGTGTCAGTGTCCTTCTTGAGCTTTTCTATGGCTGTGTCGACCTCCGGACCGAACAGAAGTTTTTCGTTTACTGGCATGTTAAGCACTGCCTGCTGAATTTCTGGCTTGAATCCAGACTTTCTGAGCCATGCGTGCCTACGGATGGTAACCGACGTATTAATGGTCCTTGCGGCCGTGTCTGCTGCATCCATGGAGGAGCGTATTTGATTGTTGGAAATGTTTTGACCCTCCTCAACAACCTGTTTTGCTCTTTTTTGCAGATCTTTTGGGAGATGTTCAATGAGATGCTGCATCTCATCCCAGTGGGCTCTGTCGTATCGCGCTAGCAGCGCTTGTGAATTTGCAATGCGCCACTGGTTTGCTGCTTGGACCGCAACCCTCTTCCCGGCTGCATCGAACTTCCTGCTTTCTTTATCTGGGGGAGGTGCATCCCCAGAAGTGTGTGAATTTGCCCGTTTTCTGGCAGCCCCTACCACCACAGAATCTGGTGGCAGCTGAGAGGTGATGAATACAGGGTCCGTAGGAGGCGCCTTATACTTTTTGTCCACCCTAGGCGTCACTGCCCTACTTTTAACTGGCTCCTTGAAAATGTCCTTTGCATGGCGTAGCATGCCTGGGAGCATCGGCAGGCTTTGGTAGGAGCTGTGGGTTGAAGAGAGGGTGTTAAATAAAAAATCATCCTCTACTTGTTCAGAGTGTAGTTCCACATTATGGAATAGTGCTGCTCTAGCCACCACTTGTGAGTAGGCTGTGCTGTCTTCCGGTGGTGATGGCCTAGTTGGGTATGTGTCTGGGCTGTTATCAGACACTGGTGCGTCGTACAAGTCCCACGCATCCTGATCTTGGTCATCGTGGCTCATGGCGGTGTGAGCTGGCGAATGTGACGGGGTGTAAGTTGGTGAAGCCGGAGTTACAGGTGGAGGCGAGGGAGGAGGTGTTACCTTTTGTGCTGTTTGTTGCTGAGGAGTAAACTGAAGCGTTCTCTTTCGTTTGACAGGTGGAAGGGTACTGATCTTCCCAGTCCCCTGCTGAATAAAGATACGCTTTTGCGTGTGATCCACGTCAGTGGATTGCAGTTCTTGTTCAAATCTATGTTTCTTCATTTGTGAAGACATAGAATGCTCTTCAGTATAGGAGCCTGAAACAGGGTCTGATGTCGCTTTTTTCGGCTCCGAAAACCCTGTTGATTGTTTTTTCGGCTCCGAGGTAACCTTCCTCTTTTTCTGTGCCGAAAATTCTTGGCCTCTATGGTCTTCGGCGCCACTGTCTCGGCGTTGATCCGTGTCGACACCGAACTCTCGGTGTCGATGCTTCTGTTTAGCACTCTCTCGGTCCCGAGGAGGCTGCGTGCCGGTGTCTCGACCGAAGTCGGACGATCTCGACACTGAATGGGCCTTTTTCGGTGCCGATTGTTGGTCACCGAGAATTTGGGTGGAGCCATGGCCGGTTGGCAGTGGCGTCCCCTGGGCCTTCTTTCCTTTTTTAAGTTCTGATCTCGACGTCTTACTCACAGTTTTTGTAGAGCCTAGCTCGTCGGAGTCTGAATCCTGGATGGAAAAGGATTCCTCCTGTTCCTCTTCTGTCTCGAACTGTCGACGCTCCTTTGGCGTGGACGCCATCTGCAGTCTTCTCGCTCGACGGTCGCGCAGAGTTTTTCGGGACCGGAACGCCCGACAGGCCTCACAGGATTCTTCGCTGTGCTCGGGTGACAGGCACAGGTTACAGACCGAGTGTAGGTCTGTATAAGGATATTTGTTGTGGCATTCGGGGCAGAATCGAAACGGGGTCCGTTCCATCGGCGTTGTTCTCCACGCGGTCGGGCCGACTAGGCCCCGACGGGGTGCCGAAATCTACCCCGAAGGGCACCGAAGCGCTTCGATGTTCAACGCGTCGTCGTATGTGTCTATCTCGAACCGGATCGCAACGATACCGTCGAAAATCTTCCGTTTTCAGCTATCTTTCCGTTCCGAAACCCGGAGCGACAGGAACACGTCCGAACCCGATGGCGGAAAGAAAACAATCGAAGATGGAGTCGACGCCCATGCGCAATGAGCACAGAAGGAGGAGTCACTCGGTCCCGTGACTCAAAAACACTTCTTCGAAGAAAAACAACTTGTAACACTCCGACCCAACACCAGATGGCGAGCTCATGCATACCATGTGTATCTACAGCGACAGATGCCATCGAACATAGTTGTTTTGTTTTCCTAATTAGTTTTGTTCTGTCAATGTAGTACATTAGTGCTCTTTTGATGTCTAATGTATGTAGTGCTCTTTCAGCTATTGAGTCTGGCTGTGGGAAGAACACTGGTAATTCTACTGTTTGATTTAAGTGGAACGGTGAGATAACCTTTGGTAAGAATTTTGGGTTGGTTCCTAGAACTACCTTATTTTTTTGTATTTGAATAAATGGTTCTTGTATGGTAAACGCCTGAATTTCACTTACTCTTCTTAGAGATGTGATGGCAATGAGAAATGCAACTTTACACGTTAAGTATTGCATTTCACAAGAATGCATGGGTTCGAAAGGTGGACCCATGAGTCTTGTTAAGACAATGTTGAGGTTCCATGAAGGAACAGGTGGTGTCCTTGGTGGTATAATTCTTTTTAGGCCTTCCATAAACGCTTTAATGACAGGTATTCTAAATAGGGAAGTAGAATGAGTAATCTGCAGGTATGCAGATATTGCTGCGAGATGTATCTTTATGGAAGAGAAAGCTAGATTTGACTTTTGCAAATGTAGTAAACACCTTACAACATCTTTTGGAGATGCATGCAATGGTTGAACTTGATTATTATGGCAGTAGCAAACAAACCTTTTCCATTCATTGCATAGCAGTGTCTAGTGGATGGCCTTCTAGCTTGTTTTATGTCCTCCATACATTCTTGTGTGAGGTTTAAGTGTCCAAATTCTAGGGTTTCAGGAGCCAAATTGCTAGATTCAGCGATGCTGGGTTTGGATGTCTGATCTGTTGTTTGTGTTGTGTTAACAGATCTGGCCTGTTGGGTAGTTTGACATGAGGTACTACTGACAGGTCTAGTAGTGTTGTATACCAAGGTTGTCTTGCCCATGTTGGTGCAATTAGTATGAGTTTGAGTTTGTTTTGACTCCATCTGTTTACTAGATATGGAAGTAGAGGGAGAGGGGGAAAAGCGTATGCAAATATTGAGGTGTTCCCCAAATTTGGAAGTAAGTGTTCAGGATTTGGGGGTGAATCTCCCATTTGTGGACCTGTTGATGATCCCGAGAGAGATTGTCTGCTAGCTGGTTCTGGATCCCTGGAATAAACTGTGCTATTAGGCGAATGTGGTTGTGAATTGCCCAATGCCATATTTTTTGTGTTAGGAGACACAACTGTGTTGAGTGTGTTCCTCCCTGTTTGTTTAAATAATACATTGTCGTCATGTTGTCTGTTTTGACAAGAATGTATTTGTGGGTTATCATGGGTTGGAATGCTTTCAACGCTAGAAATACTGCGAGCAATTCGAGGTGATTTATATGAAACTTTCTTTGATGTACGTCCCATTGTCCTTGGATGCTGTGTTGATTGAGGTGTGCTCCCCACCCTGTCATGGAAGCATCTGTTGTTATGACGTATTGTGGCACTGGGTCTTGGAAAGGCCGCCCTTTGTTTAAATTTGTACTGTTCCACCATAGAAGCGATATATATGTTTGGCGGTCTATCAACACCAGATCTAGAAGTTGACCCTGTGCATGTGACCATTGTGACGCTAGGCACTGTTGTAAGGGCCTCATGTGCAATCTTGCGTTTGGGACAATGGCTATGCATGAGGACATCATGCCTAGGAGTTTTAATACCATCTTTGCATGTATGTTTTGTGTTGGATACATGGCTTGTATTACCTTGTGAAAATTTTGAACCCTTTGTGGACTTGGAGTGGCTATCCCTTTTGTTGTGTTGATTGTCGCTCCTAAGTATTGCTGTGTTTGACACAGCAGAATGTGTAACTTTGCATAGTTGATGGAGAATCCCAGTTTGTAAAGGGTTTGTATAACATAATGTGTGTGGTGTGAACACTTTGTTAGCGAGTTGGTCTTTATTAACCAATCGTCTAGGTACGGGAACACATGTATTTGCTGCCTCCTGATATGTGCAGCTACTACTGCTAGACATTTTGTAAAGACTCTTGGCGCGGTTGTTATTCCGAATGGCAACACTTTGAATTGGTAATGTATTCCTTTGAATACGAACCTTAGGTATTTCCTGTGCGAGGGATGTATCGGTATATGGAAATACGCGTCTTTTAGATCTAAGGTTGTCATGTAGTCCTGCTGTTTTAGTAGTGGTATAACGTCTTGTAATGTGACCATGTGAAAGTGGTCTGATTTGATGTAGGTGTTTAATGTTCTGAGATCTAATATTGGTCTCAGACTTTTGTCCTTTTTCGGTTTTAGAAAGTACAGTGAGTAAACTCCTGTGTTGTTTTGTGGACCTGGTACTAATTCTATTGCGTCTTTTTGCAGTAATGCTTGAACCTCTAGTTCTAGAAGGTCTAAATGCTGCTTTGACATATTGTGTGTTTTCGGTGGGACGTTTGGAGGGAGTTGGAGAAATTCTATGCAATAACCATGTTGGATAATTGCTAAGACCCAAGTGTCTGTTGTTATTTCCTCCCAAGATTTGTAGAACTGTCTTAGTCTTCCCCCCACTGGTGTTGTGTGAAGGGGTTGTGTGACCTGTGAGTCACTGCTTATTTTGAGGGGTTTTGGGACCTTGAAATTTCCCCCGGTTTCTTGGGAATTGGCCCCCTCTGTATTGGCCCCGAAAGCCTCCCCTTTGATATTGTCCCTGGTAGGTGGGTGGTGTTGTTTGTGAGGTGCTGGCTTGTGTGGCTTGACCTCGAAACCCTCCTCTGAAAGTTGTTTTGCGAAATGTGCCAAATGTGCCTCTGCCCTGCGGGGAATAGAGTGCGCCCATGGCCTTAGCTGTGTCAGTGTCTTTCTTCAATTTTTCAATTGCAGTGTCCACTTCCGGTCCAAACAATTGTTGTTCATTGAACGGCATATTGAGCACTGCCTGTTGTATCTCAGGTTTGAAGCCAGATGTGCGCAACCATGCGTGCCTCCTTATCGTTACAGCAGTATTTATTGTTCTTGCAGCTGTATCTGCTGCATCCATAGAGGAACGTATTTGGTTGTTGGAGATATTTTGTCCCTCCTTAACCACTTGTTTTGCCCGTTTCTGGAATTCTTTGGGGAGGTGCTCGATGAGATGCTGCATCTCGTCCCAATGGGCTCTGTCATATCGCGCTAGGAGTGCCTGTGAGTTGGCGATGCGCCACTGATTTGCAGCTTGTACTGCAACTCTTTTCCCAGCTGCATCAAACTTGCGGCTCTCCTTGTCTGGAGGTGATGCGTCGCCTGATGTGTGCGAGTTGGCTCTTTTACGAGCTGCTCCTACGACAACTGAATCTGGTGTCAGTTGTGATGTAATAAAAGCAGGGTCTGTGGGCGGTGCCTTGTATTTCTTCTCCACCCTTGGAGTTATTGCTCTGCTTTTAACTGGCTCCTTAAAGATTTGTTTAGCGTGCCTTAGCATTCCTGGGAGCATAGGAAGGCTTTGATAATTGCTATGGGTGGAGGACAGGGTGTTAAAAAGGAAGTCATCCTCGATAGGCTCTGAATGTAGCGATACGTTATGAAACTCTGCTGCCCTAGCTACCACCTGTGCATAGGCTGTACTGTCCTCAGGTGGTGAGGGCTTAGTGGGGTACGACTCAGGGCTATTGTCCGATACTGGGGCGTCATAGAGATCCCATGCGTCCTGGTCATCTTGGCTCATCGTGGTATGAGCTGGTGATTGTGACGGAGTCTGTGCTGGTGATATATGAGTTGCCGGTGGTGGAGAGGGTGGTGGAGTTAACTTCTTTACCACTTTTGCTTGTGGTGTCTTTTCTTGTTGTTGGAAATCTAGTTTCCTTTTTCTTCTGATGGGGGAAGAGTGCTGATCTTCCACTTTGTATAAAGATCCGCTTTTGCGTGTGATCTACATCTGTTGTTTGTAATTCCTCCTCAAACCTGTGTTTTTGTAGTTGGGAGGACAGTGATTGTTCCTCTGAGTAGGAACTGGCTTTCGGTTCGGTTGCTGGGCGTTTTGGCACCGAAACCGTGTCTTTTGTTGTTTTCGGCTCCGACGAGATTTTTCTCTTCGGTGTCGTACCCTCTCGGCGTCGACCATCTTCGGTGCCGCTATCTCTGTGCCGAGCAGCTTCGGTGCCGCTGTCTCGGTGTCGACCCTTTTCTGCAGCACTTTCTCGGTCCCGAGATTGCTGCGTGCCTGTGTCACGACCTGAGTCGGACGACCTCAGCACTAGCTCGCCCTTTTTCGGTGCCGATGGATGGTCACTTAATTTATGGGTTGAGCCATGGCCTGTTGGCAGTGGCGTCCCCTGGGCTTTGTCTGTTTTTCCGTGTGATGTTTGTTTCGACGTCTTACTCACGGTTTCTTCGACGTCGAATTCTTCGGAATCCGATTCGTGGATGGAGAAAGTTTCTTCTTCTTCTCCCTCTTCCTTGAACCGTCGTTGTCCTGTCGGCGTGGACGCCATTTGCAACCTTCTGGCTCTTCGGTCTCGGAGCGTTTTTCTCAACCGAAACGCTCGACAGGCCTCACACGTCTCTTCTTTATGCTCGGGTGACAGGCACAAATTACAGACCAAATGTTGGTCTGTATAGGGATATTTACTGTGGCATTTAGGACAGAATCGGAACGGGGTCCGTTCCATCAGTGTCGATGTTGCACGCGGTCGGGCCGACCAGGCCCCGACGGGGGATCGAAATTACCCCGAAGGGCTACCGGAGCTCTTCAAGATTCGGTGTTGATTCTAATCTAACCCGATACCGAACGAAACAATACCGACGTAGTTTTCCGAGATTCTGACTAACTTTCCGACCCGAAACACGGAGCGAAAAGGAACACGTCCGAACCCGATGGTGGAAAAAAAACAATCTAAGATGGAGTCGACGCCCATGCGCAATGGAACCAAAGTAGGAGGAGTCCCTCGGTCTCGTGACTCGAAAAGACTTCTTCGAAGAAAAACAACTTGTAACACTCCGAGCCCAACACCAGACGGCGGACTATGCACAGCATGTGTATCTGCAGCTACACATGCCACCGAACATATAGTTTCATTGTGTTTGTGAAAGAGTCAAGATTAAACAGAAAGGGGCGGCTAATCAACGATGCACTCTCACAGCTGGCATTAGGTTTTCAGAACAATCAGCTGAAATTAGGAGGATGGGATGACTGCAGCATCTGGGTCCTGCCTGCTTGCTAGTGCTTGGAGGGTTGAGATTCATACTTGCACTGGTACCTTTATCCACCGGGGACCTACTGTGATCTGACAACAGGTAGGATGGAAAACCATAATGTAAAAGAACCATGAGCAATGCTGTAGTGGGCTGCTGGGCAGCCAGACACCACAGAGGTCAGCTTAAGCTCTGGTCGTGAGAGCTAGGTTTTCATAAGCCATGTGATTAGGGAGAGACTGCACAGCTCAATTACAGGCATGGAGGGGCCTGGGGTTGTATAAATGTAGGAAGCTGGCTCTTTATATAGTCAAACAAAATGAGATATACTGTGCAAAGAGGCCAGGCAGATCCCGAAGGTATCACAGAGGCCCAAATGAAACCCTAAATGCTCTCTTTTTTGGTCGTGTGGTCGAGGGTAGTGCTAAGCATGTAAGGCGCACTGTAAGGAAATGCCTCCTTGGCATGGTTGCCCCCTGACTTTTTGCCTTTGCTGATGCTATGTTTACAATTGAAAGTGTGCTGAGGCCTGCTAACCAGGCCCCAGCACCAGTGTTCTTTCCCTAACCTGTACTTTTGTATCCACAATTGGCAGACCCTGGCATCCAGATAAGTCCCTTGTAACTGGTGCTTCTAGTACCAAGGGCCCTGATGCCAAGGAAGGTCTCTAAGGGCTGCAGCATGTTTTATGCCACCCTGGAGACCTCTCACTCAGCACAGACACACTGCTTGCCAGCTTGTGTGTGCGAGTGAGGACAAAACGAGTAAGTCGACATGGCACTCCCCTCAGGGTGCCATGCCAGCCTCTCACTGCCTATGCAGTATAGGTAAGACACCCCTCTAGCAGGCCTTACAGCCCTAAGGCAGGGTGCACTATACCATAGGTGAGGGTACCAGTGCATGAGCATGGTACCCCTACAGTGTCTAAACAAAACCTTAGACATTGTAAGTGCAGGGTAGCCATAAGAGTATATGGTCTGGGAGTTTGTCAAACACGAACTCCACAGCACCATAATGGCTACACTGAAAACTGGGAAGTTTGGTATCAAACTTCTCAGCACAATAAATGCACACTGATGCCAGTGTACATTTTATTGTAAAATACACCCCAGAGGGCCCCTTAGAGGTGCCCCCTGAAACTTAACCGACTATCTGTGTAGGCTGACTAGTTTTAGCAGCCTGCCACAAACCGAGACATGTTGCTGGCCCCATGGGGAGAGTGCCTTTGTCACTCTGAGGCCAGTAACAAAGCCTGCACTGGGTGGAGATGCTAACACCTCCCCCAGGCAGGAATTGTCACACCTGGCGGTGAGCCTCAAAGGCTCACCTCTTTTGTGCCAACCCAGCAGGACACTCCAGCTAGTGGAGTTGCCCGCCCCCTCCGGCCAGGCCCCACTTTTGGCGGCAAGGCCGGAGAAGATAATGAGGAAAACAAGGAGGAGTCACTGGCCAGTCAGGACAGCCCCTAAGGTGTCCTGAGCTGAGGTGACTCTGACTTTTAGAAATCCTCCATCTTGCAGATGGAGGATTCCCCCAATAGGGTTAGGATTGTGACCCCCTCCCCTTGGGAGGAGGCACAAAGAGGGTGTACCCACCCTCAGGGCTAGTAGCCATTGGCTACTAACCCCCCAGACCTAAACACGCCCTTAAATTTAGTATTTAAGGGCTACCCTGAACCCTAGAAAATTAGATTCCTGCAACTACAAGAAGAAGGACTGCCCAGCTGAAAACCCCTGCAGCGGAAGACCAGAAGACGACAACTGCCTTGGCTCCAGAAACTCACCGGCCTGTCTCCTGCCTTCCAAAGATCCTGCTCCAGCGACGCCTTCCAAAGGGACCAGCGACCTCGACACCCTCTGAGGACTGCCCCTGCTTCGAAAAGACAAGAAACTCCCGAGGACAGCGGACCTGCTCCAAGAAAAGCTGCAACTTTGTTTCCAGCAGCTTTAAAGAACCCTGCAAGCTCCCCGCAAGAAGCGTGAGACTTGCAACACTGCACCCGGCGACCCCGACCCGGCTGGTGGAGAACCGACACCTCAGGAGGGACCCCAGGACTACTCTGATACTGTGAGTACCAAAACCTGTCCCCCCTGATCCCCCACAGCGCCGCCTGCAGAGGGAATCCCGAGGCTTCCCCTGACCGCGACTCTTTGAATCCAAAGTCCCGACACCTGGGAGAGACCCTGCACCCGCAGCCCCCAGGACCTGAAGGACCGGACTTTCACTGGAGAAGTGACCCCCAGGAGTCCCTCTCCCTTGCCCAAGTGGAGGTTTCCCCGAGGAACCCCCCCCTTGCCTGCCTGCAGCGCTGAAGAGATCCCGAGATCTCTCATAGACTAACATTGCGAACCCAACGCTTGTTTCTACACTGCACCCGGCCGCCCCCGCGCCGCTGAGGGTGAAATTTCTGTGTGGGCTTGTGTCCCCCCCGGTGCCCTACAAAACCCCCCCTGGTCTGCCCTCCGAAGACGCGGGTACTTACCTGCAAGCAGACCGGAACCGGGGCATCCCCTTCTCTCCATTCTAGCCTATGTGTTTTGGGCACCACTTTGAACTCTGCACCTGACCGGCCCTGAGCTGCTGGTGTGGTGACTTTGGGGTTGCTCGGAACCCCCAACGGTGGACTACCTTGGACCAAGAACTAAGCCCTGTAAGTGTCTTACTTACCTGGTTAACCTAACAAATACTTACCTCCCCTAGGAACTGTGAAAATTGCACTAAGTGTCCACTTTTAAAACAGCTATTTGTGAATAACTTGAAAAGTATACATGCAATTTTGATGATTTGAAGTTCCTAAAGTACTTACCTGCAATACCTTTCGAATGAGATATTACATGTAGAATTTGAACCTGTGGTTCTTAAAATAAACTAAGAAAAGATATTTTTCTATACAAAAACCTATTGGCTGGATTTGTCTCTGAGTGTGTGTACCTCATTTATTGTCTATGTGTATGTACAACAAATGCTTAACACTACTCCTTGGATAAGCCTACTGCTCGACCACACTACCACAAAATAGAGCATTAGTATTATCTCTTTTTGCCACTATCTTACCTCTAAGGGGAACCCTTGGACTCTGTGCATGCTATTCCTTACTTTGAAATAGCACATACAGAGCCAACTTCCTACATTGGTGGATCAGCGGTGGGGTACAAGACTTTGCATTTGCTGGACTACTCAGCCAATACCTGATCACACGACAAATTCCAAAATTGTCATTAGAAATTCATTTTTGCAATTTAAAATTTTTCTAAATTCTTAAAAGTCCTGCTAGGGGCTTGTGTGTTAAGTCCCTGTTTAGCATTGTCTTTTAGAGTTTAAAAGTTTGTTAAAAGTTTGAAATTAGATTCTAGAAACAGTTTTAGATTCTTTAAAAAGTATTCCAACTCTTAGCAGAATAATGTCTGATACAGAGATGCAGGTGGTGGAACTCGACACCACACCTTACCTCCATCTTAAGATGAGGGAGCTAAGGTCTCTCTGTAATATAAAGAAAATAACCATTGGCTCCAGACCTACCAAAATTCAGCTCCAGGAGCTGTTGGCAGAGTTTGAAAAAGCCAACCCCTCTGATGATGACATCACAGAGGAAGAAATTAGTGACTTGGAGGCCAATGTCCCTCCTCCAGTCCTAAATAGGGAGAACAGGACCCCTCAAGTCCTGTCTCCAACTGTGTTAGTCAGAAATAGTGAGTCCCTCACAGGAGGGTCCCACATTTCTGAAATCACTGAGGATGCTCTCAGTGAAGATGACCTCCTGTTAGCCAGGATGGCCAAAAGATTGGCTTTAGAGAGACAGCTCCTAGCCATAGAAAGGGAAAGACAAGAGATGGGCCTAGGACCCATCAATGGTGGCAGCAATATAAATAGGGTCAGAGATTCTCCTGACATGTTAAAAATCCCCAAAGGGATTGTGACAAAATTTGAAGATGGTGATGACATCACCAAGTGGTTCACAGCTTTTGAGAGGGCTTGTGTAACCAGAAAAGTGAACAGATCTCACTGGGGTGCTCTCCTTTGGGAAATGTTCACTGGAAAGTGTAGGGATAGACTCCTCACACTCTCTGGAAAAGATGCAGAATCTTATGACCTCATGAAGGGTACCCTGATTGAGGGCTTTGGATTCTCCACTGAGGAGTACAGGATTAGGTTCAGGGGGGCTCAAAAATCCTCGAGCCAGACCTGGGTTGACTTTGTTGACTACTCAGTGAAAACACTAGATGGTTGGATTCAAGGCAGTGGTGTAAGTAATTATGATGGGCTGTACAATTTATTTGTGAAAGAACACCTGTTAAGTAATTGTTTCAATGATAAACTGCATCAGCATCTGGTAGACCTAGGACCAATTTCTCCTCAAGAATTGGGAAAGAAGGCGGACCATTGGGTCAAGACAAGGGTGTCCAAGACTTCAACAGGGGGTGACCAAAAGAAAGGGGTCACAAAGACTCCCCAGGGGAAGGGTGATGAGACAACCAAAACTAAAAATAGTAAAGAGTCTTCTACAGGCCCCCAAAAACCTGCACAGGAGGGTGGGCCCAGAGCCTCTTCACAAAACAATGGGTACAAGGGTAAAAACTTTGATCCCAAAAAGGCCTGGTGTCATAGCTGTAAACAGCATGGACACCAAACTGGAGACAAGGCCTGTCCCAAGAAAGGTTCCACTCCAAACTCCCATCCAGGTAACACTGGTATGGCTAGTCTCCAAGTGGGATCAACAGTGTGCCCAGAGCAAATCAGGGTCCACACTGAAGCTATTCTAGTTTCTGAGGGTGGGGTGGATTTAGCCACACTAGCTGTCTGGCCTCCTAACATGCAAAAATACAGACAGCAACTCTTAATTAATGGGACTAGAATAGAGGGCCTGAGGGATACAGGTGCCAGTGTCACCATGGTGACAGAGAAACTGGTTTCCCCTGGCCAATACCTGACTGGAAAAACTTACACAGTCACCAACGCTGACAATCAGAGAAAAGTACATCCCATGGCAATGGTTACTTTAGAATGGGGAGGGGTCAATGGCCTGAAACAGGTGGTGGTCTCCTCAAATATCCCAGTGGACTGTCTGCTTGGAAATGACCTGGAGTCCTCAGCATGGGCTGAGGTAGAACTAAAAACCCATGCAGCAATGCTGGGTATCCCTGAACTGGTGTGTGTGAAAACAAGAGCACAGTGCAAGGCACAGGGTGAACAAGTAGAGCTGGAGTCTGGAAGAATGGCCCAGCCTACCAAGAGAACAGGAAAGTCAGTTGGGAAACCAACTACAACACAGCAAAAGAAAGGGAACCTCTCTTCTCAGGAAGAAGTTCTGCCCTCTGAGGGAACTGAGCCTTTGGAGCTTGAACCTTATCAGGTTGAGCTCTTAGGCCCAGGGGGACCCTCAATGGAGGAGCTGTGTAAGGGACAAGAAACCTGTCCCTCTCTTGAAGGCCTTAGGCAGCAAGCTGCTGAAGAGTCCAAAGGCAAGAAAAATGGAACGCATAGGGTCTATTGGGAAGATGGACTCCTGTACACTGAGGCCAGAGACCCCAAACCTGGTGCCACTAGGAGAGTGGTAGTGCCTCAGCTGTTCAGGAAGTTCATCCTAACATTGGCCCATGACATTCCCCTTGCTGGACATTTGGGACAAACCAAGACGTGGGAGAGGTTAGTCAACCACTTCTACTGGCCCAATATGTCCAACATGGTTAAGGAGTTTTGCCTCTCCTGCCCCACCTGTCAAGCCAGTGGTAAGACAGGTGGACATCCAAAGGCCCCCCTCATTCCACTTCCAGTGGTGGGGGTCCCCTTTGAAAGAGTGGGTGTGGACATAGTTGGTCCACTGGAACCTCCCACAGCCTCAGGAAATATGTATATCCTGGTAGTAGTGGATCATGCTACCAGGTATCCTGAAGCTATTCCCCTTAGGTCGACTACTGCCCCGGCAGTAGCCAAGGCCCTCATTGGTATCTTTACCAGAGTGGGTTTCCCTAAGGAGGTGGTGTCCGACAGAGGTACCAACTTCATGTCAGCATACCTAAAGCACATGTGGAATGAGTGTGGAGTGACTTATAAATTCACTACACCATACCATCCACAAACTAATGGCTTGGTTGAGAGATTCAAGAAGACATTAAAAGGCATGATCATGGGGCTCCCAGAAAAGCTCAAAAGGAGATGGGATGTCCTCTTGCCATGTCTGCTTTTCGCTTACAGGGAGGTGCCACAGAAGGGAGTAGGATTCTCACCCTTTGAACTTCTGTTTGGTCATCCTGTAAGGGGACCACTTGCCCTTGTTAAAGAAGGCTGGGAGAGACCTCTCCATGAGCCTAAACAGGACATAGTGGACTATGTACTTGGCCTTCGCTCTAGAATGGCAGAGTACATGGAAAAGGCAACCAAAAACATTGAGGCCAGCCAACAGCTCCAGAAGTTTTGGTATGACCAAAAGGCTGCACTGGTTGAGTTCCAACCAGGGCAGAAAGTCTGGGTTCTGGAGCCTGTGGCTCCCAGGGCACTCCAGGACAAATGGAGTGGCCCTTACCCAGTGCTAGAAAGGAAGAGTCAGGTCACCTACCTGGTGGACCTGGGCACAAGCAGGAGCCCCAAGAGGGTGATCCATGTGAACCGCCTTAAGCTCTTCCATGACAGGGCTGATGTGAATCTGTTGATGGTAACAGATGAGGATCAGGAGGCAGAGAGTGAACCTCTCCCTGATCTTCTGTCATCAGACCCAAAAGATGGCACAGTAGATGGAGTGATCTACTCAGACACCCTCTCTGGCCAACAGCAAGCTGATTGTAGGAGAGTCCTACAACAGTTTCCTGAACTCTTCTCCTTAACCCCTGGTCAGACACACCTGTGTACCCATGATGTGGACACAGGAGACAGCATGCCTGTCAAGAACAAAATCTTTAGACAATCTGACCATGTTAAGGAAAGCATCAAGGTGGAAGTCCACAAGATGCTGGAATTGGGAGTAATTGAGCGCTCTGACAGCCCCTGGGCTAGCACAGTGGTCTTAGTCCCCAAACCTCACACCAAAGATGGAAAGAAAGAGATGAGGTTTTGTGTGGACTACAGAGGGCTCAATTCTGTCACCAAGACAGATGCTCATCCAATTCCAAGAGCCGATGAGCTCATAGACAAATTAGGTGCTGCCAAATTCTTAAGTACCTTTGACTTGACAGCAGGGTACTGGCAAATAAAAATGGCACCTGGAGCAAAAGAGAAAACAGCATTCTCCACACCTGATGGGCATTATCAGTTTACTGTTATGCCCTTTGGTTTAAAGAATGCCCCTGCCACCTTCCAAAGGTTGGTGAATCAAGTCCTTGCTGGCTTGGAGTCCTTTAGCACAGCTTATCTTGATGATATTGCGGTCTTTAGCTCCACCTGGCAGGATCACCTGGTCCACCTGAAGAAGGTTTTGAAGGCTCTGCAATCTGCAGGCCTCTCTATCAAGGCATCCAAATGCCAGATAGGGCAGGGAACTGTGGTTTACTTGGGACACCTTGTAGGTGGAGGCCAAGTTCAGCCACTCCAACCCAAGATCCAGACTATTCTGGACTGGGTAGCTCCAAAAACCCAGACTCAAGTCAGGGCATTCCTTGGCTTGACTGGGTACTATAGGAGGTTTGTGAAGGGATATGGATCCATTGTGACAGCCCTCACTGAACTCACCTCCAAGAAAATGCCCAAGAAAGTGAACTGGACTGTGGAATGCCAACAGGCCTTTGACACCCTGAAACAAGCAATGTGCTCAGCACCAGTTCTAAAAGCTCCAGATTATTCTAAGCAGTTCATTGTGCAGACTGATGCCTCTGAACATGGGATAGGGGCAGTTTTGTCCCAAACAAATGATGATGGCCTTGACCAGCCTGTTGCTTTCATTAGCAGGAGGTTACTCCCCAGGGAGCAGCGTTGGAGTGCCATTGAGAGGGAGGCCTTTGCTGTGGTTTGGTCCCTGAAGAAGCTGAGACCATACCTCTTTGGGACTCACTTCCTAGTTCAAACTGACCACAGACCTCTCAAATGGCTGATGCAAATGAAAGGTGAAAATCCTAAACTGTTGAGGTGGTCCATCTCCCTACAGGGAATGGACTTTATAGTGGAACACAGACCTGGGACTGCCCATGTGTAAGGAAATGCCTCCTTGGCATGGTTGCCCCCTGACTTTTTGCCTTTGCTGATGCTATGTTTACAATTGAAAGTGTGCTGAGGCCTGCTAACCAGGCCCCAGCACCAGTGTTCTTTCCCTAACCTGTACTTTTGTATCCACAATTGGCAGACCCTGGCATCCAGATAAGTCCCTTGTAACTGGTACTTCTAGTACCAAGGGCCCTGATGCCAAGGAAGGTCTCTAAGGGATGCAGCATGTCTTATGCCACCCTGGAGACCTCTCACTCAGCACAGACACACTGCTTGCCAGCTTGTGTGTGCTAGTGAGGACAAAACGAGTAAGTCGACATGGCACTCCCCTCAGGGTGCCATGCCAGCCTCTCACTGCCTATGCAGTATAGGTAAGACACCCCTCTAGCAGGCCTTACAGCCCTAAGGCAGGGTGCACTATACCATAGGTGAGGGTACCAGTGCATGAGCATGGTACCCCTACAGTGTCTAAACAAAACCTTAGACATTGTAAGTGCAGGGTAGCCATAAGAGTATATGGTCTGGGAGTCTGTCAAACACGAACTCCACAGCACCATAATGGCTACACTGAAAACTGGGAAGTTTGGTATCAAACTTCTCAGCACAATAAATGCACACTGATGCCAGTGTACATTTTATTGTAAAATACACCACAGAGGGCACCTTAGAGGTGCCCCCTGAAACTTAACCGACTGTCTGTGTAGGCTGACTAGTTCCAGCAGCCTGCCACACCAGAGACATGTTGCTGGCCCCATGGGGAGAGTGCCTTTGTCACTCTGAGGCCAGTAACAAAGCCTGCACTGGGTGGAGATGCTAACACCTCCCCCAGGCAGGAGCTGTGACACCTGGCGGTGAGCCTCAAAGGCTCACCCCTTTGTCACAGCCCAGCAGGGCACTCCAGCTTAGTGGAGTTGCCCGCCCCCTCCGGCCACGGCCCCCACTTTTGGCGGCAAGGCTGGAGAGAACAAAGAAAGCAACAAGGAGGAGTCACTGGCCAGTCAGGACAGCCCCTAAGGTGTCCTGAGCTGAGGTGACTCTGACTTTTAGAAATCCTCCATCTTGCAGATGGAGGATTCCCCCAATAGGGTTAGGATTGTGACCCCCTCCCCTTGGGAGGGGGCACAAAGAGGGTGTACCCACCCTCAGGGCTAGTAGCCATTGGCTACTAACCCCCCAGACCTAAACACGCCCTTAAATTTAGTATTTAAGGGCTACCCTGAACCCTAGAAAATCAGATTCCTGCAACAACAAGAAGGACTGCCTAGCTGAAAACCCCTGCAGAGGAAGACCAGAAGAAAACAACTGCCTTGGCTCCAGAAACTCACCGGCCTGTCTCCTGCCTTCCAAAGAACTCTGCTCCAGCGACGCCTTCCAAAGGGACCAGCGACCTCTGAATCCTCTGAGGACTGCCCTGCTTCGACGACGACAAGAAACTCCCGAGGACAGCGGACCTGCTCCAAAAAGACTGCAACTTTATCCAAAGAAGCAGCTTTAAAGAACCCTGCAATCTCCCCGCAAGAAGCGTGAGACTTGCAACACTGCACCCGGCGACCCCGAATCGGCTGGTGGAGAACCGACACCTCAGGGAGGACCCCCGGACTACTCTACGACCGTGAGTACCAAAACCTGTCCCCCCTGAGTCCCCACAGCGCCGCCTGCAGAGGGAATCCCGAGGCTTCCCCTGACCGCGACTCTCTGAAACCTAAGTCCCGACGCCTGGAAAAGACCCTGCACCCGCAGCCCCCAGGACCTGAAGGACCAGACTTTCACTGCAGAAGTGACCCCCAGGAGTCCTGCTCCCTTGCCCAATGGAGGTTTCCCAGAGGAAGCCCCCCCTTGCCTGCCTGCAGCGCTGAAGAGATCCCTTGATCTCTCATTGACTTCCATTGCGAACCCGACGCTTGTTCTAACACTGCACCCGGCCGCCCCCGCGCCGCTGAGGGTGAAATTTCTGTGTGGGCTTGTGTACCCCCCGGTGCCCTACAAAACCCCCCTGGTCTGCCCTCCGAAGACGCGGGTACTTACCTGCTGGCAGACTGGAAACGGGGCACCCCCTTCTCTCCATTGAAACCTATGCGTTTTGGGCACCACTTTGAACTCTGCACCTGACCGGCCCTGAGCTGCTGGTGTGGTGACTTTGGGGTTGCTCTGAACCCCCAACGGTGGGCTACCTTGGACCAAGAACTGAACCCTGTAAGTGTCTTACTTACCTGGTAAAACTAACAAATACTTACCTCCCCTAGGAACTGTGAAAATTGCACTAAGTGTCCACTTTTAAAACAGCTATTTGTCAATAACTTGGAAAGTATACATGCAATTTTGATGATTTGAAGTTCCTAAAGTACTTACCTGCAATACCTTTCGAATGAGCTATTACATGTAGAATTTGAACCTGTGGTTCTTAAAATAAACTAAGAAAAGATATTTTTCTATATAAAAACCTATTGGCTGGATTTGTCTCTGAGTGTGTGTACCTCATTTATTGTCTTGTGTATGTACAACAAATGCTTAACACTACTCCTTGGATAAGCCTACTGCTCGACCACACTACCACAAAATAGAGCATTAGTATTATCTCTTTTTACCACTATTTTACCTCTAAGGGGAACCCTTGGACTCTGTGCATGCTATTCCTTACTTTGAAATAGCACATACAGAGCCAACTTCCTACATTGGTGGATCAGCGGTGGGGTACAAGACTTTGCATTTGCTGGACTACTCAGCCAATACCTGATCACACGACAAATTCCAAAATTGTCATTAGAAATTGATTTTTGCAATTTGAAAAGTTTTCTAAATTCTTAAAAGACCTGCTAGGGCCTTGTGTTAGATCCTGTTTAGCATTTCTTTTAGAGTTTAAAAGTTTGTTAAAAGTTTGAATTAGATTCTAGAACCAGTTTTAGTTTCTTAAAAAGTATTCCAACTTTTAGAAGCATAATGTCTAGCACAGATGTGAATGTGGTGGAACTCGACACCACACCTTACCTCCATCTACAGATGAGAGAGCTAAGGTCACTCTGTAAACTAAAGAAAATAGCAATGGGCCCCAAACCTACCAAAGTACAGCTCCAGGAGCTTTTGGCAGAGTTTGAAAAGGCCAACCCCTCTGAGGATGGCAACTCAGAGGATGAAGATAGTGACTTGGAGGGAAATTCCCCCCCTCCAGTCCTACTTAGGGAGAGCAGGGCTTCTCAAGCCCTGACTCCACAAATAATAGTCAGAGATGCTGGTTCCCTCACAGGAGGGACCAACAACTCTGAAATCACTGAGGATAACTCCAGTGAAGAGGACATCCAGTTAGCCAGGATGGCCAAAAGATTGGCTTTGGAAAGACAGATCCTAGCCATAGAGAGGGAAAGACAAGAGATGGGCCTAGGACCCATCAATGGTGGCAGCAACATAAATAGGGTCAGAGATTCTCCTGACATGTTGAAAATCCCCAAAGGGATTGTAACTAAATATGAAGATGGTGATGACATCACCAAATGGTTCACAGCTTTTGAGAGGGCTTGTGTAACCAGAAAAGTGAACAGATCCCACTGGGGTGCTCTCCTTTGGGAAATGTTCACTGGAAAGTGTAGGGATAGACTCCTCACACTCTCTGGAAAAGATGCAGAATCTTATGACCTCATGAAGGGTACCCTGATTGAGGGCTTTGGATTCTCCACTGAGGAGTACAGGATTAGGTTCAGGGGGGCTCAAAAATCCTCGAGCCAGACCTGGGTTGACTTTGTTGACTACTCAGTGAAAACACTAGATGGTTGGATTCAAGGCAGTGGTGTAAATAATTATGATGGGCTGTACAATTTATTTGTGAAAGAACACCTGTTAAGTAATTGTTTCAATGATAAACTGCATCAGCATCTGGTAGACCTAGGACCAATTTCTCCCCAAGAATTGGGAAAGAAGGCGGACCATTGGGTCAAGACAAGGGTGTCCAAGACTTCAACAGGGGGTGACCAAAAGAAAGGGGTCACAAAGACTCCCCAGCAGAAGGGTGATGAGACAACCAAAACTAAAAATAGTAAAGAGTCTTCTACAGGCCCCCAAAAACCTGCACAGGAGGGTGGGCCCAGAGCCTCTTCACAAAACAATGGGTACAAGGGTAAAAACTTTGATCCCAAAAAGGCCTGGTGTCATAGCTGTAAACAGCATGGACACCAAACTGGAGACAAGGCCTGTCCCAAGAAAAGTTCCACTCCAAACTCCAATCCAGGTAACACTGGAATGGCTAGTCTCCAAGTGGGATCAACAGTGTGCCCAGAGCAAATCAGGGTCCACACTGAAGCTACTCTAGTCTCTGAGGGTGGGGTGGATTTAGCCACACTAGCTGCCTGGCCGCCTAACATGCAAAAATACAGGCAGCAGCTCTTTATTAATGGGACAAGTGTAGAGGGCCTGAGGGATACAGGTGCCAGTGTCACCATGGTGACAGAGAAACTGGTTTCCCCTGGCCAATACCTGACTGGAAAAACTTATACAGTCACCAATGCTGACAATCAAACTAAAGCACATCCCATGGCAATGGTAACTTTAGAATGGGGAGGGGTCAATGGCCTGAAGCAGGTGGTGGTCTCCTCAAATATCCCAGTGGACTGTCTGCTTGGAAATGACCTGGAGTCCTCAGCATGGGCTGAGGTAGAGCTAAAAACCCATGCAGCAATGCTGGGTATCCCTGAACTGGTGTGTGTGAAAACAAGAGCACAGTGCAAGGCACAGGGTGAAAAAGTAGAGCTGGAGTCTGGAAAAATGGCCCAGCCTACCAAGAGAACAGGAAAGTCAGTTGGGAAACCAACTGCAACACAGCAAAAGAAAGGGAACCTCTCTTCTCAGGAAGAAGTTCTGCCCTCTGAGGGAACTGAGCCTTTGGAGCTTGAACCTTATCAGGTTGAGCTCTTAGGCCCAGGGGGACCCTCAAGGGAAGAGCTGTGTAAGGGACAAGAAACCTGTCCCTCTCTTGAAGGCCTTAGGCAGCAAGCTGCTGAAGAGTCCAAAGGCAAGAAAAATGGAACACATAGGGTCTATTGGGAAGATGGGCTCCTGTACACTGAGGCCAGAGACCCCAAACCTGGTGCCACTAGGAGAGTGGTAGTGCCTCAGCTGTTCAGGGAGTTCATCCTAACATTGGCCCATGACATTCCCCTTGCTGGACATTTGGGACAAACCAAGACGTGGGAGAGGTTAGTCAACCACTTCTACTGGCCCAATATGTCCAACATGGTTAAGGAGTTTTGCCTCTCCTGCCCCACCTGTCAAGCCAGTGGTAAGACAGGTGGGCATCCAAAGGCCCCCCTCATTCCACTTCCAGTGGTGGGGGTGCCCTTTGAAAGAGTGGGTGTGGACATAGTTGGTCCACTGGAACCTCCCACAGCCTCAGGAAATATGTATATCCTGGTAGTAGTGGATCATGCTACCAGGTATCCTGAAGCTATTCCCCTTAGGTCGACTACTGCCCCTGCAGTAGCCAAGGCCCTCATTGGTATCTTTACCAGAGTGGGTTTCCCTAAGGAGGTGGTGTCTGACAGAGGTACCAACTTCATGTCAGCATACCTAAAGCACATGTGGAATGAGTGTGGAGTGACTTATAAATTCACTACCCCTTACCATCCACAAACTAATGGCTTAGTTGAGAGATTCAACAAGACATTAAAGGGCATGATCATGGGGCTCCCAGAAAAACTCAAAAGGAGATGGGATGTCCTCCTGCCATGTCTGCTTTTCGCTTACAGGGAGGTACCACAGAAGGGAGTAGGGTTCTCACCCTTTGAACTTCTGTTTGGTCATCCTGTAAGGGGACCACTTGCCCTTGTTAAAGAAGGCTGGGAGAGACCTCTCCATGAGCCTAAACAGGACATAGTGGACTATGTACTTGGCCTTCGCTCTAGAATGGCAGAGTACATGGAAAAGGCAACCAAAAACCTTGAGGCCAGCCAACAACTCCAGAAGTTTTGGTATGACCAAAAGGCTGCACTGGTTGAGTTCCAACCAGGGCAGAAAGTCTGGGTTCTGGAGCCTGTGGCTCCCAGGGCACTCCAGGACAAATGGAGTGGCCCTTACCCAGTGCTAGAGAGGAAGAGTCAGGTCACCTACCTGGTGGACCTGGGCACAAGCAGGAGCCCCAAGAGGGTGATCCATGTGAACCGCCTTAAGCTCTTCCATGACAGGGCTGATGTGAATCTGTTAATGGTAACAGATGAGGATCAGGAGGCAGAGAGTGAACCTCTCCCTGATCTTCTGTCATCAGACCCAAAAGATGGCACAGTAGATGGAGTGATCTACTCAGACACCCTCTCTGGCCAACAGCAGGCTGATTGTAGGAGAGTCCTACAACAGTTTCCTGAGCTTTTCTCCCTAACCCCTGGTCAGACACACCTGTGTACCCATGATGTGGACACAGGAGACAGCATGCCTGTCAAGAACAAAATCTTCAGACAGTCTGACCATGTTAAGGAAAGCATCAAGATGGAAGTCCACAAGATGCTGGAATTGGGAGTGATTGAGCACTCTGACAGCCCCTGGGCTAGCCCAGTGGTCTTAGTCCCCAAACCTCACACCAAAGATGGAAAGAAAGAGATGAGGTTTTGTGTGGACTACAGAGGGCTCAACTCTGTCACCAAGACAGATGCCCATCCAATTCCAAGAGCTGATGAGCTCATTGACAAATTAGGTGCTGCCAAATTTCTAAGTACCTTTGACTTGACAGCAGGGTACTGGCAAATAAAAATGGCACCTGGAGCAAAAGAGAAGACAGCATTCTCCACACCTGATGGGCATTATCAGTTTACTGTTATGCCCTTTGGTTTAAAGAATGCCCCTGCCACCTTCCAAAGGTTGGTGAATCAAGTCCTTGCTGGCTTGGAGTCCTTTAGCACAGCTTATCTTGATGATATTGCTGTCTTTAGCTCCACCTGGCAGGATCACCTGGTCCACCTGAGGAAGGTTTTGAAGGCTCTGCAATCTGCAGGCCTCTCTATCAAGGCATCCAAATGCCAGATAGGGCAGGGAACTGTGGTTTACTTGGGACACCTTGTAGGTGGAGGCCAAGTTCAGCCACTCCAACCCAAGATCCAGACCATTCTGGACTGGGTAGCTCCAAAAACCCAGACTCAAGTCAGGGCATTCCTTGGCTTGACTGGGTACTACAGGAGGTTTGTGAAGGGATATGGATCCATTGTGACAGCCCTCACTGAGCTCACCTCCAAGAAAATGCCCAAGAAAGTGAACTGGACTGTGGACTGCCAACAGGCCTTTGACACCCTGAAACAAGCAATGTGCTCAGCACCAGTTCTCAAAGCTCCAGATTATTCTAAGCAGTTCATTGTGCAGACTGATGCCTCTGAACATGGGATAGGGGCAGTTTTGTCCCAAACAAATGATGATGGCCTTGACCAGCCTGTTGCTTTCATTAGCAGGAGGTTACTCCCCAGGGAGCAGCGTTGGAGTGCCATTGAGAGGGAGGCCTTTGCTGTGGTTTGGTCCCTGAAGAAGCTGAGACCATACCTCTTTGGGACTCACTTCCTAGTTCAAACTGACCACAGACCTCTCAAATGGCTGATGCAAATGAAAGGTGAAAATCCTAAACTGTTGAGGTGGTCCATCTCCCTACAGGGAATGGACTTTATAGTGGAACACAGACCTGGGACTGCCCATGCCAATGCAGATGGCCTTTCCAGGTTCTTCCACTTAGAAAATGAAGACTCTCTTGGGAAAGGTTAGTCTCATCCTCTTTCGTTTGGGGGGGGGTTGTGTAAGGAAATGCCTCCTTGGCATGGTTGCCCCCTGACTTTTTGCCTTTGCTGATGCTATGTTTACAATTGAAAGTGTGCTGAGGCCTGCTAACCAGGCCCCAGCACCAGTGTTCTTTCCCTAACCTGTACTTTTGTATCCACAATTGGCAGACCCTGGCATCCAGATAAGTCCCTTGTAACTGGTACTTCTAGTACCAAGGGCCCTGATGCCAAGGAAGGTCTCTAAGGGATGCAGCATGTCTTATGCCACCCTGGAGACCTCTCACTCAGCACAGACACACTGCTTGCCAGCTTGTGTGTGCTAGTGAGGACAAAACGAGTAAGTCGACATGGCACTCCCCTCAGGGTGCCATGCCAGCCTCTCACTGCCTATGCAGTATAGGTAAGACACCCCTCTAGCAGGCCTTACAGCCCTAAGGCAGGGTGCACTATACCATAGGTGAGGGTACCAGTGCATGAGCATGGTACCCCTACAGTGTCTAAACAAAACCTTAGACATTGTAAGTGCAGGGTAGCCATAAGAGTATATGGTCTGGGAGTCTGTCAAACACGAACTCCACAGCACCATAATGGCTACACTGAAAACTGGGAAGTTTGGTATCAAACTTCTCAGCACAATAAATGCACACTGATGCCAGTGTACATTTTATTGTAAAATACACCACAGAGGGCACCTTAGAGGTGCCCCCTGAAACTTAACCGACTGTCTGTGTAGGCTGACTAGTTCCAGCAGCCTGCCACACCAGAGACATGTTGCTGGCCCCATGGGGAGAGTGCCTTTGTCACTCTGAGGCCAGTAACAAAGCCTGCACTGGGTGGAGATGCTAACACCTCCCCCAGGCAGGAGCTGTGACACCTGGCGGTGAGCCTCAAAGGCTCACCCCTTTGTCACAGCCCAGCAGGGCACTCCAGCTTAGTGGAGTTGCCCGCCCCCTCCGGCCACGGCCCCCACTTTTGGCGGCAAGGCTGGAGAGAACAAAGAAAGCAACAAGGAGGAGTCACTGGCCAGTCAGGACAGCCCCTAAGGTGTCCTGAGCTGAGGTGACTCTGACTTTTAGAAATCCTCCATCTTGCAGATGGAGGATTCCCCCAATAGGGTTAGGATTGTGACCCCCTCCCCTTGGGAGGGGGCACAAAGAGGGTGTACCCACCCTCAGGGCTAGTAGCCATTGGCTACTAACCCCCCAGACCTAAACACGCCCTTAAATTTAGTATTTAAGGGCTACCCTGAACCCTAGAAAATCAGATTCCTGCAACAACAAGAAGGACTGCCTAGCTGAAAACCCCTGCAGAGGAAGACCAGAAGAAAACAACTGCCTTGGCTCCAGAAACTCACCGGCCTGTCTCCTGCCTTCCAAAGAACTCTGCTCCAGCGACGCCTTCCAAAGGGACCAGCGACCTCTGAATCCTCTGAGGACTGCCCTGCTTCGACGACGACAAGAAACTCCCGAGGACAGCGGACCTGCTCCAAAAAGACTGCAACTTTATCCAAAGAAGCAGCTTTAAAGAACCCTGCAATCTCCCCGCAAGAAGCGTGAGACTTGCAACACTGCACCCGGCGACCCCGAATCGGCTGGTGGAGAACCGACACCTCAGGGAGGACCCCCGGACTACTCTACGACCGTGAGTACCAAAACCTGTCCCCCCTGAGTCCCCACAGCGCCGCCTGCAGAGGGAATCCCGAGGCTTCCCCTGACCGCGACTCTCTGAAACCTAAGTCCCGACGCCTGGAAAAGACCCTGCACCCGCAGCCCCCAGGACCTGAAGGACCAGACTTTCACTGCAGAAGTGACCCCCAGGAGTCCTGCTCCCTTGCCCAATGGAGGTTTCCCAGAGGAAGCCCCCCCTTGCCTGCCTGCAGCGCTGAAGAGATCCCTTGATCTCTCATTGACTTCCATTGCGAACCCGACGCTTGTTCTAACACTGCACCCGGCCGCCCCCGCGCCGCTGAGGGTGAAATTTCTGTGTGGGCTTGTGTACCCCCCGGTGCCCTACAAAACCCCCCTGGTCTGCCCTCCGAAGACGCGGGTACTTACCTGCTGGCAGACTGGAAACGGGGCACCCCCTTCTCTCCATTGAAACCTATGCGTTTTGGGCACCACTTTGAACTCTGCACCTGACCGGCCCTGAGCTGCTGGTGTGGTGACTTTGGGGTTGCTCTGAACCCCCAACGGTGGGCTACCTTGGACCAAGAACTGAACCCTGTAAGTGTCTTACTTACCTGGTAAAACTAACAAATACTTACCTCCCCTAGGAACTGTGAAAATTGCACTAAGTGTCCACTTTTAAAACAGCTATTTGTCAATAACTTGGAAAGTATACATGCAATTTTGATGATTTGAAGTTCCTAAAGTACTTACCTGCAATACCTTTCGAATGAGCTATTACATGTAGAATTTGAACCTGTGGTTCTTAAAATAAACTAAGAAAAGATATTTTTCTATATAAAAACCTATTGGCTGGATTTGTCTCTGAGTGTGTGTACCTCATTTATTGTCTTGTGTATGTACAACAAATGCTTAACACTACTCCTTGGATAAGCCTACTGCTCGACCACACTACCACAAAATAGAGCATTAGTATTATCTCTTTTTACCACTATTTTACCTCTAAGGGGAACCCTTGGACTCTGTGCATGCTATTCCTTACTTTGAAATAGCACATACAGAGCCAACTTCCTACACCATGCCAATGCAGATGGCCTTTCCAGGTTCTTCCACTTAGAAAATGAAGACTCTCTTGGGAAAGGTTAGTCTCATCCTCTTTCGTTTGGGGGGGGGTTGTGTAAGGAAATGCCTCCTTGGCATGGTTGCCCCCTGACTTTTTGCCTTTGCTGATGCTATGTTTACAATTGAAAGTGTGCTGAGGCCTGCTAACCAGGCCCCAGCACCAGTGTTCTTTCCCTAACCTGTACTTTTGTATCCACAATTGGCAGACCCTGGCATCCAGATAAGTCCCTTGTAACTGGTGCTTCTAGTACCAAGGGCCCTGATGCCAAGGAAGGTCTCTAAGGGCTGCAGCATGTTTTATGCCACCCTGGAGACCTCTCACTCAGCACAGACACACTGCTTGCCAGCTTGTGTGTGCGAGTGAGGACAAAACGAGTAAGTCGACATGGCACTCCCCTCAGGGTGCCATGCCAGCCTCTCACTGCCTATGCAGTATAGGTAAGACACCCCTCTAGCAGGCCTTACAGCCCTAAGGCAGGGTGCACTATACCATAGGTGAGGGTACCAGTGCATGAGCATGGTACCCCTACAGTGTCTAAACAAAACCTCAGACATTGTAAGTGCAGGGTAGCCATAAGAGTATATGGTCTGGGAGTTTGTCAAACACGAACTCCACAGCACCATAATGGCTACACTGAAAACTGGGAAGTTTGGTATCAAACTTCTCAGCACAATAAATGCACACTGATGCCAGTGTACATTTTATTGTAAAATACACCCCAGAGGGCCCCTTAGAGGTGCCCCCTGAAACTTAACCGACTATCTGTGTAGGCTGACTAGTTTTAGCAGCCTGCCACAAACCGAGACATGTTGCTGGCCCCATGGGGAGAGTGCCTTTGTCACTCTGAGGCCAGTAACAAAGCCTGCACTGGGTGGAGATGCTAACACCTCCCCCAGGCAGGAATTGTCACACCTGGCGGTGAGCCTCAAAGGCTCACCTCTTTTGTGCCAACCCAGCAGGACACTCCAGCTAGTGGAGTTGCCCGCCCCCTCCGGCCAGGCCCCACTTTTGGCGGCAAGGCCGGAGAAGATAATGAGGAAAACAAGGAGGAGTCACTGGCCAGTCAGGACAGCCCCTAAGGTGTCCTGAGCTGAGGTGACTCTGACTTTTAGAAATCCTCCATCTTGCAGATGGAGGATTCCCCCAATAGGGTTAGGATTGTGACCCCCTCCCCTTGGGAGGAGGCACAAAGAGGGTGTACCCACCCTCAGGGCTAGTAGCCATTGGCTACTAACCCCCCAGACCTAAACACGCCCTTAAATTTAGTATTTAAGGGCTACCCTGAACCCTAGAAAATTAGATTCCTGCAACTACAAGAAGAAGGACTGCCCAGCTGAAAACCCCTGCAGCGGAAGACCAGAAGACGACAACTGCCTTGGCTCCAGAAACTCACCGGCCTGTCTCCTGCCTTCCAAAGATCCTGCTCCAGCGACGCCTTCCAAAGGGACCAGCGACCTCGACACCCTCTGAGGACTGCCCCTGCTTCGAAAAGACAAGAAACTCCCGAGGACAGCGGACCTGCTCCAAGAAAAGCTGCAACTTTGTTTCCAGCAGCTTTAAAGAACCCTGCAAGCTCCCCGCAAGAAGCGTGAGACTTGCAACACTGCACCCGGCGACCCCGACCCGGCTGGTGGAGAACCGACACCTCAGGAGGGACCCCAGGACTACTCTGATACTGTGAGTACCAAAACCTGTCCCCCCTGAGACCCCACAGCGCCGCCTGCAGAGGGAATCCCGAGGCTTCCCCTGACCGCGACTCTTTGAATCCAAAGTCCCGACACCTGGGAGAGACCCTGCACCCGCAGCCCCCAGGACCTGAAGGACCGGACTTTCACTGGAGAAGTGACCCCCAGGAGTCCCTCTCCCTTGCCCAAGTGGAGGTTTCCCCGAGGAACCCCCCCCTTGCCTGCCTGCAGCGCTGAAGAGATCCCGAGATCTCTCATAGACTAACATTGCGAACCCGACGCTTGTTTCTACACTGCACCCGGCCGCCCCCGCGCCGCTGAGGGTGAAATTTCTGTGTGGGCTTGTGTCCCCCCCAGTGCCCTACAAAACCCCCCCTGGTCTGCCCTCCGAAGACGCGGGTACTTACCTGCAAGCAGACCGGAACCGGGGCATCCCCTTCTCTCCATTCTAGCCTATGTGTTTTGGGCACCACTTTGAACTCTGCACCTGACCGGCCCTGAGCTGCTGGTGTGGTGACTTTGGGGTTGCTCGGAACCCCCAACGGTGGACTACCTTGGACCAAGAACTAAGCCCTGTAAGTGTCTTACTTACCTGGTTAACCTAACAAATACTTACCTCCCCTAGGAACTGTGAAAATTGCACTAAGTGTCCACTTTTAAAACAGCTATTTGTGAATAACTTGAAAAGTATACATGCAATTTTGATGATTTGAAGTTCCTAAAGTACTTACCTGCAATACCTTTCGAATGAGATATTACATGTAGAATTTGAACCTGTGGTTCTTAAAATAAACTAAGAAAATATATTTTTCTATACAAAAACCTATTGGCTGGATTTGTCTCTGAGTGTGTGTACCTCATTTATTGTCTATGTGTATGTACAACAAATGCTTAACACTACTCCTTGGATAAGCCTACTGCTCGACCACACTACCACAAAATAGAGCATTAGTATTATCTCTTTTTGCCACTATCTTACCTCTAAGGGGAACCCTTGGACTCTGTGCATGCTATTCCTTACTTTGAAATAGCACATACAGAGCCAACTTCCTACACGCACACTCCTACAGTAAGTGAGAAACACTCACTAAAGAAATCTGAGCCCAATTTATAAAAATAACACAGACTTTTATATAAATTTAGATACCAAGATCACCATAATCAGGCGAGTACTTTACGAAATATGTATTTTTTAGAGTTTGCAAAAGTTGACACAGTGCAGGTTTCAGATGCAGTAATGTTATCCTATGGAGGAATAATAAGCACTGCATACAGGTATAGTACAGCAACTTATGGGACCAATCTACTGGACTTAGGGTAACTATGGGGAAAGGTCCAAGGCCACAAGAACAGCTCACCTCGTGCAGCACTGGGGTGGCCAGGTACAGTGGTGCAGCTCAGCGTTGGATGGCCCGTTTATGGGGATCGGTCCGGCCACAAAGTTGCTGCAGAGGTGAACTGAGAGTCTAGTCCAGGGAAACCAGCAAGGGGGTTCAAACCTTGTGATGCTTGGGCCCGTAGGGACACCAGTGGTCCTGTTCTCCTCCGTCTGGGGCGTCTGGGTGTAGAGGTGGTTTGGACCGTCAGGTTTGCAATCACCGGTGCCAGTCACAGTAAAAAGGTGGGGAGCAGGGGTAGTTTATGGGGCCAGGCACAGAATCAGGCTGCAGGCATGGACTGGGGGATCTAGTGTAACCGAAATAATGAGTGGGTTGAGGTCTCTCAAGTCTCATGGACAAAGGGACACCTGTGCTGGTCTTGTCCTCCATCCAGGGTGACTGGGTGTAGTGGACCGTCAGGGTCTCCATCACCGGAGGCGGTATGGGGGGGCGGGGGGGCCGTCTGCAGACAAAGGATGCAGATGCCGTCGGGAAGTTCACAGTGGGCAAGTTTAAAGTGGTTCTCGTCTCTAGAGGTCCTGAGAACCACATCTGACACCACTGGCCTACTTCAGCCCAGGCTAGATGGCTCGGGTGCAGTAGTGATGTCTGGAATCAGGTTTTGGCAGCCCCAGTTCTCACAGTTCTTTCCTTGGTTGCCTGCGGATGCAGAGAAGCAGCTCCTCTACTCCAAGGGAGTTCTTCTTGTCGATATGCGAAGCACTGGCAGATCTACCAGTTTCTTGGAGGCTGCAAGGGCAGAAGAGGTCAGTTGCTCCTCGAGGGTTGGGTGCAGCAGTCAGGCTGGCAGGGTAGGCGCTAAGTCAGTCATGCTCCTCGGTCAACAGACTCCTTTTGTGTCTAGCGAAGATCTGAGGTCCTGGTATCACTGGTGCCCTAACTACTCAATTCTGGGGGTGTTAAGGGGAGTGAAGGGTAGTAGCCAATGGGCCCCTTGCCCTTGGTATCACTACACCCCCTAAATTACCACTTCCTTTGGGGAGTGGGCATCACCCTGTTCCAGAATTCTTAATACCACTGCATGCAAGATGGTGGAATTCCTAAGGCTGAATTAATTTCAGGCTAGTCACCCTAGGGGTTTGTCCAGCCTGCAAATGCAACACACCTCCTGCATAGCTAAATTTCTCACCTGTCAAAGTGCCAAATGGGCCCTGGGGCAGGGGTTTGGCTTCTCTCTTCTGAGTGAAGCCAGCACATTGGTGTCTAAAACACTGCCTTTCCCCTCCCGATTCTCTCTCCTCGCCGCCCCAAGCATCTTTAAGGATGTGTGATTCATAATGTTCGATCACTAGATGTTGGATATTACTATACTCAGTTGTGGCGCTCCCTATGATGACCAGTTTGGTTGTAGATGGAGTAACTGGGATGGTGGTCAATAAATATAATCCTAAACTTGAATCACAGGACAACAAATATGCATAACTAATCAAAGGTAATAAAATAAAGTGCTACAAGAGTAGCTGCAGAATATGAAAAGCATGCTACAAAGCTATATGCTTACTGTGCAGCAAAATGTCCTATTCCATGTGGCAATGTGCTGGGGTCTCAAAGAGTGACTGCACATTACATACTTCAAAGAAGTGTTAAAAATACAAGTGTAGTTTATTGCTGTTAGCTTTCCAAGTGTCCTACTAGATTGAGATACATTACTATTGAGTCTCAAGATAAATTCAGCACGTCTTAGGCTTCCAGAGATGTAAGCATTTTTCATCTCTTAGAAATCTGAAACTGTTTATTTATTGGGAGATTTAAACTCTATTGGTAAATACAAAACACAGAAACAGCGTATTTCCAAAACTGGCTTCTTTGACTATATTTAAAGTGAGAAGGATTCCAGTAACATCATGTTATGTCTGGTTACACGTGTTGTAAGGATACGGCAAGTCACTGAGGGGTTACCTGACTACGACCAAAAAGCACTCATTTATAAGGCATAGCAACAACACATGCCTAGATGTTCAGGTTAGATCATTTAGAATAGTGTAGTCTAAAGTTTAAGAGGCTGATAAGTGCTCTATCCAGAATCTGCTGGCCCTGCAGGAGACACTGCGATGTGGCAACTGAACTGCAATAATTTATCATGCTAGAGCGATTTTGTCATTTTCTTTTTAAAGGTGAATAACGATGGCACAGACGGACCGTAACAAGAAAGTACGAGACAGTTTGATGTCCTCCATGCACTGTTTTTGCTTAAATATCAGCTGTCACTGCTGTCAGCAAAACTTTAAAGAGGCAGAAAGTCTTTCTTTATTCAGGTCTTAGTCATGCAGAAATGCCATTATCACTGAACATCACCCCGTAAGTCAGACTTCCACCTGACTACACACGCACCTTGTTCGGACATCGGATTCTTCGATATGCTTTCATTTCAGACCTCCACTTGCGTATCACCTCCTGACTGAAGGCAGGGAGCCCTGGGCGGCTGTACTTTAACTAACAGAAAAACCAGTAAAAACACAACATCAGCACCAAGGTGAGTACTCAATGGACATCACAGCTTCTCAAAGGATGTCAGGATGCAGTCACAAAAAGCTAATTGCATCGTGGATGAACGTCATCTATTTACACAGTTTTGTGTATTATATGTACATAACGTATTCTGTAAGAATTATAGAAATTTGTTAGGATTCAAACTAAGCGTGAACAAATCTGAAATCTTAGGAATAGACACAGAGGAACAATTAGATAGAATATGAAAATGTCACTTACCCAGTGTACATCTGTTCGTGGCATCAGTCGCTGTAGATTCGCATGTTTTGCATAGCTCGCCATCTGGTGTTGGGCCGGAGTGTTACAAGTTGTTTTTCTTCGAAGAAGTCTTTCGAGTCACGGGACCGAGTGACTCCTCCTTTTGTCTCCATTGCGCATGGGCGTCGACTCCATCTTCGATTGTTTTTCCCCGCAGAGGGTGAGGTAGGAGTTGAATTGTAGTAATAGTGCCCATGCAATGGAGTGACTAAGTATGTACCTATTTAAGGTTGAGATGATACATATACAAATAGTTGAAGGTAACTTCCAAACTGCTACAGGCTCCCGGGGAGGCGGGTGGGCACATGCGAATCTACAGCGACTGATGCCACGAACAGATGTACACTGGGTAAGTGACATTTTCAGTTCGATGGCATCTGTCGCTGTAGATACGCATGTTTTGCATAGACTAGTAAGCAGTTATCTTCCCAAAAGCGGTGGCTCAGCCTGTAGGAGTGGAAGTAGTTTGAAATAATGTTCTTAATACGGCTTGACCTACTGTGGCTTGTTGTGCGGATAACACGTCTACACAGTAGTGCTTGGTGAATGTGTGAGGCGTAGACCATGTGGCTGCCTTACATATTTCTTGCATTGGGATGTTTCCTAGAAAGGCCATGGTAGCACCTTTCTTTCTGGTTGAGTGTGCCCTTGGTGTAATGGGCAGCTGTCGTTTAGCTTTAAGGTAGCAGATTTGGATGCATTTAACTATCCATCTGGCTATACCTTGTTTTGATATTGGGTTTCCTGCATGAGGTTTTTGAAATGCAATAAATAGTTGTTTAGTTTTTCTGATGTTCTTTGTTCTGTCAATGTAATACATTAATGCTCTTTTGACATCTAATGTATGTAGTGCCCTCTCAGCTACGGTATCTGGTTGTGGAAAGAACACTGGAAGTTCCACTGTTTGATTTAGATGGAACGGTGAAATAACCTTTGGCAAAAATTTAGGATTAGTCCTTAGGACGACCTTATTCTTGTGTAGTTGTATAAAAGGTTCTTGTATTGTAAACGCCTGAATCTCGCTTACTCTTCTTAGGGAAGTAATGGCGATGAGAAATGCAACCTTCCAGGTTAGGAACTGTATTTCGCAGGAGTGCATGGGTTCAAAAGGTGGACCCATAAGTCTAGTTAGGACAACATTTAGGTTCCATGAAGGAACAGGTGGTGTTCTTGGTGGTATAATTCTCCTAAGGCCCTCCATGAATGCTTTAATGACTGGTATCTTATATAGGGAAGTTGAATAGGTAGTCTGCAGGTATGCAGATATTGCTGCAAGGTGTATTTTAATGGAAGAGAAAGCCAGGTTAGATTTTTGTAAGTGAAGCAAGTAACCCACTACATGTTCTGGAGTTGTGTGTAATGGTTGTATTTGATTAATATGGCAGTAGCAAACAAACCTCTTCCATTTACTTGCATAGCAGTGCCTGGTGGATGGCCTTCTGGCTTGCTTTATGACTTCCATACATTCTTGGGTAAGTTGTAAGTGCCCGAATTCTAGGATTTCAGGAGCCAGATTGCTAGATTCAGCGATGCTGGATCTGGGTGTCTGATCTTTTGGTTGTGTTGTGTCAACAGATCTGGCCTGTTGGGCAATTTGATGTGGGGTACTACTGATAGGTCTAGCAGCGTTGTGTACCAAGGTTGCCTTGCCCAAGTTGGTGCTATTAATATGAATTTGAGTTTGTTTTGACTGAGTTTGTTTACCAGGTAAGGAAGGAGAGGGAGAGGAGGAAAAGTGTAAGCAAATATCCCTGACCAGTTCATCCATAGGGCATTGCCTTGGGACTGTTTGTGTGGGTATCTGGATGCGAAGTTTTGGCATTTTGCGTTCTCCTTCGTCGCAAACAAGTCTATTTGAGGTGTTCCCCAGAGTTTGAAATAGGTGTTCAGAATTTGGGGGTGAATTTCCCATTCGTGGACCTGTTGGTGATCTCGAGAGAGATTGTCTGCGAGTTGATTTTGGATCCATGGTATAAATTGTGCTATTAGGCGAATTTGGTTGTGAATTGCCCAACGCCAAATTTTTTGTGCTAGCAGGCTTAACTGCGTGGAGTGCGTCCCCCCTTGCTTGTTTAGATAATACATTGTTGTCATGTTGTCTGTCTTGACGAGAATGTATTTGTGAACTATTATTGGTTGGAAAGCTTTTAGTGCTTGAAAAACTGCTAGAAGTTCTAGGTGATTTATATGCAGTTTTGTTTGATGTACCTTCCATTGTCCTTGTATGCTGTGTTGATCGAGGTGTGCTCCCCACCCTGTCATGGAAGCATCTGTTGTTATTACGTATTGTGGCACTGGGTCTTGGAAAGGCCGCCCTTTGTTTAAATTTATGTTGTTCCACCACAGAAGCGAGAGGTAAGTTTGGCGGTCTATTAACACCAGATCTAGAAGATGACCCTGTGCTTGAGACCACTGTGATGCTAGGCACTGTTGTAAGGGCCTCATGTGCAGTCTTGCGTTTGGGACAATGGCTATGCATGAAGACATCATGCCTAGGAGTTGTAATATCATCTTTGCTTGTATCTTTTGTGTTGGATACATGCGTTGTATGATGGTGTTGAAATTTTGAATTCTTTGGGGACTTGGAGTGGCTACTCCTTTTGTTGTGTCTATTATGGCTCCTAGGTATTGTTGTACCTTGCACGGCAGAATGTTGGATTTCGTGAAGTTGGCGGTGAACCCTAGTTTGAAGAGGGTTTGTATGATCTGATTTGTGTGATTTGAGCACTCTATTAACGAATGGGCCTTGATTAGCCAGTCGTCTAGATATGGGAACACATGTATTTGCTGCCTTCTGATGTGTGCAGCGACTACTGCTAGACATTTGGTAAAGACTCTTGGTGCGGTTGTTAATCCGAAAGGCAGTACCTTGAATTGGTAATGTATTCCTTTGAATACAAACCTTAGGTATTTCCTGTGCGATGGGTGTATTGGTATATGGAAATACGCGTCCTTGAGGTCTAAAGTTGTCATGTAGTCGTGTAGTTTTAGCAATGGTAATACTTCTTGTAGTGTGACCATGTGAAAGTGGTCTGATTTGATGAATGTGTTCACTATTCTGAGGTCTAGGATTGGTCTCAGCGTTTTGTCCTTCTTTGGTATCAGAAAGTACAGTGAGTAAACTCCTGTGTTTATTTGTGTGTTTGGCACTAATTCGATTGCATTCTTTTGCAATAGTGCCTGCACTTCTATCTTCAGGAGATTGGAATGATGTTTTGTCAAATTTTGTGCTTTTGGTGGTATGTTTGGAGGGAATTGTAGAAATTCTATGCAATAACCATGTTGGATAATTGCTAGAACCCAAGTGTCTGTAGTGATTTCCTCCCATGTCTGTAATAATGACTTATTCTTCCCCCCACTGGTGTTGTGTGGAGGGGGTGAGTGACATGTGAGTCACTGCTTAGTAGTAGGGGTTTTGGGGCTTTGAAATTTTCCTCTATTCCTAGGGAATTGCCCTCCTCTATATTGTCCCTGAAAACCTCCTCTGTACTGTCCCTGGTAACTGGACGGTGTTGCCTGTGAGGTGCTGGCTTGTGTGCTGTGACCCCGAAACCCCCCTCTAAAGGGTGTTTTACGGAATGTGCTGTAATTCCCTCTGCTCTGCGGGGAGTAGAGTGCGCCCATGGCTTTAGCAGTGTCCGTGTCTTTTTTGAGTTTCTCAATCGCTGTGTCCACTTCTGGACCGAACAGTTCTTTTTCGTTAAAAGGCATATTGAGAACTGCTTGCTGAATCTCTGGTTTAAATCCAGACGTTCGGAGCCATGCATGCCTTCTGATAGTTACAGATGTATTAATTGTCCGTGCAGCTGTATCTGCAGCGTCCATGGAGGAGCGGATTTGGTTGTTGGAAATGGTCTGTCCCTCCTCAACCACTTGTTTTGCCCTATTTTGTAGGTCCTTGGGCAGATGGTCAATGAGATGTTGCATCTCATCCCAATGGGCTCTGTCATAGCGCGCAAGTAGTGCCTGGGAGTTAGCGATGCGCCACTGGTTTGCAGCTTGTGCTGCGACTCTCTTACCAGCTGCATCGAACTTGCGGCTTTCTTTATCTGGGGGTGGTGCATCTCCAGATGTGTGGGAGTTGGCCCTTTTCCTAGCTGCTCCTACAATGACAGAGTCTGGTGGCAGCTGTGTAGTGATGAAAGCCGGGTCTGTAGGAGGCGCCTTATACTTTTTTCCCACTCTTGGTGTGATTGCCCTACTTTTGACCGGCTCCTTAAAGATTTCTTTTGCGTGCCGGAGCATACCAGGGAGCATAGGCAGGCTTTGGTAGGAGCTGTGGGTGGAGGAGAGTGTGTTGAATAAAAAGTCATCCTCGACCTGTTCTGAGTGGAGGCTTACATTGTGAAATTGTGCTGCTCTAGCCACCACTTGAGAATACGCAGTGCTGTCCTCTGGTGGAGATGGCTTCGTAGGGTATGCCTCCGGACTGTTATCTGACACTGGGGCGTCGTATAAGTCCCATGCGTCTTGATCTTGGTCACCCTGGCTCATGGTGGTGTGAGCTGGGGAATGTGATGGAGTTTGTGCTGGTGAGACGTTAATCACAGGTGGAGGAGAGGGTGGTGGGGTAACTTTTTTCACCACTTTTGTTTGTGGTGTTTGTTCAGTTTGGAACTCCAATCTTCTCTTTCTTCTAATAGGGGGAAGGGTGCTTATTTTTCCTGTCCCCTGATGTATGAAAATACGCTTTTGCGTATGGTCTACATCAGTTGAGTGTAGCTCTTCCTCAAACCTATGCTTTTGCATTTGGGAGGTTAGCGAGTGCTCTTCTGTATAAGAGCCTGAAACTGGGTCGGTTGCAGTTTGTTTTGGCACCGAAACCCTGTCTGCATCTTTTTTCGGCTCCGAGGTGACTTTTTTCTTTTTCGGGGCCGAAACCTCTCGGCGTCGATCTTCTTCGGTGCCGCTGTCTCGGCGTCGAACCGTGTCTACACCGGTATCTCGGTGTCGATGCTTGTCTCCAGCACTTTCTCGGTCCCGAGAAGGCTGCGTGCCGGTGTCTCGACCGGAGTCGGACGATCTCGGCACTGTTTGGGCCTTTTTCGGTGCCGACGGTCGGTCACCGAATTTATGGGTCGAGCCATGGCCTGGTGGCAGTGGCGTCCCCTGGGCCTTGTAAATCTTCTTCTGAGTGGTTTTCGACGTCTTACTCACGGTTTGTGTATCGTCGAATCCTTCGGAGTCCGATTCTTGGATCGAAAAGGTTCCCTCCTCTTCTTGTTCCTCGAACTCCCGGTGGGCTGTCGGCGCGGACGCCATCTGAAGTCTTCTGGCTCGACGGTCTCGGAGTGTTTTTCGGGACGGGAACGCACAACAAGCCTCGCAGGTGTCTTCACTGTGCTCAGGTGACAGGCACAGGTTGCAGACCAAGTGTTGGTCTGTATAGGGGTATTTATTGTGGCATTTGGGACAGAAATGGAACGGGGTCCGTTCCATCGGCGTTCTTCTGCACGCGGTCGGGCCGACCAGGCCCCGACGGGGGATCGAAAAAATTACCCCGAAGGGCACCGGAGCTCTTCGATCTTAGACACGGTGTTGAATCTAACTACGCCGATCCCGAACGCAACAATACCGACGAAAATCTTCCGAAATTAGCTATCTTTCCGTTCCGAAACTCGGAGCGACAGGAACACGTCCGAACCCGATGGCGGAAAAAAAACAATCGAAGATGGAGTCGACGCCCATGCGCAATGGAGACAAAAGGAGGAGTCACTCGGTCCCGTGACTCGAAAGACTTCTTCGAAGAAAAACAAATTGTAACACTCCGGCCCAACACCAGATGGCGAGCTATGCAAAACATGCGTATCTACAGCGACAGATGCCATCGAACATATGTTTCAGGTAGGTTAAAGGAAAGGTTAAGTTTCTGGACATCTTTGAAATGCTCGCTATCCAGGGGCTATATAGAGAAAATTACCCTAAACTAACAATGGAAATAAAAGGTGACTCAAGATGCTGGCAGCCCCTCTGCATATTAAGGGTCTGGAGGAAGGCAGGCATTAAAGGTAATGTATTACCAAGGCTGTGATACCTATTCTAGGCCTGACTAACCCCATTTTCAAAGAATATAAAATAGGAACTACAAAAAGTGTGTAAGAACTTCATATGGGGGAAGCAAGATACCCAGATAGGACAGAAATATGATAAACAAAATGAGTTGGGGAACAAAACAGGGATGAGCTGCAGACCAGCCTTACCTTCCCATCATCAGGAACCAGGTCCTGCAGCACCTTGCGCTTGGGCCACTCTTTGATGAGCTCTTCGGTGGCAATCTCATGGAGGTGGTAGATAGCAACCTTCGCCGACTTCCTCTTGGCCCTGCCCATGCAGTCACTCTGCTCTTCCTTGATATCTTTGAGTTTCTCGTCTTCTGTAGCATCGCGGCGATACGACACCTTAAAAGACAAACAGCTGTAATTCAGATACTGATGAACATGGAGGAAGGTGAGGAAAAGGTGGCCAGCATTTACTCAAGCAGTGTCGCTTCTACAATATTTAAACTTCTCCTTTTGGTACCATGGAGAGCTGCACCATGATTTGGTTGGTACAGACCAAGGCGAAAACGTTATGCGCAGAGGCGAACAGTGCATGTTATTCCCATTACTATTTACCTGGACTCGCCACTCTACACCGCGCCTTATCAATCAGTTCACAACTAACCAGAAAACCTTACTAACTGATCTGGACCAATAGGAGGAGGTTGGCTCATTTGAAAGAGGGGGGGGGGGGGGGGGAGCCTAAAACAAAGGCTAGAACAGCCCACCGAGGCAGCTTGACAAAGTGCCTCTAAGCAGCAGTGCCTGAGCAGGCAGAAAAGCAAGTCCTCCTCCTGGCAAGAGGACTTCAGCTTTTCAGTAGGCAGGTAGGTCTTCCTTCTTTCACAGGTTCAGCAAAGCAGAACCCCAGATGTTTCCCAGACATCAGCAAAGTCTGGAGGGGCGTGGCAAAGCTGCACCCGGCCCACTGCTGGTTCTGTGTACTCTGCCCTACCCTGGCAGACATGTTTTTCTTGATCAACAAGCAGAAATGGTAATTCATCTTTTTACGATGCCCAGGCCTAACCAACCAAGTGTTTGTCAACATTCACATCTAGCTCAGCTGCCCAAGAGCCCTAGAGGTGGTTAGGTTGACTAAATGAGAATGTGGGAATGAGTAAACACAGGCCATTTCCTAAGTAATGCAAATCCCAGCAGATGAGAGAATGGGGGTGTTTTTCCTCTGGCAGGAAAACTAAAGATACATGAGCAGGGCGTAGCTGGCTACTTCCTCCTTGTTCACATGCAAGCCTCAGCCTGAAAAATACACTCAGCCTCATACTCAGCAATCGCATTGAGCCGCATAACAACTGCAGTGTAATGGACACCACCCACACTTTATTCACATGTTGCAGGCACACAAGTAAACAACACTCACGAGCACAGAAGCCTCTTGTGCAGGCCCCACATATCCTGAAGTTAAAGGATCTTGTAATGTGTGGCAGTGGAGACATTAAAAGGGGGAGGGGGTAGAAGGAGGGTGGCAGAGAGTCTTCCTACTTGGGTACTGATAAAATAAGGCCTGATCCAAAAACTATGTATAGGTCATGTGGCCACCACTGACAGAACCAACATACAATGGGAAGAGGGGTCAGCATTTTATTTTCAAAAGAAGCGTGCACTCCCCAAGCCTTATCAACATCACAGCCAAAATTTGAAATGTTACAACTGTGAAGTGGGAGTGCTAAAAGGGCAAGGCACCGTGGATTCGTAGCCATGCATACCTATCCCCCTGAATTTGGTGTTAGAGGTCACTACCAATATTTGTATTGTGCAATGAACAGATCTTCCTCCAGTCTGCCCTCATGGGCACTTTTTATACATTTTGAGGTATTCCGAATGCTGTTAAATATCAAGCATCAGGGCGTGGTTTCGGAAAGAACTCAGAACTAGCTGGGAACTAGCTGTTGCAAGCATGTTGCGAGCATGTGTGTACAGGATATGTGCTGGGAGACAAAGACCTAACCACAGCAGAACTGGCATGATTTTGTCCTGAGGCCTATAGAAGGTCAGATACACCTTGCACCCCCAGTGCCCCTCTTTGGGAAGGTCTCTTTGTAGCCTCTACATTATGAGCTGCCTCTGACCATGACGGCTTATCTACTCAAGATAGTATATCTATGCCCGGCCATTTAGCAGCCTTACAATCAGCAGCCACATGACTACTTCCTACTGCGCAATACACAACACATTAGAAAAGTGGATACTGAAAACAATGTGGCTTCAGGTCAATGAAATGGAAAAGAAAAAAAGAAAAAAAAGACAGGGATGAACTTTCTTTTTTTTAGTCCCAGAAAAGCTAAGTAAATCAGTAACTGTTTATTTTGGACAAAAATTGTATTGATTGTGAGACAATTGGGGCAGCGAGGAGACAACTTACAAGGGATGGAGTGAAGCAGAGGATCAATCCATCACATGCAGATTACATTTCCACACTAATGCCAGTGGCACTTGAACCAGGTGCATACTGACCGGGTCATGTTCCGTCTTCATATGATACATGAGGCCTGCCCTCGAGTGGTAAATCTTTCCGCAGTTATGGCACTTCAGGGCCATCTCTTCCAGCTCCGATTCTTTCTTCCCGCATTTCTTTGAGTGGTACAGGTATCCGACAACAGAAGTAAAGATGCTTGTGCAGCCCTGAATGGGAGAGGGGGCAGAATGGGAGATAAAATCAGAGATACATGCAGAAGCTAACTAAGAAAAACAAGACAGAAGTAAGAAGGTGCTAATTACTAGTGATATTGGCTCTGCAGAATGACAGCCTTGCACAGATTTAGAAGCAAGTACCATGTACCATCTGCCACCTCCCAGCAACATTCCAGGGCAGTCTTTAACTACTTACCAAGGTGCCCATCATCAGATTGTGTGGGACACCTCAAGAACAGTTCATCATCATTTACATTTAGGACGGCTGTATGACGTGGCTGTCAGCACATTGATGCTGGGGAGCTAGTCTTATGTCAGTCACTTATTCTTTGCCACTATGTGCTCCACCACAGGTCTATATGCTTGCAAGTCATGTCCATGTTCAAGAAAGACCAAATGAGATTCCCCAGATAGATTGTCTATGGCTGGCTGACCCACTTCTGTATTGGTGGTACTAAGTTTTTAAAGATTCTTTAATGTACTTCAATTTTGCCCTGAGGACAGAATTTGATCTTTGAGCTTCTCTATCATGTCGCACGGTGGCCTCACTCCACTGTCTTTCTTGTTATTTTTTAAAATCCCAAGTGCCACACCAAAGAAACAGAACACTCTGGCCAACACACTCCCCAGGCCCCATGGCCTCCTGGCTGTCTTAAACCTGTGGAGCAGAGAGTGGAACCCACTTCCGCTCTGCCAGTCGGTTCCTTGGCTGGCCCACATTGTCCAATGCTGGCGTGGGAGCTGATGTGATCATTCTCCTGCTCACTCCCCCCAGTCACGAGGAGCAAGAGGTGGCTTGTCTCGGAGGATTAAGCCCCGGCACATCATTGATTTTGGCAGGCCCGTGGAGATGGGGTTCCTGGAGTAGGACCACTTCAAAGGTATTTTTTGGGAAAGTGCCACCAAGTGGCACAAGAACGGTCCTCTGTCCCGCCAACCCCCCCTCCCCCCCCCCCCCCCACCACAACACCACCTACGCCCGGGTTAACCAAGATGTATCTTGGGACACATAGTATATTCTTGGACTCATTTTACTCTTGGTGGCCAGTGCCAGCCATCAGAAGCATTCTCTTCAAGCCTCCGGGGTTCTAAAAGGGCATTTTCTGTGGGGTGCTGGATTTCAGTGGCCCCCGCTTCAGACCTGTCATCTGCCTGTACTCCTAAGGCTCTGTCCCCTCTTTAGGGGGGTGCAGGGGAAGTCCTTCACAGCAACTCTACAGCAAGCAGAACACTCTCCCTACCGCATTCCCCAGGCCACACGGCCTCTTGGCCATCTAACAAGGCACCTGTGCGTTGGCAGTGGAATCAAGGGGCAGTTCACACAAGTTACAGGGGAACCATCCAGGGTCCCCCAGCAGGCCCATTGCCCCAACTGTTCCTCAGGAGGCATAATGGAGACGCACCCTAGTCCTGGGGGTCAGCTGGAGTCGAAGTCCTTAATCCTTGCAGGACATCAAGTGGCTTCCCCTTCCACATTGGAATTCTTTTGCCGTTGTCGCTATCAGGTCCAGTGTCTTCTCCTCTGTCTCCCACTCATGCAGAGGTTTTAGGTGGTGGTGGATGTTGCAGAAGCTGGTCACCGATGGTCACTCCTAGGATTCCACATCATCCCTCCACCCCGTACCAATTCTACTGCACAGCATTCTAGGACAATCCAGTATGGAGACTTCAAGTTGTCTGTGGAAAGAGCTCCCATGAGAGCCTCAACTCTGCCCCTAGCTGACACAGCTGCCTGAAGCCTTCCCACCAAAGCTTCAAAGGTGAACCCCCTCCCCAGTGTTGGTTACAGAGATCTGTCTCTTATCCTTTGTTTCCGTGGGAATGGGCTGCCCCAGGCTCGGTGCAGTGTGACAAGGTAATTAACAGATGCAGTTTTATCCCCATTCTTTTCGCAGGAACTGGATCTAGGCAGCCGATAGCTCTATTTTGTAGGGAGGCCTTTGACCTTCCTATTGGAGATCTGAATAATTAACTTGGCCCATTGGGTGGGGGGGGGGGGGAGGAGGGGAGGGTGTTGTTCCCTTGAGATTGCAGGGTTCCCTAGCTTTTGGTGCTTCTGAAGTATAACAGGAGGCTAGCCAACTAGCCCTTGAAGTCACTTCTTCTGTCCTGGAATAGGTGGAGCTCTTTTCCACGAGTGGGCACAGCCAGCAAAGCCCTCTTTCCGCAGGTGAAATCCAGTCTTTTGGTGCAGCCTCTTTGCTTGGTCCATGGAGGAACACAGCAGTCCTTTTTCTGTCAACTCTCCAGTTCAGTAATGATCTGAGAACTGTGTGTCTGGGGTGCCACTTTTATGCCAACTTCCAGTTTGTGGGAGGAGAGAAAACTCACTGGCCAACGGGGCAACAGTTCCAATGAGGAACTCACTTAACATCACTCCCTGGGGATTTGGGCACCAAAAAAAAAAAAAAATCAACAGATATCATAACCAGTCTCCCCCTGTGAGGAGCCCTGGAGGAAACCTCTGGGATGTACCCAGCATAATAAGCCACTCGTCATGGAAAACTGTGTTTCCCCCCTCTGTAGGAGATGCCAGCCTGTCTGCTTACAAAAAGGAGTAGGCAGGCAAAGCTGTGATCACCATTTGCTTCACTGTGGCGGTAGCCTCTTTCAAGCTGGGACATCTGTGGCAACCACCCAATATTCATCCTGCTGGAGGAGGAGAAGACATCTTCTCCCACCAGTAACTCTCTCTTTTTCCCCCGTTCCGGGAAGCACTTCACATTTCCTAGCAGGGGGATCGCATGTTTCTTGGGTGACAACTTTTGCAGAAAGACAGGAAAGAATGCCAGGGGTTTGGACAACAAAGTAGTGGCTATCTAAAGCTATCTTTCTATTAAACATCACTTATCCTAAATCCGACCTCAACAATAAGTCAGGTTTAATATAATAGTTAATTTGATATCTTGGAGCAACATCATTGGCGCTACCAAACGGAAGTTAGTACTTAGCGTGTTGGCTAGTGGAACTCCATGTTAGCCAAAGGGCAGTGAAAATAATTGTATATGAAAACAGCTTCAGATGTTCAAACAAAACCCTCAAAGCTAAAGGAACAAATGGCTAAAGAAAAAGACATCTAGTAAAAAAAAAAAAAAAAAAAAAATCAAAGCTGAAGTGACCAATTTGCCAAATAATTCTGTATACATTTAAAAATGTTTGTAAAAATGGCCAGTTATCAAAAGATCAAGAAAAAAAAATAAAAAAAAAAAATAATAAAGCAAAACAAGCAGATGTATATGACATACATTTTTAGGTGTGGTGTGAGGCACAGTCTTTTGATTTTACTAAAATTATACGTATCATATACTTGCTCAAAGGGGATTTCAGCCAGCTGTCATTTACATTTTGCTTTCACCCACTGCAGCATACAGCACGGGGCAATGGGTCAGCCTACTTAAGCCACCTGTTAACGCCACTCCGAGTGACTGCATTTTGCTCTTTCACAAGGAGCACATCTGCACACAAGGTAGTTCCCTTCAGTGCAAGTGTTTTTGTTTTAACCTTAGAATTACTTTAAAGTTACCTCTGTCCTTAGGGACTAATGTGATAGAAGGCTTCTCTTGATTTGAGTACAGGGCACAGTCCAGCTTTATCAGTTTCGGTCAAAGCTGTAGTAAATTCCTTTAGGACTGGGCTTTATTTATCCGGCAGCTGCTATTTTACGGAATACTGGATTGTGTCCATTTGAAACTGTTAGGGATTGAGTTATCCTCCTTCTACTACGTAATTATTATATCCATCTAATCCAATATGATACACAAAACAAAAGCTTCAATATTATAGGATGTGAATTCAGAAGCGGGCAATTCTGCAGGACACATTTATCATGGACTCTGTTTCACAAATGGCTCTTGAATAAACTTTGCCCTCGAGGAAAACAGGGCTCTAGGCCTTTGTGAGGTGTAATGAAAATGTCACTTACCCAGTGTACATCTGTTCGTGGCATCAGTCGCTGTAGATTCGCATGTTTTGCATAGCTCGCCATCTGGTGTTGGGTCGGAGTGTTACAAGTTGTTTTTCTTCGAAGAAGTCTTTCGAGTCACGGGACCGAGTGACTCCTCCTTTTGTCTCCATTGCGCATGGGCGTCGACTCCATCTTCGATTGTTTTTCCCCGCAGAGGGTGAGGTAGGAGTTGTATTGTAGTAATAGTGCCCATGCAATGGAGTGACTAATTATGTACCTATTCAAGGTTAAAATAATATATATACAAATAGTTGAAGGTAACTTCCGAACTGCTACAGGCTCCCGGGGAGGCGGATGGGCACATGCGAATCTACAGCGACTGATGCCACGAACAGATGTACACTGGGTAAGTGACATTTTCAGTTCGATGGCATCTGTCGCTTTAGATACGCATGTTTTGCATAGACTAGTAAGCAGTTATCTCCCCAAAAGCGGTGGCTCAGCCTGTAGGAGTGGAAGTAGTCTGAAACAATGTTCTTAGTACGGCTTGACCTACTGTGGCTTGTTGTGCGGATAACACGTCTACACAGTAGTGCTTGGTGAATGTGTGAGGCGTAGACCATGTGGCTGCCTTACATATTTCTTGCATTGGGATGTTTCCTAGAAAGGCCATGGTAGCACCTTTCTTTCTGGTTGAGTGTGCCCTTGGTGTAATGGGCAGCTGTCGTTTAGCTTTAAGGTAGCAGATTTGGATGCATTTAACTATCCATCTGGCTATACCTTGTTTTGATATTGGGTTTCCTGCATGAGGTTTTTGGAATGCAATAAATAGTTGTTTAGTTTTTCTGATGTTCTTTGTTCTGTCAATGTAATTCATTAATGCTCTTTTGACATCTAATGTATGTAGTGCCCTCTCAGCTACGGAATCTGGCTGTGGGAAGAACACTGGGAGTTCCACTGTTTGATTTAGATGGAACGGTGAAATAACCTTTGGTAAAAATTTAGGATTAGTCCTTAGGACGACCTTATTTTTGTGTAGTTGTATAAAAGGTTCTTGTATTGTAAACGCCTGAATCTCGCTTACTCTTCTTAGAGAAGTAATGGCGATGAGAAATGCAACCTTCCAGGTTAGGAACTGTATTTCGCAGGAGTGCATGGGTTCAAAAGGTGGACCCATAAGTCTAGTTAAGACAACATTTAGGTTCCATGAAGGAACAGGTGGTGTTCTTGGTGGTATAATTCTTTTAAGGCCCTCCATGAATGCTTTAATGACTGGTATCCTATATAGGGAAGTTGAATAGGTAGTCTGCAAGTATCCAGATATTGCTGCAAGGTGTATTTTAATGGAAGAGAAAGCTAGGTTAGATTTTTGTAAGTGAAGCAAGTAACCCACTACATCTTTTGGAGTTGCGTGTAATGGTTGGATTTGATTAATATGGCAGTAGCAAACAAACCTCTTCTATTTACTTGCATAGCAGTGCCTGGTGGATGGCCTTCTGGCTTGCTTTATGACTTCCATACATTCTTGGTTAAGTTGTAAGTGTCCGAATTCTAGGATTTCAGGAGCCAGATTGCTAGATTCAGCGATGCTGGATCTGGGTGTCTGATCTGTTGGTTGTGTTGTGTTAACAGATCCGGCCTGTTGGGCAATTTGATGTGGGGTACTACTGATAGGTCTAGCAGCGTTCTGTACCAGGGTTGTCTTGCCCAAGTTGGTGCTATTAATATGAGTTTGAGTTTGTTTTGACTGTTGGTAATCCAACCGGGCCCGAAACTCAGAGGGTGTTGCGGGATCTTGATGGCAAGGAGTTAATGCAATACCTCATGAACCGTACCGATCCAGTGAACACTAGCAGTGTGCTGCTGCACACTGCACACTGGGCCTGGGGCCGATACGCGTTGCAAAACGCAAAGGTCCCGCAGTACTCACCAAGGATTCCACTGCTGGCCCAACCGACATTAGCAAAAATAGCAGCCAAAGTGGGCCTGAATACATGGGGTAGCAGGGGCATACTTACACTAGGTGACATCTACCAGGACGGGCAACTTCAAACCTACGAAGCGCTGGCCGATAGATATGCGCTCGGCCGGGGAGGTTTCATAGCTTACGGTGCAATTCGGCAGGTAATGAGTGAGAGTTGGAGTAAAGGCAACTCGGAACCGGATACCTCCCCTCTGCTACACAAACTTTTGGGAAGCATAAACACCCCATCAAGCATTTCAAATATATATAATATCATCGCCGCCCAGGCTGAACACAAACAGGATCAGGCAAAAAACAAATGGGACTGCGTGCTACCGGAACCACTATCCCCTAATTCATGGGAACAGGCATTGAAACTGAATCGCGAGGTTTCACGCAACCCGCGTGTAAGGAAATGCCTCCTTGGCATGGTTGCCCCCTGACTTTTTGCCTTTGCTGATGCTATGTTTACAATTGAAAGTGTGCTGAGGCCTGCTAACCAGGCCCCAGCACCAGTGTTCTTTCCCTAACCTGTACTTTTGTATCCACAATTGGCAGACCCTGGCATCCAGATAAGTCCCTTGTAACTGGTACTTCTGGTACCAAGGGCCCTGATGCCAAGGAAGGTCTCTAAGGGCTGCAGCATGTCTTATGCCACCCTGGGGACCTCTCACTCAGCACAGACACACTGCTTGCCAGCTTGTGTGTGCTAGTGAGGACAAAACGAGTAAGTCGACATGGCACTCCCCTCAGGGTGCCATGCCAGCCTCTCACTGCCTATGCAGTATAGGTAAGACACCCCTCTAGCAGGCCTTACAGCCCTAAGGCAGGGTGCACTATACCATAGGTGAGGGTACCAGTGCATGAGCATGGTACCCCTACAGTGTCTAAACAAAACCTTAGACATTGTAAGTGCAGGGTAGCCATAAGAGTATATGGTCTGGGAGTCGGTCAAACACGAACTCCACAGCACCATAATGGCTACACTGAAAACTGGGAAGTTTGGTATCAAACTTCTCAGCACAATAAATGCACACTGATGCCAGTGTACATTTTATTGCAAAATACACCCCAGAGGGCACCTTAGAGGTGCCCCCTGAAACTTAACCGACTATCTGTGTAGGCTGACTAGTTCCAGCAGCCTGCCACACTAGAGACATGTTGCTGGCCCCATGGGGAGAGTGCCTTTGTCACTCTGAGGCCAGTAACAAAGCCTGCACTGGGTGGAGATGCTAACACCTCCCCCAGGCAGGAGCTGTAACACCTGGCGGTGAGCCTCAAAGGCTCACCCCTTTGTCACAGCACCGCAGGACACTCCAGCTAGTGGAGTTGCCCGCCCCCTCCGGCCCGGCCCCCACTTTTGGCGGCAAGGCCGGAGAAAATAATGAGAATAACAAGGAGGAGTCACTGGCCAGTCAGGACAGCCCCTAAGGTGTCCTGAGCTGAGGTGACTCTAACTTTTAGAAATCCTCCATCTTGCAGATGGAGGATTCCCCCAATAGGGTTAGGATTGTGACCCCCTCCCCTTGGGAGGAGACACAAAGAGGGTGTACCCACCCTCAGGGCTAGTAGCCATTGGCAACTAACCCCCCAGACCTAAACACGCCCTTAAATTTAGTATTTAAGGGCTACCCTGAACCCTAGAAAATTAGATTCCTGCAACTACAAGAAGAAGGACTGCCTAGCTGAAAACCCCTGCAGAGGAAGACCAGAAGACGACTACTGCCTTGGCTCCAGAAACTCACCAGCCTGTCTCCTGCCTTCCAAAGATCCTGCTCCAGCGACGCCTTCCAAGGGGACCAGCGACCTCGACATCCTCTGAGGACTACCCCTGCTTCGAAAAGACAAGAAACTCCCGAGGACAGCGGACCTGCTCCAAGAAAGGCTGCAACTTTGTTTCCAGCAGCCTTGAAAGAACCCTGCAAGCTCCCCGCAAGAAGCGTGAGACTTGCAACACTGTACCCGGCGACCCCGACTCGGCTGGTGGAGATCCAACACCTCAGGAGGGACCCCAGGACTACTCTGATACTGTGAGTACAAAAACCTGTCCCCCCTGAGCCCCCACAGCGCCGCCTGCAGAGGGAATCCCGAGGCTTCCCCTGACCGCGACTCTTTGAATCCAAAGTCCCGACGCCTGGGAGAGACCCTGCACCCGCAGCCCCCAGGACCTGAAGGACCGGACTTTCGTTGGAGAAGTGACCCCCAGGAGTCCCTCTCCCTTGCCCAAGTGGAGGTTTCCCCGAGGAACCCCCCCCTTGCCTGCCTGCAGCGCTGAAGAGATCCCGAGATCTCTCATAGACTAACATTGCGAACCCGACGCCTGTTTCTACACTGCACCCGGCCGCCCCCGCGCCGCTGAGGGTGAAATTTCTGTGTGGACTTGTGTCCCCCCCGGTGCCCTACAAAACCCCCCTGGTCTGCCCTCCGAAGACGCGGGTACTTACCTGCAAGCAGACCGGAACCGGGGCACCCCCTTCTCTCCATTCTAGCCTATGCGTTTTGGGCACCACTTTGAACTCTGCACCTGACCGGCCCTGAGCTTCTGGTGTGGTGACTTTGGGGTTGCTCTGAACCCCCAACGGTGGGCTACCTTGGACCAAGAACTGAACCCTGTAAGTGTCTTACTTACCTGGTAAAACTAACAAAAACTTACCTCCCCCAGGAACTGTGAAAATTGCACTAAGTGTCCACTTTTAAAATAGCTATTTGTCAATAACTTGTAAAGTATACATGCAATTTTTATGATTTAAAGTTCCTAAAGTACTTACCTGCAATACCTTTCAAATGAGATATTACATGTAGAATTTGAACCTGTGGTTCTTAAAATAAACTAAGAAAAGATATTTTTCTATAACAAAACCTATTGGCTGGATTTGTCACTGAGTGTGTGTACCTCATTTATTGTCTATGTGTATGTACAACAAATGCTTAACACTACTCCTTGGATAAGCCTACTGCTCGACCACACTACCACAAAATAGAGCATTAGTATTATCTATTTTTACCACTATTTGACCTCTAAGGGGAACCCTTGGACTCTGTGCATGCTATTCCTTACTTTGAAATAGCACATACAGAGCCAACTTCCTACACCGCGCTTCCGATACACACAGTTTAATTATGTGCATCAGACTTACCTATCACCTCACCGCATAACACGTATGTTTCCCCGGTCGCCGCAGACATGCCCTAGATGCGACACAGAAGAGGCCACATTCTACCACATGACATGGGAATGCCTCCCGATCCGGAACACATGGATAGAGATAATAACGTTGCTAGCGGAATGGACGGACACTACACTATCCCCCACTCCTGAGGTGTGCCTATTGGGCATAACACCTCACCCCAAGAAGCGCAAATATACATATAAATGCATTGCCTTGGCACTGGTGCTGTATAGACGCCTGATCGCCATGAAGTGGAAAGCCCCCGGTGCCCCCAGTGTGGCCCAATGGCGCGAAGAGGTAATACGATGGACCAAAGCAGAAACACAGACATTGCAGAATCTACTGGATAGGGGTATACTAGTTAAAGGCTTGGAGGTTTGGAACTCGTTTTTGACAGCTGTAGAAAAAAAAGACGATGTGCGTCCTCCCTGAACTAATGATAGGAGAGATTTTACATCATCGCAGTAGCCATAGTGTAACACCAATATATGGCGCGTTCGGGGCATGCGGGTGAGAGGGAGGGGGGGAAAAAAAGGAATAATATGAAGAAAATATTTTTTTTAAAAATAATAATAATAAAGCAAATGAACCAGTATAAAATTGTGACGCCTTCTGCGCTTTCCCCTGGGCGCATTGTGGGTGCCTTGCGGTGCGCTGGGGGGTACTGGGTCTGGGAGACTTTGGACCCCTCTGGCTCCCTCCTGCTGCGTCCCGTCTCACGTGCATAGCGCTCCACGGCCAATGGTGGGCTGGTCCCCTGGGGTCGTGGGATGGCCTGGCCACGTGCTGATGAGACGTAACGCGTGGAGACTTGCGCAAATGTCATGCAAGCCTCATTTAGATTGCCTCCTGACCCCTCCGGAGACTGGTTCCTCACCCTCCTGGGCCCCTCCTCTCCTCCTTTGTCGGTCCCCTCCTTCTCCCCCACCGTTGCGGTTCAGCTATAGCCTACTCAGCGTCTATCTTTACTCTCTTTTCTCTATGTTTCTTGAAAAATTTTGCATATGTTAAATACAACTCCTACGTGTACGTGCCACTTGTGGAGCCCTTTCCGGGCGTTGTTACACGCATACGAGAGTTGCGTTTTGCTCATACGTAACAATTATTTGTGTAATGCACGTTGAAACATAATGTAACAGTTTGCACTTTATTTCAATGTGGCCTCTCGGCCGATAAAACAATAAAAATATATTTAAAAAAAAAAAAAGAGTTTGTTTTGACTGAGTTTGTTTACCAGATAAGGAAGGAGAGGGAGAGGAGGAAAAGCGTAGGCAAATATCCCTGACCAGTTCATCCATAGGGCATTGCCCTGGGACTGCCTGTGTGGGTATCTGGATGCGAAGTTTTGGCATTTTGCGTTCTCTTTTGTCGCAAACAAGTCTATTTGAGGTGTTCCCCAGAGCTTGAAGTAAGTGTTCAGAATTTGGGGGTGAATTTCCCATTCGTGGACCTGTTGGTGATCTCGAGAGAGATTGTCTGCGAGTTGATTCTGAATCCCTGGGATAAACTGTGCTATTAGGCGAATTTGGTTGTGAATTGCCCAACGCCATATCTTTTGTGCCAGCAGGCTCAACTGCGTTGAGTGTGTCCCCCCTTGTTTGTTTAGATAATACATTGTTGTCATGTTGTCTGTTTTGACGAGAATGTATTTGTGAACTATTATTGGTTGGAAAGCCTTTAGTGCTTGAAAAACTGCTAGCAGTTCTAGGTGATTTATATGCAGTTTTGTTTGATGTACGTTCCATTGTCCTTGTATGCTGTGTTGATCGAGGTGTGCTCCCCACCCTGTCATGGAAGCATCTGTTGTTATTACGTATTGTGGCACTGGGTCTTGGAAAGGCCGCCCTTTGTTTAAATTTATATTGTTCCACCATAGAAGCGAGAGGTAAGTTTGGCGGTCTATTAACACCAGATCTAGAAGGTGACCCTGTGCTTGTGACCACTGTGATGCTAGGCACTGTTGTAAGGGCCTCATGTGCAGTCTTGCGTTCGGGACAATGGCTATGCATGAAGACATCATGCCTAGGAGTTGTAATATCATCTTTGCTTGTATTCTTTGTGTTGGATACATGCGTTGTATGATGTTGTTGAAATTTTGAATTCTTTGTGGACTTGGAGTGGCTACTCCTTTGTTGTGTTTATTATGGCTCCTAGGTATTGTTGTACCTTGCACGGCAGGATGTTTGATTTTGCGAAGTTGGCGGTGAACCCTAGTTTGTAGAGGGTTTGTATGATTTGATTTGTGTGGTGTGAGCACTTTGTTAACGAATGGGTCTTGATTAGCCAGTCGTCTAGATACGGGAATACATGTATTTGCTGCCTTCTGATGTGTGCAGCGACTACTGCTAGACATTTTGTAAAGACTCTTGGTGCGGTTGTTAAACCGAAAGGCAATACTTTGAATTGGTAATGTATTCCTTTGAATACAAACCTTAGGTATTTCCTGTGCGATGGATGTATTGGTATATGGAAATACGCGTCTTTGAGGTCTAAGGTTGTCATGTAGTCGTGTAGTTTCAGCAATGGTAACACTTCTTATAGTGTGACCATGTGAAAGTGGTCTGATTTGATGTATGTGTTTAGTATTCTGAGGTCTAGGATTGGTCTCAGCATTTTGTCCTTCTTTGGTATTAAGAAGTACAGTGAATAAACTCCTGTGTTTATTTGTGTGTTTGGTACTAATTCGATTGCATTCTTTTGCAATAGTGCTTGAACTTCTATCTCCAGGAGCTCGGAATGATGTTTTGATAAATTTTGTGCTTTTGGTGGTATGTTTGGAGGGAATTGTAGAAATTCTATGCAATAACCATGTTGGATAATTGCTAGAACCCAAGTGTCTGTAGTGATTTCCTCCCATGCTTTGTAATAATGACCTATTCTTCCCCCCACTGGTGTTGAGTGTGGAGGGGGTGAGTGACATGTGAGTCACTGCTTAGTTGTAGGGGTTTTGGGGCTTTGAAATTTTCCCCTATTCCTAGGGAATTGCCCTCCTCTGTATTGGCCCCGAAAACCTCCCCTGTACTGTCCCTGGTAACTGGACGGTGTTGCCTGTGAGGTGCTGGCTTGTGTGGCCTGACCCCGAAACCCCCCTTTAAAGTGTGTTTTGCGGAAGGTGCTGTAATTTCCTCTGCTCTGCGGGGAGTAGAGTGCCCCCATGGCTTTGGCAGTGTCCGTGTCTTTTTTAAGTTTCTCAATCGCCGTGTCCACTTCTGGACCGAACAGTTCTTTTTCGTTGAATGGCATGTTGAGAACTGCCTGCTGTATCTCTGGCTTAAACCCAGACGTTCGTAGCCATGCGTGCCTTCTGATGGTCACAGATGTATTAATTGTTCTTGCAGCTGTGTCTGCTGCGTCCATGGAGGAGCGTATCTGGTTGTTTGAAATGTTTTGTCCTTCCTCAACCACTTGCTTTGCCCTCTTTTGTAGTTCTTTGGGTAGATGTTCAATGAGGTGTTGCATCTCATCCCAATGGGCTCTGTCATAGCGCGCAAGTAGTGCTTGAGAGTTAGCGATGCGCCACTGGTTTGCAGCCTGTGCTGCGACTCTCTTTCCAGCTGCATCGAACTTGCGGCTTTCCTTATCTGGGGGTGGTGCATCCCCAGATGTGTGGGAGTTGGCCCTTTTCCTAGCTGCTCCTACAACGACGGAATCTGGTGGCAGCTGTGTAGTGATGAAAACAGGGTCTGTAGGAGGCGCCTTATACTTCTTTTCCACCCTTGGTGTTATTGCCCTACTTTTGACCGGCTCCTTAATGATTTCTTTTGCGTGCCGAAGCATACCAGGGAGCATAGGCAGGCTTTGGTAGGAGCTGTGGGTGGAGGAGAGGGTGTTGAATAAAAAGTCATCCTCGACTTGTTCTGAGTGGAGGCTTACATTGTGGAATTGTGCTGCTCTAACCACCACCTGAGAATATGCAGTGCTGTCTTCTGGTGGTGATGGCTTTGTAGGGTATGCCTCCGGACTGTTATCTGACACTGGGGCGTCGTATAAGTCCCATGCGTCCTGATCCTGGTCACCTTGGCTCATGGTGGTGTGAGCCGGGGAATGTGATGGAGTTTGTGCTGGTGAGACGTTAATTACGGGTGGAGGAGAGGGTGGCGGAGTAACCTTTTTCACCATTTTTGTTTGTGGTGTTTGGTCAGTTTGAAACTCCAGTCTTCTCTTTCTCCTAATAGGGGGAAGGGTGCTTATTTTTCCTGTCCCCTGCTGTATAAAAATACGTTTCTGCGTATGGTCTACATCAGTAGATTGCAGCTCTTCCTCAAACCTATGCTTTCGCATTTGGGAGGTCAGTGATTGCTCCTCTGTATAAGAGCCTGAAACTGGGTCGGTTGCAGGTTGTTTTGACACCGAAACCCTGTCTGCATCTTTTTTCGGCTCCGAGGTGACTTTTTTCTTTTTCGGAGTCGAAACCTCTCGGCGTCGATCTTCGTCGGTGCCGCTGTCTCAGCGTCGAGCCGTGTCTACACCGCTATCTCGGTGTCGATGTTTGTCTCCAGCACTTTCTCGATCCCGAGAAGGCTGCGTGCCGGTGTCTCGACCGGTGTCGGACGGCCTCGGCACTGTTTGGGCCTTTTTCGGTGCCGACGGTCGGTCACCGAATTTATGGGTCGAGCCATGGCCTGGTGGCAGTGTCGTCCCCTGGGCCTTGTCAATCTTCTTATGAGTGGTTTTCGACGTCTTACTCACGGTTCTTGGATCGTCGAATTCCTCGGAGTCCGATTCGTGGATCGAAAAGGTTTCTTCTTCCTCTTGTTCCTCGAACTCTCAGTGGGCTGTCGGCGTGGACGCCATCTGAAGTCTTCTGGCTCGACGGTCTCGGAGTGTTTTTCGGGACCGGAACGCACGACAGGCCTCGCAAGTCTCTTCACTGTGCTCAGGTGACAGGCACAGGTTACAGACCAAGTGTTGGTCTGTATATGGGTATTTGTTGTGGCATTTGGGACAGAAACGGAACGGGGTCCGTTCCATCGGCGTTGTTCTACACGCGGTCGGGCCGACCAGGCCCCGACGGGGGATCGAAAACTACCCCGAAGGGCACCGGAGCTCTTCGATCTTCGATGCGGTGTTGAATCTAACTACGCCGATCCCGACCGCAACAATACCGACGAAAATCTTCCGAAATTTAGCTATCTTTCCGTTCCGAAACTCGGAGCGACAGGAACACGTCCGAACCCGATGGCGGAAAAAAAACAATCGAAGATGGAGTCGACGCCCATGCGCAATGGAGACAAAAGGAGGAGTCACTCGGTCCCGTGACTCGAAAGACTTCTTCGAAGAAAAACAACTTGTAACACTCCGACCCAACACCAGATGGCGAGCTATGCAAAACATGCGTATCTACAGCGACAGATGCCATCGAACTTTAGGTTTTAGTACCCAATATTTTAAACTGGGACCTATAGTAAAAAACTGATAAACCTGCAGGAGCTTCAGTATCTGAAAATTGAGTTATAGTTATATTCATGTGGAGGTAAAATAGTTCTATTAGAATATAATAATAACGTATACTTTTGAAGACTGCGCGATAACTCATTAAGAGTGTAATTTTGTAGACATTCATGAGCCAGGTAGAGAGCGCAGTACAATGGAAACGGTGATACCTTAGCGTGCTGCTCAGAGAGCTTGTAGGATGTTGGCTCTGTATGTGCTATTTCAAAGTAAGGAATAGCATGCACAGAGTCCAAGGGTTCCCCTTAGAGGTAAGATAGTGGCAAAAAGAGATAATACTAATGCTCTATTTTGTGGTAGTGTGGTCGAGCAGTAGGCTTATCAAAGGAGTAGTGTTAAGCATTTGTTGTACATACACAGGCAATAAATGAGGAACACACACTCAGAGACAAATCCAGCCAATAGGTTTTTGTTATAGAAAAATATATTTTCTTAGTTTATTTTAAGAACCACAGGTTCAAATTCTACATTTAATATCTCATTTGAAAGGTATTGCAGGTAAGTACTTTAGGAACTTTGAATCATTACATTAGCATGTATACTTTTTACATAAAACACATTTAGCTGTTTTAAAAGTGGACACAGTGCAATTTTCACAGTTCCTGGGGGAGGTAAAGTATTGTTAGTTTTCACAGGTAAGTAAGTCACTTACAGGTTTCAGTTTGTGGTCCAAGGTAGCCCACCGTTGGGGGTTCAGAGCAACCCCAAAGTCACCACACCAGCAGCTCAGGGCCGGTCAGGTGCAGAGGTCAAAGATGTGCCCAAAACACATAGGCTTCAATGGAGAGTCTGCCAGCAGGTAAGTACCCGTGTCTTCGGAGGGCAGACCAGGGGGGTTTTGTAGGGCACCAGGGGGGACACAAGTCAGCACAGAAAGTACACCCTCAGCAGCGCGGGGGCGGCCGGGTGCAGTGTGCAAACACGCGTCGGGTTTCCAATAGTTTCCTATGGGAGACCAAGGGGTCTCTTCAGCGATGCAGGCAGGCAAGGGGGGGGGGGGGGGGGGGGGCTCCTCGGGGTAGCCACCACCTAGGCAAGGGAGAGGGCCTCCTGGGGGTCACTCCTGCACAGGAGTTCCGTTCCTTTAGGTGCTGGGGGCTGCAGGTGCAGGGTCTTTTCCAGCCGTCGGGAAATGGAGTTCAGGCAGTCAGGGGGAGCCTCGGGATTTCCTCTGCAGGCGTCGCTGTGGGGGCTCAGGGGGGACAACTTTGGTTACTCACGGTCTCGGAGTCGCCGGAGGGTCCTTCCTGAGTTGTTGTTTCTCCACCAGTCGAGTCGGGGTCGCCGGGTGCAGTGTTGCAAGTCTCACGCTTCTTGCGGGGAGCTGCAGGGGTCTTTAAATCTGCTCCTCTGTAACAAAGTTGCAGTTCTTTTGGAGCAGTGCCGCTGTCCTCGGGAGTTTCTTGTCTTTCTAGAAGCAGGGCAGTCCTCAGAGGATTCAGAGGTCGCTGGTCCCTTGGAAAGCGTCGCTGGAGCAGGTTTCTTTGGAAGGCAGGAGACAGGCCGGTAAGTCTGGAGCCAAAGCAGTTGGTGTCTTCTGTTCTTCCTCTGCAGGGGTTTTTCAGCTCAGCAGTCCTCTTCTTCTTGTAGTTTCAGGAATCTAAATTCTTAGGTTCAGGGAAGCCCTTAAATACTAAATTTAAGGGCGTGTTTAGGTCTGGGGGGTTAGTAGCCGATGGCTACTAGCCCTGAGGGTGAGTACACCCTCTTTGTGCCTCCTCCCAAGTGGAGGGGGTCACATCCCTAATCCTATTGGGGGAATCCTCCATCTGCAAGATGGAGGATTTCTAAAAGTTAGAGTCACTTCAGCTCAGGACACCTTAGGGGCTGTCCTGACTGGCCTGTGACTCCTCCTTGTTGTTTTCTTTGTTTCCTCCGGCCTTGCCGCCAAAAGTGGGGGCCGTGGCCGGAGGGGGCGGGCAACTCCACTAGCTGGAGTGTCCTGCGTTGCTGTGACAAAGGGGTGAGCCTTTAAGGCTCACCGCCAGGTGTTACAGCTCCTGCCCGGGGGAGGTGCTAGCATCTCCACCCAGTGCAGGCTTTGTTACTGGCCTCAGAGTGACAAAGGCACTCTCCCCATGGGGCCAGCAACATGTCTCTAGTGTGGCAGGCTGCTGGAACCAGTCGGCCTACACAGATAGTTGGATACAGTTTCAGGGGGCACCTCTAAGGTGCCCTCTGGGGTGTGTTTCACAATAAAATGTACACTGGCATCAGTGTGCATTTATTGTGCTGAGAAGTTTGATACCAAACTTCCCAGTTTTCAGTGTAGCCATTATGGTGCTGTGGAGTTCGTGTTTTACAGACTCCCAGACCATATACTCTTATGGCTACCCTGCACTTACAATGTCTCAGGTTTGTCTTAGACACTGTAGGGGCACAGTGCTCATGCACTGGTGCCCTCACCTATGGTATAGTGCACCCTGCCTTAGGGCTGTAAGGCCTGCTAGAGGGGTGTCTTACCTATACTGCATAGGCAGTGAGAGGCTGGCATGGCATCCTGAGGGGAGTGCCATGTCGACTTACTCATTTTGTTCTCACTAGCACACACAAGCTGGTAAGCAGTGTGTCTGTGCTGAGTGAGGGGTCTCTAGGGTGGCATAAAACATGCTGCAGCCCTTAGAGACCTTCCCTGGCATCAGGGCCCTTGGTACCAGAGGTACCAGTTACAAGGGACTTACCTGGATGCCAGGGTGTGCCAATTGTGGATACAAAAGTACAGGTTAGGGAAAGAGCACTGGTGCTGGGGCCTGGTTAGCAGGCCTCAGCACACTTTCAAGTCAAAACATAGCATCAGCAAAGGCAAAAAGTCAGGGGGCAACCATGCCAAGGAGGCATTTCCTTACACAACCCCCCCCCCCCCCCCAAACGAAAGAGGATGAGACTAACCTTTCCCAAGAGAGTCTTCATTTTCTAAGTGGAAGAACCTGGAAAGGCCATCTGCATTGGCATGGGCAGTCCCAGGTCTGTGTTCCACTATAAAGTCCATTCCCTGTAGGGAGATTGTAAGGAAATGCCTCCTTGGCATGGTTGCCCCCTGACTTTTTGCCTTTGCTGATGCTATGTTTACAATTGAAAGTGTGCTGAGGCCTGCTAACCAGGCCCCAGCACCAGTGTTCTTTCCCTAACCTGTACTTTTGTATCCACAATTGGCAGACCCTGGCATCCAGATAAGTCCCTTGTAACTGGTACTTCTAGTACCAAGGGCCCTGATGCCAAGGAAGGTCTCTAAGGGCTGCAGCATGTCTTATGCCACCCTGGAGACCTCTCACTCAGCACAGACACACTGCTTACCAGCTTGTGTGTGCTAGTGAGAACAAAACGAGTAAGTCGACATGGCACTCCCCTCAGGGTGCCATGCCAGCCTCTCACTGCCTATGCAAGTAAAGGTCAGTCACCCCTCTAGCAGGCCTTACAGCCCTAAGGCAGGGTGCACTATACCATAGGTGAGGGTACCAGTGCATGAGCATGGTACCCCTACAGTGTCTAAACAAAACCTTAGACATTGTAAGTGCAGGGTAGCCATAAGAGTATATGGTCTGGGAGTTTGTCAAACACGAGCTCCACAGCACCATAATGGCTACACTGAAAACTGGGAAGTTTGGTATCAAACTTCTCAGCACAATAAATGCACACTGATGCCAGTGTACATTTTATTGCAAAATACACCCCAGAGGGCACCTTAGAGGTGCCCCCTGAAACTTAACCGACTGTCTGTGTAGGCTGACTAGTTCCAGCAGCCTGCCACACTAGAGACATGTTGCTGGCCCCATGGGGAGAGTGCCTTTGTCACTCTGAGGCCAGTAACAAAGCCTGCACTGGGTGGAGATGCTAACACCTCCCCCAGGCAGGAGCTGTAACACCTGGCGGTGAGCCTCAAAGGCTCACCCCTTTGTCACAGCCCAGCAGGGCACTCCAGCTTAGTGGAGTTGCCCGCCCCCTCCGGCCACGGCCCCCACTTTTGGCGGCAAGGCTGGAGGGAACAAAGAAAGCAACAAGGAGGAGTCACTGGCCAGTCAGGACAGCCCCTAAGGTGTCCTGAGCTGAGGTGACTCTAACTTTTAGAAATCCTCCATCTTGCAGATGGAGGATTCCCCCAATAGGGTTAGGATTGTGACCCCCTCCCCTTGGGAGGAGGCACAAAGAGGGTGTACCCACCCTCAGGGCTAGTAGCCATTGGCTACTAACCCCCCAGACCTAAACACGCCCTTAAATTTAGTATTTAAGGGCTACCCTGAACCCTAGAAAATTAGATTCCTGCAACAACAACAAGAAGGACTGCCTAGCTGAAAACCCCTGCAGAGGAAGACCAGAAGACAACAACTGCCTTGGCTCCAGAAACTCACCGGCCTGTCTCCTGCCTTCCAAAGAACTCTGCTCCAGCGACGCCTTCCAAAGGGACCAGCGACCTCTGAATCCTCGGAGGACTGCCCTGCTTCGACGACGACAAGAAACTCCCGAGGACAGCGGACCTGCTCCAAAAAGACTGCAACTTTATCCAAAGGAGCAGCTTTAAAGAACCCTGCAATCTCCCCGCAAGAAGCGTGAGACTTGCAACACTGCACCCGGCGACCCCGACTCGGCTGGTGGAGAACCAACACCTCAGGGAGGACCCCCGGACTACTCTACGACTGTGAGTACCAAAACCTGTCCCCCCTGAGCCCCCACAGCGCCGCCTGCAGAGGGAATCCCGAGGCTTCCCCTGACCGCGACTTTCTGAAACCTATGTCCCGACGCCTGGAAAAGACCCTGCACCCGCAGCCCCCAGGACCTGAAGGACCGGACTTTCACTGCAGAAGTGACCCCCAGGAGTCCCTCTCCCTTGCCCAAGTGGAGGTTTTCCCGAGGAAGCCCCCCCTTGCCTGCCTGCAGCGCTGAAGAGATCCCTTGATCTCTCATTGACTTCCATTGCGAACCCGACGCTTGTTCTAACACTGCACCCGGCCGCCCCCGCGCCGCTGAGGGTGAAATTTCTGTGTGGGCTTGTGTCCCCCCCGGTGCCCTACAAAACCCCCCTGGTCTGCCCTCCGAAGACGCGGGTACTTACCTGCTGGCAGACTGGAACCGTTGAAGCCTATGCGTTTTGGGCACCACTTTGAACTCTGCACCTGACCGGCCCTGAGCTGCTGGTGTGGTAACTTTGGGGTTGCTCTGAACCCCCAACGGTGGGCTACCTTGGACCAAGAACTGAACCCTGTAAGTGTCTTACTTACCTGGTAAAACTAACAAAAACTTACCTCCCCCAGGAACTGTGAAAATTGCACTAAGTGTCCACTTTTAAAATAGCTATTTGTGAATAACTTGAAAAGTATACATGCAATTGAAATGATTCAAAGTTCCTAATGTACTTACCTGCAATACCTTTCAAACAAGATATTACATGTTAAATTTGAACCTGTGGTTCTTAAAATAAACTAAGAAAAGATATTTTTCTATAACAAAACCTATTGGCTGGATTTGTCTCTGAGTGTGTGTACCTCATTTATTGTCTATGTGTATGTACAACAAATGCCTAACACTACTCCTTGAATAAGCCTACTGCTCGACCACACTACCACAAAATAGAGCATTAGTATTATCTATTTTTACCACTATTTTACCTCTAAGGGGAACCCTTGGACTCTGTGTATGCTATTCCTTACTTTGAAATAGCACATACAGAGCCAACTTCCTACAGAGATGGACCACCTCAACAGTTTTGGATTTTCACCTTTCATTTGCATCAGCCATCTGAGAGGTCTGTGGTCGGTTTGAACTACAAAGTGAGTTCCAAAGAGGTATGGTCTCAGCTTTTTCAGGGACCAAACCACAGCAAAGGCCTCCCTCTCAATGGCACTCCAACGCTGCTCCCTGGGGAGTAACCTCCTGCTAATGAAAGCAACAGGCTGGTCAAGGCCATCATCATTTGTTTGGGACAAAACTGCCCCTATCCCATGTTCAGAGGCATCTGATTGCACAATGAATTGCTTGGAGTAATCTGGAGCTTTTAGAACTGGTGCTGTGCACATTGCTTGTTTCAGGGTGTCAAAGGCCTGTTGGCATTCTACAGTCCAGTTTACTTTCTTGGGCATTTTCTTGGAGGTCAATTCTGTGAGGGCTGTCACAATGGATCCATATATCCCTTCACAAACCTCCTATAGTACCCAGTCAAGCCAAGGAATGCCCTGACTTGAGTCTGGGTTTTTGGAGCTACCCAGTCCAGAATAGTCTGGATCTTAGGCTGGAGTGGCTGAACTTGGCCTCCACCTACAAGGTGTCCCAAGTAAACCACAGTTCCCTGCCCTATCTGGCATTTGGATGCCTTGATAGAGAGGCCTGCAGATTGCAGAGCCTTCAAAACCTTCTTCAGGTGGACCAGGTGATCCTGCCAGGTGGAGCTGAAGACAACAATATCATCAAGATAAGCTGCACTAAAGGATTCCAACCCAGCAAGGACTTGATTCACCAACCTTTGGAAGGTGGCAGGGGCATTCTTTAAACCAAAGGGCATAACAGTGAACTGATAATGCCCATCAGGTGTGGAGAATGCTGTCTTTTCTTTTGCTCCAGGGGCCATTTTGATTTGCCAGTACCCTGCTGTTAAGTCAAAGGTACTTAAGAATTTGCCAGCCCCTAATTTGTCTATTAGCTCATCAGCTCTAGGAATGGGATGGGCATCTGTCTTGGTGACAGAGTTGAGCCCTCTGTAGTCCACACAAAACCTCATCTCTCTCTTTCCATCTTTGGTGTGAGGTTTGGGGACTAAGACCACTGGGCTAGCCCAGGGGCTGTCAGAGTGCTCAATTACTCCCAATTCCAGCATCTTGTGGACTTCCACCTTGATGCTTTCCTTAACTTCATCAGACTGTCTAAATATTTTGTTTTTGACAGGCATGCTGTCTCCTGTGTCCACATCATGGGGTACACAGGTGTGTCTGACCAGGGGTTAGGGAAAAGTGTTCAGCAAACTGTTGTAGGACCTTCCTACAGTCAGATTGCTGTTGGCCAGAGAGGGTGTCTGAATAGATCACTCCATCCACTGAGCCATCTTTAGGGTTTGATGAGAGGAGATCAGGGAGAGGTTCACTCTCAGCTTCCTGGTCCTCATCTGTTACCATCAACAGATTTACATCAGCCCTATCATGGAAGAGTTTTAGGCGGTTTACATGGATCACCCTCTTGGGGCTCCTGCTTGTGCCTAGGTCCACCAGGTAGGTGACCTGACTCTTCTTTTCCAGGATTGGGTAAGGGCCACTCCATCTGTCCTGAAGTGCCCTGGGAGCCACAGGCTCCAAAACCCAAACTTTCTGCCCTGGTTGGAATTCAACCATTGCAGCCTTTTGGTCATACCAAAACTTCTGGAGCTGTTGGCTGGCCTCAAGGTTTTTACTTGCCTTTTCCATGTACTCTGCCATTCTTGAGCGAAGGCCAAGTACATAGTCCACTATGTCTTGTTTAGGCTCATGAAGAGGTCTCTCCCAGCCTTCTTTAACAAGAGCAAGTGGTCCCCTTACAGGGTGGCCAAACAGAAGTTCAAAGGGTGAGAACCCTACTCCCTTCTGAGGCACCTCTCTGTAAGCGAAAAGCAGACATGGCAGGAGGACATCCCATCTCCTTTTGAGTTTTTCTGGGAGCCCCATGATCATGTCTTTTAATGTCTTGTTGAATCTCTCACCAAGGCCATTAGTTTGTGGATGATATGGTGTAGTGAATTTATAAGTCACTCCACACTCATTCCACATGTGTTTTAGGTATGCTGACATGAAGTTGGTACCTCTGTCCGAAACCACCTCCTTAGGGAAGCCCACTCTGGTAAAGATACCAATGAGGGCCTTGGCTACTGCAGGGGCAGTAGTCGACCTAAGGGGAATAGCTTCAGGATACCTAGTAGCATGATCCACTACTACTAGGATGTACATATTTCCTGAGGCTGTGGGAGGTTCTAGTGGACCAACTATGTCCACACCCACTCTTTCAAAGGGGACCCCCACCACTGGAAGTGGAATGAGGGGGGCCTTTAGATGCCCACCTGTCTTACCACTGGCTTGACAGGTGGGGCAGGAGAGGCAAAACTCCTTAACCTTCTGGGACATATTGGGCTAGTAGAAGTGGTTGACTAACCTCTCCCACGTCTTGGTTTGTCGAAAATGCCCAGCAAGGGGAATATCATGGGCTAAGGTCAGAATAAACTCTCTGAAACCCTGAGGCACTACCACTCTCCTAGTGGCACCAGGTGTGGGATCTCTTGCCTCAGTGTACAGGAGTCCATCTTCCCAATAGACCCTATGTGTTCCATTTTTCTTGCCTTTGGACTCTTCAGCAGCTTGCTGCCTAAGGCCTTCAAGAGAGGGACAGGTTTCTTGTCCCTTACACAACTCTTCCCTTGAGGGTCCCCCTGGGCCCAAGAGCTCAACCTGATAAGGTTCCAGCTCCATAGGCTCAGTTCCCTCAGAGGGCAGAACTTCTTCCTGAGAAGAGAGGTTCTCTTTTTCTGACTGTGTTGCAGTTGGTTTCCCAACTGACTTTCCTTTTCTCTTGGTAGGCTGGGCCATTTTTCCAGATTCCAGCTCTACTTTTTCACCCTGTGCCTTGCACTGTGCCCTTGTCTTGACACACACCAGTTCAGGGATACCCAGCATGGCTGCATGGGTTTTTAGTTCTACCTCAGCCCATGCTGAGGACTCCAGGTCATTTCCAAGCAGACAGTCTACTGGGATGTTTGAGGAGACCACCACCTGTTTCAGGCCATTGACCCCTCCCCACTCTAAAGTTACCATTGCCATGGGATGTGCTTTAGTTTGATTGTCAGCATTGGTGACTGTATAAGTTTTTCCAGTCAGGTATTGGCCAGGGGAAACCAGTTTCTCTGTCACCATGGTGACACTGGCACCTGTATCCCTCAGGCCCTCTACACTTGTCCCATTAATTAAGAGCTGCTGCCTGTATTTTTGCATGTTAGGGGGCCAGGCAGCTAGTGTGGCTAAATCCACCCCACCCTCAGAGACTAATGTAGCTTCAGTGTGGACCCTGATTTGCTCTGGGCACACTGTTGATCCCACTTGGAGACTAGCCATTCCAGTGTTACCTGGATTGGAGTTTGGAGTGGAACTTTTCTTGGGACAGGCCTTGTCTCCAGTTTGGTGTCCAGACTGACTACAGTTTCGACACCAGGCCTTTTTGGGATCAAAGTTTTTACCCTTGTACCCAGGATTGTTTTGTGAAGAGGCTCTGGGCCCACCCTCCTGTGCAGGTTTTTGGGGGCCTGTAGAAGACTCTTGACTATTTTTATTTTTGGCTGTCTCACCACCCTTCCCCTGAGGAGGTTTTGTGACCCCTTTCTTTTGGTCACCCCCTGTGGAAGTTTTGGACACCCTAGTCTTGACCCAATGGTCCGCCTTCTTTCCCAATTCTTGGGGAGAAATTGGTCCTAGGTCCACCAGATGCTGATGCAGTTTATCATTGAAACAATTACTTAACAGGTGTTCTTTCACAAATAAATTGTACAGCCCATCATAATCACTTACACCACTGCCTTGATTCCAACCATCTAGTGTTTTTACTGAGTAGTCTACAAAGTCAACCCAGGTCTGGCTCGAGGATTTTTGAGCCCCCCTGAATCTAATACTATACTCCTCAGTGGAGAATCCAAAGCCCTCAATCAGGGTTCCCTTCATGAGGTCATAAGATTCTGCATCTTTTCCAGAGAGTGTGAGGAGTCTATCCCTACACTTTCCTGTGAACATTTCCCAAAGGAGAGCACCCCAGTGAGATTTGTTCACTTTTCTGGTTACACAAGCCCTCTCAAAAGCTGTGAACCATTTGGTGATGTCATCACCATCTTCATATTTAGTTACAATCCCTTTAGGGATTTTAAACATGTCAGTAGAATCTCTGACCCGATTTATGTTGCTGCCACCATTGATGGGTCCTAGGCCCATCTCTTGTCTTTCCCTTTCTATGGCTAGGATCTGTCTTTCCAAAGCCAATCTTTTGGCCATCCTGGCTAACTGGATGTCCTCTTCACTGGAGTTATCCTCAGTGATTTCAGAGGTGCTGGTCCCTCCTGTGAGGGAGCCAGCATCTCTGACTATTATTTTTGGAGTCAGGGCTTGAGAGGCCCTGTTCTCCCTAGTTAGGACTGGAAGGGGGGAATCTCCCTCCAAGTCACTATACTCATCCTCTGTGTTGCCATCCTCAGAGGGATTGGCTCTTTCAAACTCTGCCAACAGCTCCTGGAGCTGTAGTTTGGAAGGTCTGGAGCCCATTGATATTTTCTTTAGTTTACAGAGTGACCTTAGCTCTCTCATCTGTAGATGGAGGTAAGGTGTGGTGTCGAGATCCACCACATTCACATCTGTGCTAGACATTATGCTTCTAAAAGTTGGAATACTTTTTAAGAATCTAAAACTAGTTCTAGAATCTAATTCAAACTTTTACCAAACTTTTAAACTCTAAAAGAAATGCTAACAGGGACTAACACAAGGCCCTAGCAGGACTTTAAAGAATTTAGAAAAATTTCAAATTGCAAAAAACAATTTCTAATGACAATTTTTGGAATTTGTCGTGTGATCAGGTATTGGCTGAGTAGTCCAGCAAATGCAAAGTCTTGTACCCCACCGCTGATCCACCAATGTAGGATGTATGTGCTATTTCAAAGTAAGGAATAGCATGCACAGAGTCCAAAGGTTCCTCTTAGAGGTAAGATAGTGGCAAAAAGAGATAATACTAATGCTCTATTTTGTGGTAGTGTGGTCGAGCAGTAGGCTTATCAAAGGAGTAGTGTTAAGCATTTGTTGTACATACACACAGGCAATAAATGAGGAACACACACTCAGAGACAAATCCAGCCAATAGGTTTTTGTTATAGAAAAATATATTTTCTTAGTTTATTTTAAGAACCACAGGTTCAAATTCTACATGTAATATCTCATTTGAAAGGTATTGCAGGTAAGTACATTAGGAACTTTGAATCATTACATTAGCATGTATACTTTTTACATAAACCACATTTAGCTGTTTTAAAAGTGGACACAGTGCAATTTTCACAGTTCCTGGGGGAGGTAAAGTATTGTTAGTTTTCACAGGTAAGTAAGTCACTTGCAGGTTTCAGTTTTTGGTCCAAGGTAGCCCACCGTTGGGGGTTCAGAGCAACCCCAAAGTCACCACACCAGCAGCTCAGGGCCGGTCAGGTGCAGAGGTCAAAGAGGTGCCCAAAACACATAGGCTTCAATGGAGAGAAGGGGGTGCCCCAGTTCCAGTCTGCCAGCAGGTAAGTACCTGCGTCTTCGGAGGGCAGACCAGGGGGGTTTTGTAGGGCACCGGGGGGGACACAAGTCAGCACAGAAAGTACACCCTCAGCAGCGCGGGGGCGGCCGGGTGCAGTGTGCAAACACGCGTCGGGTTTCCAATAGTTTCCTATGGGAGACCAAGGGGTCTCTTCAGCGATGCAGGCAGGCAAGGGGGGGCTCCTCGGGGTAGCCACCACCTAGGCAAGGGAGAGGGCCTCCTGGGGGTCACTCCTGCACAGGAGTTCCGTTCCTTTAGGTGCTGAGGGTGCAGGGTCTTTTCCAGCCGTCGGGAAATGGAGTTCAGGCAGTCGCGGTCAGGGGGAGCCTCGGGATTCCCTCTGCAGGCGTCGCTGTGGGGGCTCAGGGGGGACAACTTTGGTTACTCACGGTCTCGGAGTCGCCGGAGGGTCCTCCCTGAGTTGTTGTTTCTCCACCAGTCGAGTCGGGGTCGCCGGGTGCACTGTTGCAAGTCTCACGCTTCTTGCGGGGAGCTGCAGGGGTCTTTAAATCTGCTCCTCTGTAACAAAGTTGCAGTTCTTTTGGAGCAGTGCCGCTGTCCTCGGGAGTTTCTTGTCTTTCTTGAAGCAGGGCAGTCCTCAGAGGATTCAGAGGTTGCTGGTCCCTTGGAAAGCGTCGCTGGAGCAGGTTTCTTTGGAAGGCAGGAGACAGGCCGGTAAGTCTGGAGCCAAAGCAGTTGGTGTCTTCTGTTCTTCCTCTGCAGGGGTTTTTCAGCTCAGCAGTCCTCCTCTTCTTGTAGTTTCAGGAATCTAAATTCTTAGGTTCAGGAAAGCCCTTAAATACAAAATTTAAGGGCGTGTTTAGGTCTGGGGGGTTAGTAGCCAATGGCTACTAGCCCTGAGGGTGAGTACACCCTCTTTGTGCCTCCTCCCAAGGGGAGGGGGTCACATCCCTAATCCTATTGGGGGAATCCTCCATCTGCAAGATGGAGGATTTCTAAAAGTTAGAGTCACTTCAGCTCAGGACACCTTAGGGGCTGTCCTGACTGGCCTGTGACTCCTCCTTGTTGTTTTCTTTGTTTCCTCCGGCCTTGCCGCCAAAAGTGGGGGCCGTGGCCGGAGGGGGCGGGCAACTCCACTAGCTGGAGTGTCCTGCGGTGCTGTGACAAAGGGGTGAGCCTTTGAGGCTCACCGCCAGGTGTTACAGCTCCTGCCTGGGGGAGGTGTTAGCATCTCCACCCAGTGCAGGCTTTGTTACTGGCCTCAGAGTGACAAAGGCACTCTCCCCATGGGGCCAGCAACATGTCTCTAGTGTGGCAGGCTGCTGGAACCAGTCAGCCTACACAGATAGTTGGATACAGTTTTAGGGGGCACCTCTAAGGTGCCCTCTGGGGTGTGTTTCACAATAAAATGTACACTGGCATCAGTGTGCATTTATTGTGCTGAGAAGTTTGATACCAAACTTCCCAGTTTTCAGTGTAGCCATTATGGTGCTGTGGAGTTCGTGTTTTACAGACTCCCAGACCATATACTCTTATGGCTACCCTGCACTTACAATGTCTCAGGTTTGTCTTAGACACTGTAGGGGCACAGTGCTCATGCACTGGTGCCCTCACCTATGGTATAGTGCACCCTGCCTTAGGGCTGTAAGGCCTGCTAGAGGGGTGTCTTACCTATACTGCATAGGCAGTGAGAGGCTGGCATGGCATCCTGAGGGGAGTACCATGTCGACTTACTCATTTTGTTCTCACTAGCACACACAAGCTGGTAAGCAGTGTGTCTGTGCTGAGTGAGGGGTCTCTAGGGTGGCATAAAACATGCTGCAGCCCTTAGAGACCTTCCCTGGCATCAGGGCCCTTGGTACCAGAGGTACCAGTTAAAAGGGACTTACCTGGATGCCAGGGTGTGCCAATTGTGGATACAAAAGTACAGGTTAGGGAAAGAGCACTGGTGCTGGGGCCTGGTTAGCAGGCCTCAGCACACTTTCAAGTCAAAACATAGCATCAGCAAAGGCAAAAAGTCAGGGGGCAACCATGCCAAGGAGGCATTTCCTTACAGAGCTCGATTGGTTGATTCTGAGTCAGCAATCTGTAATGCAGTCTTTCTTTCCTTCCTTCCTTCTTTCTGCCATTCTTTCCTCTCTGTTCCTTCCTTATCTTGTCTTTTATGTCCTTCATTTTAAATGTTTTTTTTTGTTTCGTTCTTCCCCAGTCCTTATTTTTCTGCCTTTCTTTCTGTCTTTTCTTTCTCACTTTTTCCTTTCTGCTTGCCTTTCCTTTTTTCACTCTTCTTTGTATCTTGCATTTTGCTGTTTTTTCTTTCTTACCCTTTTCCTGCTTTCTTGCATTCTTCTGTTTTTTTCTGGCTTCTTTCTTCCTTTCTTTATTTGTTGCCTTTTTTTTATGCCTTCTTTCTCAAAGGCAAGAGGCTGGCCCCCACTGCCAGACAGACTGTCTTTAGTTTTAGATCTGTTTTAGCCAAGACTTTGATTTTCCTAAAAGTATGTGCATAGTTTTCAGACAGATTTCATCCACTAGTTTGTGGTGGTGTCATTCACATTTTTCTTTCACCCACTCCAGCATGCATCAAGGGGCAATGGGTCAGCTCACGCAAGCCACTGATTGATTTTACTAGGCGTTATGGCATTCTGCCCTTTAACAAGGAGCACATCCACACACAAATTAGTATCCTTCAATGCCAGGCATGACTAAGGGTATGTTGCCTTTGTTGAGTCAAAAAAAAAAAAAAAAAAAAAAAAAAAACATATTTGTCTTTATCCAATGTTTCTTTAACTGATGTGGGGTGGCAACAATACAGTTTTACAAAAAAAGACATAGTGGCTTTGGCAATGCTTGTTGGACTTTGGGGTGGATATTCTGAATCTCAACAGTGTGGATAAGCTACAAATAAATGTTTATGTGTGTGGACAGTTCCCTCATCACAAATGCCATTAGTTTACTAATTAGGCGTGGTTGAAAAGTGCCTTTACTACTGCTGCAGGATTAGTGCGAGTGCAAAGAGGGTTCTAGGGCAGTGGTTCCCAACCTTTTGATTTCTGTGGACCCCCACTTTAACATTAATGGAACCCAGGCACCCCCACTGAATCATCATTAGAATTTGGGGAACCCCGCATGAGTCATTACTGGAAGCTGGGGACCTAATTTGTCAATATTTGTTAATATTTTTTTATTTTCTAGGCTCTCGCGGACCCCCTGAGAAGGCTTCGTGGACCCCCAGGGGTCCCCGGACCACAGGTTGGGAACCACTGTTCTAGGGGGTGACTGGCATAGGCTGCACATCTGGTTTATCTGCAGGTTACTTGAGATAGTTCTACTATGTAATTCTGTACAGTTTCAACTTGCGTAGCATATAGCTTAATTACTGTCCATGTCATTTAACAAACTGTATTCAAATGACTCATGCTCTACATGGCTTAACACTACTAGTTAATGGATACCCTATCCTGTATATTCACTTTATAGAAACCACAACCTGCCTCAGCATCATTAAACCCACCTCTCTTGAGCATTTTAACTTGCCCCTCTGCCTCAGCACTACACGCAGCTGCTCCCGCACTGACTGAGTGTTTACGTCCTCTCCATCTGCAAGAACTGGCTGTGAAGAAAAGCACAACTTCAGTTGTCCAAGCAATATTGTTCCGATAATCAGCAAAATACCAATTAGTGCCCAAAAATGATAATATATTTAATTACTTTATTCAATGATTACAATTACTACAACACACTATGCAATGCGAACTGATGACCGGTTTATCCAACTCAATGGTACTCATTGAATGAACTTTGGAAGGATTAAAAAAAAGAACTTATGAGGATTCAACACACTGACTTTCAGGCTCGATTGATCTCTACAGCAGATGTATTAACCCATCGAGCTGTCTGGCATACTATACAAAATCTATCTTTTATTTAGCCCACCGCATCAGCCGGTGAGAGTCAGAGGCTAGAGAGCTCTCAGCAATAGCTGCCCAAGACTTTGGACAGTGTTGTGTTGCACTGGACAACGGACGTCAAATGTCCTGCCCCCCATGACAGTGGCCCGGATCTGGGCGGAGCTGGTTAGCTCTAGGGCGTGTCGCGCGCGTCCCCTCTCTCACTCGAGTGACCTGAAGGTATCTGGATATTCTGCATCTGCTGCTGTGATTGGTTCTTTCAAAGTTACTCAGCTTCTCAGTTTACAGGGGCGGGACCAGCACAATGCATCTCCAGAACAATATGGACTGTTTGGTCGACCAGGTGAGGGTCGCTAAAAACAGATAATGGACAGAATAAACAAATAAAAGATGCTAGGGGTCGGGTTTCAGTCATTTAATGGAAAAGATTAAAAATGCCAAATTTAGCTTCCCAGAGTAAGAATACTATTCAAAGACAAACATAAGTGTGTCACGAAGAATACGCCAGCCCGGCCGGTTTTGAGAAGTTGTGTGGTGACTAGTGCAGCACACACAGGGGTTACTCATGGCTTGTACTTCCACCGCACAGAGTTCCTCACTGGAGCCGCAGCCTTTTTGTACCATTTGCCTAATTACCAAGATGACCAAGTAAGGTCGACCCCTCACGCGCCCCCCCCCCCCCCCCCAACTCTTTCACAGCATGATGCTGAAGGCACTCAGTCTCAAGGTGTACTGGAGAATGGGAAATGTCCCCGAGATCGTCAGATATTACTGTATGGGTACTGCCAGGTACCACTGGGGTCCTCTGCCCACCAGGGTACTTTAGTCCAACCGAAGAGACTCCCTCTAGGCACTGGACTCTTGAAGGGTGGCAAGCTGGGCACTCAAGGACTAGTAGTAAATAGCACAAATTGTAGCCCTGGTTTTGCATTTTAGCAATCTTCGTCAGAATCATAAAAATACTTACCCTCTGCATGAGGGGTCTCATAATGCTTTAAATCTATACATATCAAAGGGGTCAAGGTTCAGCGTATCCACTGCAGACACGCACCTGAGTGCACCAAGTGAAAGGTTTTCAGACTGGTTTGTGACTGTATTCACTTACAAAGCAGAGTAACACCCCTCACAATACTACATTGCAGCAACTAGAAGAAACAGCAGCTTTCTGCCTGAAAACCTGGATGGTCTGTATGATTAAAAATGAGGAAAAATACAGCCTCCTAGGCTTCACCATAGGAAGAGGTGAAAGAGGGTCCTGTCACATTAAGGCTCCAGGGGCTGCCACATCAATTAGCACAGACAGATACCTCGGGTTTTTAACAGCTCATGACAGCTGAATCACGCAAAAAGGTGGGCACTGGTGACCATTTGTCATCGGATTATCTATATAAATATGTTTCCATATGATGTGCATCTGTACTTAACATCTTTCCATCCAGGGACACTTTTAAAGGATTTCTTTGCCATTTCTTGTCATCATGCCTCCAAATCTTGTGAAGAGCACCTTAATTAGGGAAAAACTGTCCCTTGGCGTGTGGTTTATCTTCCAGCATTTCGGCTGAGCCTATATACCATAACATCAGAGTGGAACCCTAAACTGCCTACCTGGCTGTGTTATGCATTCTGAGAGAGTTAAGTGTCCGGATTCCTTGAAGGACTACAACAAAAATTCCTGCACCATCTGCAGCTTTATTTTTTATTTTAGGAAATAGCTGAAGTGCATTTCTCAGCAATAATGTGAATTTTTTTTTCAATAATTTTCAACTGTAAAAAAAGACGAGTTTTCCTTCAAATGAAAGATTTATCTGCATGTGTGTAGAGACCCCCCACACACGGTGAAGCAACCTTGATAGTCTCTGCATACTCCAGGTCCCACGAAGGGGTTCATGAACACGCACCGGCTGGACATCCGTGAGCCTCTATCCCTACCGATGCAACATCTCAGTGCTAACGCAGGGTCTGTGCCCAAATCCCCTACTCCTGCATTAACTTGCTAACAGGAACCTTTCACCACACCCTCACCCATCCTCCTACTCACTCCCACCGATAACCAGACGGATACTCATTACCATATTGTTGTGGTCGGCCATGATGTGATACTTCATCCCAGGAGCAGATCTGAGCTGCTTGCCACAGTGCTGACATTTAAACACCACCTAGGGAAAACAAAACTGAAATCAAAAGAAGCATACATGATTGCAATCCCACCTCCACGGTTTTCTCACCCCCTTGTTCTTGCAGCAGTAAGATTTATCTATGGCTGCATCACATGACAGTTCCACCAATGGGAGAACTTGTTTGTTTTTCAGAGATTGGAGTTGTCCTGTTTCTGAGCTCATGAGCCCACCAATGTCTGTTTAGTAACCCCCCCCCCCTTCTTTACCCAGCTATTTCAAGTTGACAGCCACTGTCTGAAGTAAAACTACAACACAATGTGCTTCACTGATATAGTGGCATTCTGGCAAATCAAGATATTTCTATTTTTTTCTACTCATTTATTGAAGGGATCAAGTTAGTGCCTCTGCTTTGTATCAGAGCATCAAGAGGACGGCCAGACTGAAGTGAGTGGAGGAGGGAATTTTGGAGAACTATTTAACGGATAATTGTTTTTTCTCTGGTACAGGGTTGGGCTAGATTCCTGGTGAACATGAGCAGAAGAGATGGTGACGAATAGAACAGCAGGTACATGAGGCCAGTAACTTTGGCTAAAAATGTTTTTATGGTTTAAAGTCTACTTTGCAAAGAGGGCTTCAGAAGTGCCCTCAATAATATACATTAGCAAATAATGCATTTGTGCAGAGGCAACCATGTGTATGTGTTTACTGGAGGCAAAATGTTTACCTCAAAGAATGAAAATGTCACTTACCCAGTGTACATCTGTTCGTGGCATCAGTCGCTGTAGATTCGCATGTTTTGCAATAGCTCGCCATCTGGTGTTGGGCCGGAGTGTTACAAGTTGTTTTTCTTCGAAGAAGTCTTTCGAGTCACGGGACCGAGTGACTCCTCCTTTTGTGTCCATTGCGCATGGGCGTCGACTCCATCTTCGATTGTTTTTCCCCGCAGAGGGTGAGGTAGGAGTTGTATTGTAGTAATAGTGCCCATGCAATGGAGTGACTAAGTATGTACCTATTTAAGGTTGAAATGATATATATACAAATAGTTGAAGGTAACTTCCGAACTGCTACAGGCTCCCGGGGAGGCGGGTGGGCACATGCGAATCTACAGCGACTGATGCCACGAACAGATGTACACTGGGTAAGTGACATTTTCAGTTCGATGGCATCTGTCGCTGTAGATACGCATGTTTTGCATAGACTAGTAAGCAGTTATCTCCTGTAGGAAGTTGGCTCTGTATGTGCTATTTCAAAGTAAGGAATAGCATGCACAGAGTCCAAGGGTTCCCCTTAGAGGTAAAATAGTGGTAAAAATAGATAATACTAATGCTCTATTTTGTGGTAGTGTGGTCGAGCAGTAGGCTTATCCAAGGAGTAGTGTTAAGCATTTGTTGTACATACACATAGACAATAAATGAGGTACACACACTCAGAGACAAATCCAGCCAATAGGTTTCTGTATAGAAAAATATCTTTTCTTAGTTTATTTTAAGAACCACAGGTTCAAATTCTACATGTAATATCTCATTCGAAAGGTATTGCAGGTAAGTACTTTAGGAACTTCAAATCATCAAAATTGCATGTATACTTTTCAAGTTATTGACAAATAGCTGTTTTAAAAGTGGACACTTAGTGCAATGTTCACAGTTCCTAGGGGAGGTAAGTATTGGTTAGGTTAACCAGGTAAGTAAGACACTTACAGGGCTTAGTTCTTGGTCCAAGGTAGCCCACCGTTGGGGGTTCAGAGCAACCCCAAAGTCACCACACCAGCAGCGCAGGGCCGGTCAGGTGCAGAGTTCAAAGTGGTGCCCAAAACACATAGGCTAGAATGGAGAGAAGGGGGTGCCCCGGTTCCGGTCTGCTTGCAGGTAAGTACCCGCGTCTTCGGAGGGCAGACCAGGGGGGTTTTGTAGGGCACCGGGGGGGACACAAGCCCACACAGAAATTTCACCCTCAGCAGCGCGGGGGCGGCCGGGTGCAGTGTAGGAACAGGCGTCGGGTTTGTAATGTTAGTCTATGAGAGATCTCGGGATCTCTTCAGCGCTGCAGGCAGGCAAGGGGGGGATTCCTCGGGGAAACCTCCACTTGGGCAAGGGAGAGGGACTCCTGGGGGTCACTTCTCCAGTGAAAGTCCGGTCCTTCAGGTCCTGGGGGCTGCGGGTGCAGGGTCTCTCCCAGGCGTCGGGACTTTAGGTTCAAAGAGTCGCGGTCAGGGGAAGCCTCGGGATTCCCTCTGCAGGCGGCGCTGTGGGGGTTCAGGGGGGACAGGTTTTGGTACTCACAGTATCAGAGTAGTCCTGGGGTCCCTCCTGAGGTGTTGGATCGCCACCAGCCGAGTCGGGGTCGCCGGGTGCAGTGTTGCAAGTCTCACGCTTCTTGCGGGGAGCTTGCAGGGTTCTTTAAAGCTGCTGGAAACAAAGTTGCAGCTTTTCTTGGAGCAGGTCCGCTGTCCTCGGGAGTTTCTTGTCTTTTCGAAGCAGGGGCAGTCCTCAGAGGATGTCGAGGTCGCTGGTCCCTTCGGAAGGCGTCGCTGGAGCAGGATCTTTGGAAGGCAGGAGACAGGCCGGTGAGTTTCTGGAGCCAAGGCAGTTGTCGTCTTCTGGTCTTCCGCTGCAGGGGTTTTCAGCTGGGCAGTCCTTCTTCTTGTTGCAGGAATCTAACTTTCTAGGGTTCAGGGTAGCCCTTAAATACTAAATTTAAGGGCGTGTTTAGGTCTGGGGGGTTAGTAGCCAATGGCTACTAGCCCTGAGGGTGGGTACACCCTCTTTGTGCCCCCTCCCAAGGGGAGGGGGTCACAATCCTAACCCTATTGGGGGAATCCTCCATCTGCAAGATGGAGGATTTCTAAAAGTTAGAGTCACTTCAGCTCAGGACACCTTAGGGGCTGTCCTGACTGGCCAGTGACTCCTCCTTGTTGCTTTCTTTGTTCCCTCCAGCCTTGCCGCCAAAAGTGGGGGCCGTGGCCGGAGGGGGCGGGCAACTCCACTAAGCTGGAGTGCCCTGCTGGGCTGTGACAAAGGGGTGAGCCTTTGAGGCTCACCGCCAGGTGTCACAGCTCCTGCCTGGGGGAGGTGTTAGCATCTCCACCCAGTGCAGGCTTTGTTACTGGCCTCAGAGTGACAAAGGCACTCTCCCCATGGGGCCAGCAACATGTCTCTGGTGTGGCAGGCTGCTGGAACTAGTCAGCCTACACAGACAGTCGGTTAAGTTTCAGGGGGCACCTCTAAGGTGCCCTCGGTGGTGTATTTTACAATAAAATGTACACTGGCATCAGTGTGCATTTATTGTGCTGAGAAGTTTGATACCAAACTTCCCAGTTTTCAGTGTAGCCATTATGGTGCTGTGGAGTTCGTGTAAAACAGACTCCCAGACCATATACTCTTATGGCTACCCTGCACTTACAATGTCTAAGGTTTTGCTTAGACACTGTAGGGGCACAGTGCTCATGCACTGGTACCCTCACCTATGGTATAGTGCACCCTGCCTTAGGGCTGTAAGGCCTGCTAGAGGGGTGTCTTACCTATACTGCATAGGCAGTGAGAGGCTGGCATGGCACCCTGAGGGGAGTGCCATGTCGACTTACTCATTTTGTTCTCACCAGCACACACAGGCTTGTAAGCAGTGTGTCCGTGCTGAGTGAGGGGTCTCTAGGGTGGCATAAGACATGCTGCAGCCCTTAGAGACCTTTCTTGGCATCAGGGCCCTTGGTACTAGAAGTACCAGTTACAAGGGACTTATCTGAATGCCAGGGTGTGCCAATTGTGGATACGATGGTACATTTTAGGTGAAGGAACACTGGTGCTGGGGCCTGGTTAGCAGGGTCCCAGCACACTTCTCAGTCAAGTCAGCATCAGTATCAGGCAAAAAGTGGGGGGTAACTGCAACAGGGAGCCATTTCTTTACACAAGCCCCCCCCAGCCCACAGGCCAGGAGACTCAGCCAACGCTGGAGGAGTCTTCCTAGTCTGTCAGGCGAGGAAGAGTAGAGGAAATGGCTGGTTTGTTGCAGGGCCTACTCTGCCTTACATCCTCCTGTTCAGGTCATTCCCTCTGGGGAACTGACCCACTTCCACAGTGATAGGACCTAGTCTGAACTGCCTCTTGTCTGTGCTTTTTATGTCTTCACCCATTCTCTCTATTTTGAGGTCAGAGGTATCCACCTCTGCTAATCTTATCTTAGCCAAGGTCACCCCTAGCTTACCCAAAGAGGTTACCCAGAGCTGGAGTAACCCCACCATGACCAACAGGGTCAGGGGGCCTAACTTGTTATTTGGCATGGGGTCAGACCACCATGCCAAGGATAGTGCAGCCATAAAGGCTAACACCCAGCAGAGGCCACTGACAGCTGTCAGTGCCCAGAACCACACCTTTAGCTCTTCACCTAAAAGGGAAGGGGCTAAGTTACAGGCTTCTTTGGGTTCAGGTTGCCTGTCTGCTGTATTGGAGTGGGGGGTTACCACATCTTGTAGTGAACACCCTTCTTCCACTCTTTCTTCTGTTAGCTGAGGAGCCACCCACTCAGGTTTAACAGTTGCCTGACTAGCCAGGACTTCTTGTGGGTCAGGTTGGACTTTATCAGGGCCATTTTTGGAGTTCTCCCCTACTGGAGCAGAATCTCCCTGGCTTGCTGTAACCTTGGCTAAAGGTTGTCCACCCTTCCTACTCTGTTTTCTTTTCTTCTTCTTCTGGGGCCTGCTTGCATTTACTGCAGAGGTAGGACTTCCAGAAACCTTGGGAGAGGACTGGCACTGGACCAGTTCCTCTCTTGAGCTCTGACTAACCTCTGGGTAGTCATTTCCAAGGAGACAATCAAGGGGGAGGTCTGTACTGACTACTACCCTTCTCCAGCTAAGAGTGCCACCCACTTCTATGGGTACTAAAGCCACAGGCCTCTTAGTGACCCTGTCTAGGCTAACTCTTACCCTGGCAGTCTCACCTGGGATGTACTGGTTTGAGAGCACCAGCCTGTCATGCACAATAGTGTGACTGGCACAAGTGTCTCTCAGGGCAGTGGTTGGGATTCCATTCACCAGTAGGTGGTGGAAGTGTCTACTTCCCTCTGGAATCTCCAACTCACCTGTTGGGCCCTGTTTCCAGTTGAAGGCTAGGAAGACCTCCTCATCTGAGGAGTCATCTCCCATGGCTACACTGGTTACCCCAGGAATTTTGTTCTGGGGTTTGTTTTTGGGACAAGAAGTGTCCTTGGTGTGGTGCCCAGACTGTTTACAGTTGTGGCACCAGGCCTTAGTGGCATCCCAGTTCTTACCCTGGTACCCACCTTTGTTTTGGGTTGTGTCTTGGGGCCCACCCACCTGTTCTGGTTTTTGGGGGCCTACAGAGGACTCTTTTTCTTTGTTTCTAGTGTTACCCACTTTCTCCTGGGGAGTTTTTGTAACCCCTTTCTTTTGGTCACCCCCAGTGGAAGTTTTGGTTACTCTAGTCTTGACCCAGTGGTCTGCCTTCTTTCCCAATTCTTGGGGAGAAATTGGACCTAGGTCTACCAGATACTGATGCAACTTTTCATTGAAGCAGTTACTTAAAATGTGTTCTTTCATAAACAAATTATAAAGCCCAACATAGTTACACACTTCATTTCCAGTTAACCAACCATCTAGTGTTTTTACTGAGTAGTCTACAAAATCAACCCAGGTCTGACTCGAGGATTTTTGAGCCCCCCTGAATCTAATTCTATACTCCTCAGTGGAGAATCCAAAGCCCTCAATCAGGGTACCCTTCATGAGGTCATAAGATTCTGCATCTTTTCCAGAGAGTGTGAGGAGTCTATCCCTACACTTTCCAGTGAACATTTCCCAAAGGAGAGCACCCCAGTGAGATCTGTTTACTTTTCTGGTTACACAAGCCCTCTCAAAAGCTGTGAACCATTTGGTGATGTCATCACCATCTTCATATTTTGTTACAATCCCTTTGGGGATTTTTAGGATGTCAGGAGAATCTCTGACCCTATTTAAGTTGCTGCCACCATCGATGGGACCTAGGCCCATCTCTTTTCTTTCCCTTTCTATGGCTAGGAGCTGCTTTTCCAAAGCCAATCTTTTGACCATCCTGGCTAACAGGGGGTCATCTTCACTGGAGTTATCCTCAGTGATTTCAGAGGTGTTGGTCTCTCCTGTGAGGGAACCAGCATCTCTGACTATTATTTTTGGAGTCAGGGTTTGAGGGACCCTGTTCTCCCTAGATAGGACTGGTAGGGGGGAATTTTCCTCCAAGTCACTATCCTCTTCCTCTGAGTTGCTACCCTCAGAGGGGTTGGCCTTTTCAAACTCTGCCAAAAGCTCCTGGAGCTGTATTTTGGTAGGTTTGGGGCCCATTGTTATTTTCTTTATTTTACAGAGTGACCTTAGCTCCCTCATCTTAAGATGGAGGTAAGGTGTGGTGTCGAGTTCCACCACAGTCACATCTGTGCTAGACATTTTGCTTCTAAAAGTTGGAATACTTTTTAAGAATCTACAACTGGTTCTAGAATCTAATTCAAACTTTTACAAACTTTTAAACTCTAAAAGAAATGCTAAACAGGATCTAACACAAGGCCCTAGCAGGTCTTTTAAGAATTTAGAAAACTTTTCAAATTGCAAAAATCAATTTCTAATGACAATTTTGGAATTTGTCGTGTGATCAGGTATTGGCTGAGTAGTCCAGCAAATGCAAAGTCTTGTACCCCACCGCTGATCCACCAATGTAGGAAGTTGGCTCTGTATGTGCTATTTCAAAGTAAGGAATAGCATGCACAGAGTCCAAGGGTTCCCCTTAGAGGTAAAATAGTGGTAAAAATAGATAATACTAATGCTCTATTTTGTGGTAGTGTGGTCGAGCAGTAGGCTTATCCAAGGAGTAGTGTTAAGCATTTGTTGTACATACACATAGACAATAAATGAGGTACACACACTCAGAGACAAATCCAGCCAATAGGTTTCTGTATAGAAAAATATCTTTTCTTAGTTTATTTTAAGAACCACAGGTTCAAATTCTACATGTAATATCTCATTCGAAAGGTATTGCAGGTAAGTACTTTAGGAACTTCAAATCATCAAAATTGCATGTATACTTTTCAAGTTATTGACAAATAGCTGTTTTAAAAGTGGACACTTAGTGCAATTTTCACAGTTCCTAGGGGAGGTAAGTATTGGTTAGGTTAACCAGGTAAGTAAGACACTTACAGGGCTTAGTTCTTGGTCCAAGGTAGCCCACCGTTGGGGGTTCAGAGCAACCCCAAAGTCACCACACCAGCAGCGCAGGGCCGGTCAGGTGCAGAGTTCAAAGTGGTGCCCAAAACACATAGGCTAGAATGGAGAGAAGGGGGTGCCCCGGTTCCGGTCTGCTTGCAGGTAAGTACCCGCGTCTTCGGAGGGCAGACCAGGGGGGTTTTGTAGGGCACCGGGGGGGACACAAGCCCACACAGAAATTTCACCCTCAGCAGCGCGGGGGCGGCCGGGTGCAGTGTAGGAACAGGCGTCGGGTTTGTAATGTTAGTCTATGAGAGATCTCGGGATCTCTTCAGCGCTGCAGGCAGGCAAGGGGGGGATTCCTCGGGGAAACCTCCACTTGGGCAAGGGAGAGGGACTCCTGGGGGTCACTTCTCCAGTGAAAGTCCGGTCCTTCAGGTCCTGGGGGCTGCGGGTGCAGGGTCTCTCCCAGGCGTCGGGACTTTAGGTTCAAAGAGTCGCGGTCAGGGGAAGCCTCGGGATTCCCTCTGCAGGCGGCGCTGTGGGGGTTCAGGGGGGACAGGTTTTGGTACTCACAGTATCAGAGTAGTCCTGGGGTCCCTCCTGAGGTGTTGGATCGCCACCAGCCGAGTCGGGGTCGCCGGGTGCAGTGTTGCAAGTCTCACGCTTCTTGCGGGGAGCTTGCAGGGTTCTTTAAAGCTGCTGGAAACAAAGTTGCAGCTTTTCTTGGAGCAGGTCCGCTGTCCTCGGGAGTTTCTTGTCTTTTCGAAGCATGGGCAGTCCTCAGAGGATGTCGAGGTCGCTGGTCCCTTCGGAAGGCGTCGCTGGAGCAGGATCTTTGGAAGGCAGGAGACAGGCCGGTGAGTTTCTGGAGCCAAGGCAGTTGTCGTCTTCTGGTCTTCCGCTGCAGGGGTTTTCAGCTGGGCAGTCCTTCTTCTTGTTGCAGGAATCTAACTTTCTAGGGTTCAGGGTAGCCCTTAAATACTAAATTTAAGGGCGTGTTTAGGTCTGGGGGGTTAGTAGCCAATGGCTACTAGCCCTGAGGGTGGGTACACCCTCTTTGTGCCCCCTCCCAAGGGGAGGGGGTCACAATCCTAACCCTATTGGGGGAATCCTCCATCTGCAAGATGGAGGATTTCTAAAAGTTAGAGTCACTTCAGCTCAGGACACCTTAGGGGCTGTCCTGACTGGCCAGTGACTCCTCCTTGTTGCTTTCTTTGTTCCCTCCAGCCTTGCCGCCAAAAGTGGGGGCCGTGGCCGGAGGGGGCGGGCAACTCCACTAAGCTGGAGTGCCCTGCTGGGCTGTGACAAAGGGGTGAGCCTTTGAGGCTCACCGCCAGGTGTCACAGCTCCTGCCTGGGGGAGGTGTTAGCATCTCCACCCAGTGCAGGCTTTGTTACTGGCCTCAGAGTGACAAAGGCACTCTCCCCATGGGGCCAGCAACATGTCTCTGGTGTGGCAGGCTGCTGGAACTAGTCAGCCTACACAGACAGTCGGTTAAGTTTCAGGGGGCACCTCTAAGGTGCCCTCGGTGGTGTATTTTACAATAAAATGTACACTGGCATCAGTGTGCATTTATTGTGCTGAGAAGTTTGATACCAAACTTCCCAGTTTTCAGTGTAGCCATTATGGTGCTGTGGAGTTCGTGTAAAACAGACTCCCAGACCATATACTCTTATGGCTACCCTGCACTTACAATGTCTAAGGTTTTGCTTAGACACTGTAGGGGCACAGTGCTCATGCACTGGTACCCTCACCTATGGTATAGTGCACCCTGCCTTAGGGCTGTAAGGCCTGCTAGAGGGGTGTCTTACCTATACTGCATAGGCAGTGAGAGGCTTGCATGGCACCCTGAGGGGAGTGCCATGTCGACTTACTCATTTTGTTCTCACCAGCACACACAGGCTTGTAAGCAGTGTGTCCGTGCTGAGTGAGGGGTCTCTAGGGTGGCATAAGACATGCTGCAGCCCTTAGAGACCTTTCTTGGCATCAGGGCCCTTGGTACTAGAAGTACCAGTTACAAGGGACTTATCTGAATGCCAGGGTGTGCCAATTGTGGATACGATGGTACATTTTAGGTGAAGGAACACTGGTGCTGGGGCCTGGTTAGCAGGGTCCCAGCACACTTCTCAGTCAAGTCAGCATCAGTATCAGGCAAAAAGTGGGGGGTAACTGCAACAGGGAGCCATTTCTTTACATCTCCCCAAAAGCGGTGGCTCAGCCTGTAGGAGTGGAAATAGTCTGAAACAATGTTCTTAATACGGCTTGACCTACTGTGGCTTGTTGTGCGGATAACACGTCTACACAGTAGTGCTTGGTGAATGTGTGAGGCGTAGACCATGTGGCTGCCTTACATATTTCTTGCATTGGGATGTTTCCTAGAAAGGCCATGGTAGCACCTTTCTTTCTGGTTGAGTGTGCCCTTGGTGTAATGGGCAGCTGTCGTTTAGCTTTAAGGTAGCAGATTTGGATGCATTTAACTATCCATCTGGCTATACCTTGTTTTGATATTGGGTTTCCTGCATGAGGTTTTTGGAATGCAATAAATAGTTGTTTAGTCTTTCTGATGTTCTTTGTTCTGTCAATGTAATACATTAATGCTCTTTTGACATCTAATGCATGTAGTGCCCTCTCAGCTACGGAATCTGGCTGTGGGAAGAACACTGGAAGTTCCACTGTTTGATTTAGATGGAACGGTGAAATAACCTTTGGCAAAAATTTAGGATTAGTCCTTAGGACGACCTTATTCTTGTGTAGTTGTATAAAAGGTTCTTGTATTGTAAACGCCTGAATCTCGCTTACTCTTCATAGGGAAGTAATGGCGATGAGAAATGCAACCTTCCAGGTTAGGAACTGTATTTCGCAGGAGTGCATGGGTTCAAAAGGTGGACCCATAAGTCTAGTTAGGACAACATTTAGGTTCCATGAAGGAACAGGTGGTGTTCTTGGTGGAATAATTCTTTTAAGGCCCTCCATGAATGCTTTAATGACTGGTATCCTATATAGGGAAGTTGTAAGGAAATGCCTCCTTGGCATGGTTGCCCCCTGACTTTTTGCCTTTGCTGATGCTATGTTTACAATTGAAAGTGTGCTGAGGCCTGCTAACCAGGCCCCAGCACCAGTGTTCTTTCCCTAACCTGTACTTTTGTATCCACAATTGGCAGACCCTGGCATCCAGATAAGTCCCTTGTAACTGGTACTTCTAGTACCAAGGGCCCTGATGCCAAGGAAGGTCTCTAAGGGCTGCAGCATGTCTTATGCCACCCTGGAGACCTCTCACTCAGCACAGACACACTGCTTGCCAGCTTGTGTGTGCTAGTGAGGACAAAACGAGTAAGTCGACATGGCACTCCCCTCAGGGTGCCATGCCAGCCTCTCACTGCCTATGCAGTATAGGTAAGACACCCCTCTAGCAGGCCTTACAGCCCTAAGGCAGGGTGCACTATACCATAGGTGAGGGTACCAGTGCATGAGCATGGTACCCCTACAGTGTCTAAACAAAACCTTAGACATTGTAAGTGCAGGGTAGCCATAAGAGTATATGGCCTGGGAGTCTGTCAAACACGAACTCCACAGCACCATAATGGCTACACTGAAAATTGGGAAGTTTGGTATCAAACTTCTCAGCACAATAAATGCACACTGATGCCAGTGTACATTTTATTGCAAAATACACCCCAGAGGGCACCTTAGAGGTGCCCCCTGAAACTTAACCGACTGTCTGTGTAGGCTGACTAGTTCCAGCAGCCTGCCACACTAGAGACATGTTGCTGGCCCCATGGGGAGAGTGCCTTTGTCACTCTGAGGCCAGTAACAAAGCCTGCACTGGGTGGAGATGCTAACACCTCCCCCAGGCAGGAGCTGTGACACCTGGCGGTGAGCCTCAAAGACTCACCCCTTTGTCACAGCCCAGCAGGGCACTCCAGCTTAGTGGAGTTGCCCGCCCCCCTCCGGCCACGGCCCCCACTTTTGGCGGCAAGGCTGGAGGGAACAAAGAAAGCAACAAGGAGGAGTCACTGGCCAGTCAGGACAGCCCCTAAGGTGTCCTGAGCTGAGGTGACTCTAACTTTTAGAAATCATCCATCTTGCAGATGAAGGATTCCCCCAATAGGGTTAGGATTGTGACCCCCTCCCCTTGGGAGGAGGCACAAAGAGGGTGTACCCACCCTCAGGGCTAGTAGCCATTGGCTACTAACCCCCCAGACCTAAACACGCCCTTAAATTTAGTATTTAAGGGCTACCCTGAACCCGAGAAAATTAGATTCCTGCGACAACAAGAAGAAGGACTGCCCAGCTGGAAACCCCTGCAGAGGAAGACCAGAAGACAACAACTGCCTTGGCTCCAGAAACTCACCGGCCTGTCTCCTGCCTTCCAAAGAACTCTGCTCCAGCGACGCCTTCCAAAGGGACCAGCGACCTCTGACTCCTCTGAGGACTGCCCTGCTTCGAAAAAGACAAGAAACTCCCGAGGACAGCGGACCTGCTCCAAAAAGACTGCAACTTTGTTTCAAGAAGCAGCTTTAAAGAACCCTGCAACTCCCCGCAAGAAGCGTGAGACTTGCAACACTGCACCCGGCGACCCCGACTCGGCTGGTGGAGAACCAACACCTCAGGGAGGACCCCCGGACTACTCTCCGACTGTGAGTACCAAAACCTGTCCCCCCTGAGCCCCCACAGCGCCGCCTGCAGAGGGAATCCCGAGGCTCCCTCTGACCGCGACTCTCTGAAACCTAAGTCCCGACGCCTGGAAAAGACCCTGCACCCGCAGCCCCCAGGACCTGAAGAACCGGACTTTCACTGGAGAAGTGACCCCCAGGAGTCCCTCTCCCTTGCCCAAGTGGAGGTTTCCCCGAGGAAGCCCCCCCTTGCCTGCCTGCAGCGCTGAAGAGATCCGTTGATCTCTCATAGACTAACATTGCGAACCCGACGCTTGTTTCTACACTGCACCCGGCCGCCCCCGCGCTGCTGAGGGTGAAATTTCTGTGTGGGCTTGTGTCCCCCCCGGTGCCCTACAAAACCCCCCTGGTCTGCCCTCCGAAGACGCGGGTACTTACCTGCAAGCAGACCGGAACCGGGGCACCCCCTTCTCTCCATTCTAGCCTATGCGTTTTGGGCACCACTTTGAACTCTGCACCTGACCGGCCCTGAGCTGCTGGTGTGGTGACTTTGGGGTTGCTCTGAACCCCCAACGGTGGGCTACCTTGGAAAAAGAACTGAACCCTGTAAGTGTCTTACTTACCTGGTAAAACTAACAAAAACTTACCTCCCCCAGGAACTGTGAAAATTGCACTAAGTGTCCACTTTTAAAGTAGCTATTTGTGAATAACTTGAAAAGTATACATGCAATTGAAATGATTCAAGGTTCCTAATGTACTTACCTGCAATACCTTTCAAACAAGATATTACATGTTAAATTTGAACCTGTGGTTCTTAAAATAAACTAAGAAAAGATATTTTTCTATAACAAAACCTATTGGCTGGATTTGTCTCTGAGTGTATGTACCTCATTTATTGTCTATGTGTATGTACAACAAATGCTTAACACTACTCCTTGGATAAGCCTACTGCTCGACCACACTACCACAAAATAGAGCATTAGTATTATCTCTTTTTACCACTATTTTACCTCTAAGGGGAACCCTTGGACTCTGTGCATGCTATTCCTTACTTTGAAATAGCACATACAGAGCCAACTTCCTACATTGGTGGATCAGCGGTGGGGTACAAGACTTTGCATTTGCTGGACTACTCAGCCAATACCTGATCACACGACAAATTCCAAAATTGTCATTAGAAATTGATTTTTGTAATTTGAAAAGTTTTCTAAATTCTTAAAAGACCTGCTAGGGTCTTGTGTTAGATCCTGTTTAGCATTTCTTTTAGAGTTTAAAAGTTTGTAAAAGTTTGAATTAGATTCTAGAACCAGTTGTAGATTCTTAAAAAGTATTCCAACTTTTAGAAGCAAAATGTCTAGCACAGATGTGACTGTGGTGGAACTCGACACCACACCTTACCTCCATCTTAAGATGAGGGAGCTAAGGTCACTCTGTAAAATAAAGAAAATAACAATGGGCCCCAAACCTACCAAAATACAGCTCCAGGAGCTTTTGGCAGAGTTTGAAAAGGCCAACCCCTCTGAGGGTGGCAACTCAGAGGAAGAGGATAGTGACTTGGAGGAAAATTCCCCCCTACCAGTCCTATCTAGGGAGAACAGGGTCTCTCAAACCCTGACTCCAAAAATAATAGTCAGAGATGCTGGTTCCCTCACAGGAGAGACCAACACCTCTGAAATCACTGAGGATAACTCCAGTGAAGAGGACATCCAGTTAGCCAGGATGGCCAAAAGATTGGCTTTGGAAAGACAGATCCTAGCCATAGAGAGGGAAAGACAAGAGATGGGCCTAGGACCCATCAATGGTGGCAGCAACATAAATAGGGTCAGAGATTCTCCTGACATGTTGAAAATCCCTAAAGGGATTGTAACTAAATATGAAGATGGTGATGACATCACCAAATGGTTCACAGCTTTTGAGAGGGCTTGTGTAACCAGAAAAGTGAACAGATCTCACTGGGGTGCTCTCCTTTGGGAAATGTTCACAGGAAAGTGTAGGGATAGACTCCTCACACTCTCTGGACAAGATGCAGAATCTTATGACCTCATGAAGGGTACCCTGATTGAGGGCTTTGGATTCTCCACTGAGGAGTATAGGATTAGATTCAGGGGGGCTCAAAAATCCTCGAGCCAGACCTGGGTTGACTTTGTAGACTACTCAGTAAAAACACTAGATGGTTGGATTCAAGGCAGTGGTGTAAGTAATTATGATGGGCTGTACAATTTATGTGTGAAAGAACACCTGTTAAGTAATTGTTTCAATGATAAACTGCATCAGCATCTGGTAGACCTAGGACCAATTTCTCCCCAAGAATTGGGAAAGAAGGCGGACCATTGGGTCAAGACTAGGGTGTCCAAAATTTCCACAGGGGGTGACCAAAAGAAAGGGGTCACAAAACCTCCCCAGGGGAAAGGTGGTGAGACAGCCAAAAATAAAAATAGTCAAGAGTCTTCTAAAGGCCCCCAAAAACCTGCACAGGAGGGTGGGCCCAGAGCCTCCTCACAAAACAATCCTAGGTACAAGGGTAAAAACTTTGATCCCAAAAAGGCCTGGTGTCGAAACTGTAGTCAGTCTGGACACCAAACTGGAGACAAGGCCTGTCCCAAGAAAAGTTCCACTCCAAACTCCAATCCAGGTAACACTGGAATGGCTAGTCTCCAAGTGGGATCAACAGTGTGCCCAGAGCAAATCAGGGTCCACACTGAAGCTACTCTAGTCTCTGAGGGTGGGGTGGATTTAGCCACACTAGCTGCCTGGCCTCCTAACATGCAAAAATACAGGCAGCAGCTCTTTATTAATGGGACAAGTGTAGAGGGCCTGAGGGATACAGGTGCCAGTGTCACCATGGTGACAGAGAAACTGGTTTCCCCTGGCCAATACCTGACTGGAAAAACTTATACAGTCACCAATGCTGACAATCAAACTAAAGCACATCCCATGGCAATGGTAACTTTAGAATGGGGAGGGGTCAATGGCCTGAAACAGGTGGTGGTCTCCTCAAACATCCCAGTAGACTGTCTGCTTGGAAATGACCTGGAGTCCTCAGCATGGGCTGAGGTAGAACTAAAAACCCATGCAGCCATGCTGGGTATCCCTGAACTGGTGTGTGTAAAAACAAGAGCACAATGCAAGGCACAGGGTGAAAAAGTAGAGCTGGAGTCTGGAAAAATGGCCCAGCCTACCAAGAGAAAAGGAAAGTCAGTTGGGAAACCAACTGCAACACAGTCAGAAAAAGAGAACCTCTCTTCTCAGGAAGAAGTTCTACCCTCTGAGGGAACTGAGCCTTTGGAGCTTGAACCTTATCAGGTTGAGCTCTTAGGCCCAGGGGGACCCTCAAGGGAGGAGCTGTGTAAGGGACAAGAAACCTGTCCCTCTCTTGAAGGCCTTAGGCAGCAAGCTGCTGAAGAGTCCAAGGGCAAGAAAAATGGAACACATAGGGTCTATTGGGAAGATGGACTCCTGTACACTGAGGCCAGAGACCCCAAACCTGGTGCCACTAGGAGAGTGGTAGTGCCTCAGTCGTTCAGAGAGTTTATTCTGACCTTAGCCCATGATATTCCCCTTGCTGGGCATTTGGGACAAACCAAGACGTGGGAGAGGTTAGTCAACCACTTCTACTGGCCCAATATGTCCCAGAAGGTTAAGGAGTTTTGCCTCTCCTGCCCCACCTGTCAATCCAGTGGTAAGACAGGTGGGCACCCAAAGGCCCCCCTCATTCCACTTCCAGTGGTGGGGGTCCCCTTTGAAAGAGTGGGTGTGGACATAGTTGGTCCACTGGAACCTCCCACAGCCTCAGGAAATATGTACATCCTAGTAGTAGTGGATCATGCTACTAGGTATCCTGAAGCTATTCCCCTTAGGTCGACTACTGCCCCTGCAGTAGCCAAGGCCCTCATTGGTATCTTTACCAGAGTGGGTTTCCCTAAGGAGGTGGTGTCTGACAGAGGTACCAACTTCATGTCAGCATACCTAAAACACATGTGGAATGAGTGTGGAGTGACTTACAAATTCACTACACCATACCATCCACAAACTAATGGCTTAGTTGAGAGATTCAACAAGACATTAAAAGGCATGATCATGGGGCTCCCAGAAAAACTCAAAAGGAGATGGGATGTCCTCTTGCCATGTCTGCTTTTTGCTTACAGAGAGGTGCCACAGAAGGGAGTAGGATTCTCACCCTTTGAACTTCTGTTTGGTCACCCTGTAAGGGGACCACTTGCTCTTGTTAAAGAAGGCTGGGAGAGACCTCTTCATGAGCCTAAACAAGACATAGTGGACTATGTACTTGGCCTTCGCTCTAGAATGGCAGAGTACATGGAAAAGGCAACCAAAAACCTTGAGGCCAGCCAACAGCTCCAGAAGTTTTGGTATGACCAAAAGGCTGCAATGGTTGAGTTCCAACCAGGGCAGAAAGTCTGGGTTCTGGAGCCTGTGGCTCCCAGGGCACTCCAGGACAAATGGAGTGGCCCTTACCCAGTGCTAGAAAGGAAGAGTCAGGTCACCTACTTGGTGGACCTGGGCACAAGCAGGAGCCCCAAGAGGGTGATCCATGTGAACCGCCTTAAGCTCTTCCATGACAGGGCTGATGTGAATCTGTTGATGGTAACAGATGAGGATCGGGAGGCAGAGAGTGAACCTCTCCCTGATCTTCTGTCTTCAGACCCAAAAGATGGCTCAGTAGATGGAGTGATCTACTCAGACACCCTCTCTGGCCAACAGCAAGCTGATTGTAGGAGAGTCCTACAACAGTTTCCTGAACTCTTCTCCTTAACCCCTGGTCAGACACACCTGTGTACCCATGATGTGGACACAGGAGACAGCATGCCTGTCAAAAACAAAATCTTTAGACAGTCTGACCATGTTAAGGAAAGCATCAAGGTGGAAGTCCACAAGATGCTGGAATTGGGAGTAATTGAGCGCTCTGACAGCCCCTGGGCTAGCCCAGTGGTCTTAGTCCCCAAACCTCACACCAAAGATGGAAAGAAAGAGATGAGGTTTTGTGTGGACTACAGAGGGCTCAATTCTGTCACCAAGACAGATGCTCACCCAATTCCTAGAGCTGATGAGCTCATAGATAAATTAGGTGCTGCCAAATTCTTAAGTACCTTTGACTTGACAGCAGGGTACTGGCAAATAAAAATGGCACCTGGAGCAAAAGAGAAAACAGCATTCTCCACACCTGATGGGCATTATCAGTTTACTGTTATGCCCTTTGGTTTAAAGAATGCCCCTGCCACCTTCCAAAGGTTGGTGAATCAAGTCCTTGCTGGCTTGGAGTCCTTTAGCACAGCTTATCTTGATGATATTGCTGTCTTTAGCTCCACCTGGCAGGATCACCTGGTCCACCTGAAGAAGGTTTTGAAGGCTCTGCAATCTGCAGGCCTCTCTATCAAGGCATCCAAATGCCAGATAGGGCAGGGAACTGTGGTTTACTTGGGACACCTTGTAGGTGGAGGCCACGTTCAGCCACTCCAACCCAAGATCCAGACTATTCTGGACTGGGTAGCTCCAAAAACCCAGACTCAAGTCAGGGCATTCCTTGGCTTGACTGGGTATTACAGGAGGTTTGTGAAGGGATATGGATCCATTGTGACAGCCCTCACTGAACTCACCTCCAAGAAAATGCCCAAGAAAGTGAACTGGACTGTGGAATGCCAACAGGCCTTTGACACCCTGAAACAAGCAATGTGCTCAGCACCAGTTCTAAAAGCTCCAGATTATTCTAAGCAGTTCATTGTGCAGACAGATGCCTCTGAACATGGGATAGGGGCAGTTTTGTCCCAAACAAATGATGATGGCCTTGACCAGCCTGTTGCTTTCATTAGCAGGAGGTTACTCCCCAGGGAGCAGCGTTGGAGTGCCATTGAGAGGGAGGCCTTTGCTGTGGTTTGGTCCCTGAAGAAGCTGAGACCATACCTCTTTGGGACTCACTTCCTAGTTCAAACTGACCACAGACCTCTCAAATGGCTGATGCAAATGAAAGGTGAAAATCCTAAACTGTTGAGGTGGTCCATCTCCCTACAGGGAATGGACTTTATAGTGGAACACAGACCTGGGACTGCCCATGCCAATGCAGATGGCCTTTCCAGGTTCTTCCACTTAGAAAATGAAGACTCTCTTGGGAAAGGTTAGTCTCATCCTCTTTCGTTTGGGGGGGGGGGGGTTGTGTAAGGAAATGCCTCCTTGGCATGGTTGCCCCCTGACTTTTTGCCTTTGCTGATGCTATGTTTACAATTGAAAGTGTGCTGAGGCCTGCTAACCAGGCCCCAGCACCAGTGTTCTTTCCCTAACCTGTACTTTTGTATCCACAATTGGCAGACCCTGGCATCCAGATAAGTCCCTTGTAACTGGTACTTCTAGTACCAAGGGCCCTGATGCCAAGGAAGGTCTCTAAGGGCTGCAGCATGTCTTATGCCACCCTGGAGACCTCTCACTCAGCACAGACACACTGCTTGCCAGCTTGTGTGTGCTAGTGAGGACAAAACGAGTAAATCGACATGGCACTCCCCTCAGGGTGCCATGCCAGCCTCTCACTGCCTATGCAGTATAGGTAAGACACCCCTCTAGCAGGCCTTACAGCCCTAAGGCAGGGTGCACTATACCATAGGTGAGGGTACCAGTGCATGAGCATGGTACCCCTACAGTGTCTAAACAAAACCTTAGACATTGTAAGTGCAGGGTAGCCATAAGAGTATATGGCCTGGGAGTCTGTCAAACACGAACTCCACAGCACCATAATGGCTACACTGAAAACTGGGAAGTTTGGTATCAAACTTCTCAGCACAATAAATGCACACTGATGCCAGTGTACATTTTATTGCAAAATACACCCCAGAGGGCACCTTAGAGGTGCCCCCTGAAACTTAACCGACTGTCTGTGTAGGCTGACTAGTTCCAGCAGCCTGCCACACTAGAGACATGTTGCTGGCCCCATGGGGAGAGTGCCTTTGTCACTCTGAGGCCAGTAACAAAGCCTGCACTGGGTGGAGATGCTAACACCTCCCCCAGGCAGGAGCTGTGACACCTGGCGGTGAGCCTCAAAGGCTCACCCCTTTGTCACAGCCCAGCAGGGCACTCCAGCTTAGTGGAGTTGCCCGCCCCCTCCGGCCACGGCCCCCACTTTTGGCGGCAAGGCTGGAGGGAACAAAGAAAGCAACAAGGAGGAGTCACTGGCCAGTCAGGACAGCCCCTAAGGTGTCCTGAGCTGAGGTGACTCTAAGTTTTAGAAATCCTCCATCTTGCAGATGGAGGATTCCCCCAATAGGGTTAGGATTGTGACCCCCTCCCCTTGGGAGGAGGCACAAAGAGGGTGTACCCACCCTCAGGGCTAGTAGCCATTGGCTACTAACCCCCCAGACCTAAACACGCCCTTAAATTTAGTATTTAAGGGCTACCCTGAACCCGAGAAAATTAGATTCCTGCGACAACAAGAAGAAGGACTGCCCAGCTGAAAACCCCTGCAGAGGAAGACCAGAAGACAACAACTGCCTTGGCTCCAGAAACTCACCGCCCTGTCTCCTGCCTTCCAAAGAACTCTGCTCCAGCGACGCCTTCCAAAGGGACCAGCGACCTTTGACTCCTCTGAGGACTGCCCTGCTTCGAAAAAGACAAGAAACTCCCGAGGACAGCGGACCTGCTCCAAAAAGACTGCAACTTTGTTTCAAGAAGCAGCTTTAAAGAACCCTGCAACTCCCCGCAAGAAGCGTGAGACTTGCAACACTGCACCCGGCGACCCCGACTCGGCTGGTGGAGAACCAACACCTCAGGGAGGACCCCCGGACTACTCTAAGACTGCGAGTACCAAAACCTGTCCCCCCTGAGCCCCCACAGCGCCGCCTGCAGAGGGAATCCCGAGGCTTCCCCTGACCGCGACTCTCTGAAACCTAAGTCCCGACGCCAGGAAAAGACCCTGCACCCGCAGCCCCCAGGACCTGAAGGACCGGACTTTCACTGGAGAAGTGACCCCCAGGAGTCCCTCTCCCTTGCCCAAGTGGAGGTTTCCCAGAGGAAGCCCCCCCTTGCCTGCCTGCAGCGCTGAAGAGATCCGTTGATCTCTCATAGACTAACATTGCGAACCCGACGCTTGTTTCTACACTGCACCCGGCCGCCCCCGCGCTGCAGAGGGTGAAATTTCTGTGTGGGCTTGTGTCCCCCCCGGTGCCCTACAAAACCCCCCTGGTCTGCCCTCCGAAGACGCGGGTACTTACCTGCAAGCAGACCGGAACCGGGGCACCCCCTTCTCTCCATTCTAGCCTATGCGTTTTGGGCACCACTTTGAACTCTGCACCTGACCGGCCCTGAGCTGCTGGTGTGGTGACTTTGGGGTTGCTCTGAACCCCCAACGGTGGGCTACCTTGGACCAAGAACTGAACCCTGTAAGTGTCTTACTTACCTGGTAAAACTAACAAAAACTTACCTCCCCCAGGAACTGTGAAAATTGCACTGTGTCCACTTTTAAAGTAGCTATTTGTGAATAACTTGAAAAGTATACATGCAATTGAAATGATTCAAAGTTCCTAATGTACTTACCTGCAATACCTTTCAAACAAGATATTACATGTTAAATTTGAACCTGTGGTTCTTAAAATAAACTAAGAAAAGATATTTTTCTATAACAAAACCTATTGGCTGGATTTGTCTCTGAGTGTGTGTACCTCATTTATTGTCTATGTGTATGTACAACAAATGCTTAACACTACTCCTTGGATAAGCCTACTGCTCGACCACACTACCACAAAATAGAGCATTAGTATTATCTCTTTTTACCACTATTTTACCTCTAAGGGGAACCCTTGGACTCTGTGCATGCTATTCCTTACTTTGAAATAGCACATACAGAGCCAACTTCCTACATTGGTGGATCAGCGGTGGGGTACAAGACTTTGCATTTGCTGGACTACTCAGCCAATACCTGATCACACGACAAATTCCAAAATTGTCATTAGAAATTGATTTTTGTAATTTGAAAAGTTTTCTAAATTCTTAAAAGACCTGCTAGGGTCTTGTGTTAGATCCTGTTTAGCATTTCTTTTAGAGTTTAAAAGTTTGTAAAAGTTTGAATTAGATTCTAGAACCAGTTGTAGATTCTTAAAAAGTATTCCAACTTTTAGAAGCAAAATGTCTAGCACAGATGTGACTGTGGTGGAACTCGACACCACACCTTACCTCCATCTTAAGATGAGGGAGCTAAGGTCACTCTGTAAAATAAAGAAAATAACAATGGGCCCCAAACCTACCAAAATACAGCTCCAGGAGCTTTTGGCAGAGTTTGAAAAGGCCAACCCCTCTGAGGGTGGCAACTCAGAGGAAGAGGATAGTGACTTGGAGGAAAATTCCCCCCTACCAGTCCTATCTAGGGAGAACAGGGTCTCTCAAACCCTGACTCCAAAAATAATAGTCAGAGATGCTGGTTCCCTCACAGGAGAGACCAACACCTCTGAAATCACTGAGGATAACTCCAGTGAAGAGGACATCCAGTTAGCCAGGATGGCCAAAAGATTGGCTTTGGAAAGACAGATCCTAGCCATAGAGAGGGAAAGACAAGAGATGGGCCTAGGACCCATCAATGGTGGCAGCAACATAAATAGGGTCAGAGATTCTCCTGACATGTTGAAAATCCCTAAAGGGATTGTAACTAAATATGAAGATGGTGATGACATCACCAAATGGTTCACAGCTTTTGAGAGGGCTTGTGTAACCAGAAAAGTGAACAGATCTCACTGGGGTGCTCTCCTTTGGGAAATGTTCACAGGAAAGTGTAGGGATAGACTCCTCACACTCTCTGGACAAGATGCAGAATCTTATGACCTCATGAAGGGTACCCTGATTGAGGGCTTTGGATTCTCCACTGAGGAGTATAGGATTAGATTCAGGGGGGCTCAAAAATCCTCGAGCCAGACCTGGGTTGACTTTGTAGACTACTCAGTAAAAACACTAGATGGTTGGATTCAAGGCAGTGGTGTAAGTAATTATGATGGGCTGTACAATTTATGTGTGAAAGAACACCTGTTAAGTAATTGTTTCAATGATAAACTGCATCAGCATCTGGTAGACCTAGGACCAATTTCTCCCCAAGAATTGGGAAAGAAGGCGGACCATTGGGTCAAGACTAGGGTGTCCAAAATTTCCACAGGGGGTGACCAAAAGAAAGGGGTCACAAAACCTCCCCAGGGGAAAGGTGGTGAGACAGCCAAAAATAAAAATAGTCAAGAGTCTTCTAAAGGCCCCCAAAAACCTGCACAGGAGGGTGGGCCCAGAGCCTCCTCACAAAACAATCCTAGGTACAAGGGTAAAAACTTTGATCCCAAAAAGGCCTGGTGTCGAAACTGTAGTCAGTCTGGACACCAAACTGGAGACAAGGCCTGTCCCAAGAAAAGTTCCACTCCAAACTCCAATCCAGGTAACACTGGAATGGCTAGTCTCCAAGTGGGATCAACAGTGTGCCCAGAGCAAATCAGGGTCCACACTGAAGCTACTCTAGTCTCTGAGGGTGGGGTGGATTTAGCCACACTAGCTGCCTGGCCTCCTAACATGCAAAAATACAGGCAGCAGCTCTTTATTAATGGGACAAGTGTAGAGGGCCTGAGGGATACAGGTGCCAGTGTCACCATGGTGACAGAGAAACTGGTTTCCCCTGGCCAATACCTGACTGGAAAAACTTATACAGTCACCAATGCTGACAATCAAACTAAAGCACATCCCATGGCAATGGTAACTTTAGAATGGGGAGGGGTCAATGGCCTGAAACAGGTGGTGGTCTCCTCAAACATCCCAGTAGACTGTCTGCTTGGAAATGACCTGGAGTCCTCAGCATGGGCTGAGGTAGAACTAAAAACCCATGCAGCCATGCTGGGTATCCCTGAACTGGTGTGTGTAAAAACAAGAGCACAATGCAAGGCACAGGGTGAAAAAGTAGAGCTGGAGTCTGGAAAAATGGCCCAGCCTACCAAGAGAAAAGGAAAGTCAGTTGGGAAACCAACTGCAACACAGTCAGAAAAAGAGAACCTCTCTTCTCAGGAAGAAGTTCTACCCTCTGAGGGAACTGAGCCTTTGGAGCTTGAACCTTATCAGGTTGAGCTCTTAGGCCCAGGGGGACCCTCAAGGGAGGAGCTGTGTAAGGGACAAGAAACCTGTCCCTCTCTTGAAGGCCTTAGGCAGCAAGCTGCTGAAGAGTCCAAGGGCAAGAAAAATGGAACACATAGGGTCTATTGGGAAGATGGACTCCTGTACACTGAGGCCAGAGACCCCAAACCTGGTGCCACTAGGAGAGTGGTAGTGCCTCAGTCGTTCAGAGAGTTTATTCTGACCTTAGCCCATGATATTCCCCTTGCTGGGCATTTGGGACAAACCAAGACGTGGGAGAGGTTAGTCAACCACTTCTACTGGCCCAATATGTCCCAGAAGGTTAAGGAGTTTTGCCTCTCCTGCCCCACCTGTCAATCCAGTGGTAAGACAGGTGGGCACCCAAAGGCCCCCCTCATTCCACTTCCAGTGGTGGGGGTCCCCTTTGAAAGAGTGGGTGTGGACATAGTTGGTCCACTGGAACCTCCCACAGCCTCAGGAAATATGTACATCCTAGTAGTAGTGGATCATGCTACTAGGTATCCTGAAGCTATTCCCCTTAGGTCGACTACTGCCCCTGCAGTAGCCAAGGCCCTCATTGGTATCTTTACCAGAGTGGGTTTCCCTAAGGAGGTGGTGTCTGACAGAGGTACCAACTTCATGTCAGCATACCTAAAACACATGTGGAATGAGTGTGGAGTGACTTACAAATTCACTACACCATACCATCCACAAACTAATGGCTTAGTTGAGAGATTCAACAAGACATTAAAAGGCATGATCATGGGGCTCCCAGAAAAACTCAAAAGGAGATGGGATGTCCTCTTGCCATGTCTGCTTTTTGCTTACAGAGAGGTGCCACAGAAGGGAGTAGGATTCTCACCCTTTGAACTTCTGTTTGGTCACCCTGTAAGGGGACCACTTGCTCTTGTTAAAGAAGGCTGGGAGAGACCTCTTCATGAGCCTAAACAAGACATAGTGGACTATGTACTTGGCCTTCGCTCTAGAATGGCAGAGTACATGGAAAAGGCAACCAAAAACCTTGAGGCCAGCCAACAGCTCCAGAAGTTTTGGTATGACCAAAAGGCTGCAATGGTTGAGTTCCAACCAGGGCAGAAAGTCTGGGTTCTGGAGCCTGTGGCTCCCAGGGCACTCCAGGACAAATGGAGTGGCCCTTACCCAGTGCTAGAAAGGAAGAGTCAGGTCACCTACTTGGTGGACCTGGGCACAAGCAGGAGCCCCAAGAGGGTGATCCATGTGAACCGCCTTAAGCTCTTCCATGACAGGGCTGATGTGAATCTGTTGATGGTAACAGATGAGGATCAGGAGGCAGAGAGTGAACCTCTCCCTGATCTTCTGTCTTCAGACCCAAAAGATGGCTCAGTAGATGGAGTGATCTACTCAGACACCCTCTCTGGCCAACAGCAAGCTGATTGTAGGAGAGTCCTACAACAGTTTCCTGAACTCTTCTCCTTAACCCCTGGTCAGACACACCTGTGTACCCATGATGTGGACACAGGAGACAGCATGCCTGTCAAAAACAAAATCTTTAGACAGTCTGACCATGTTAAGGAAAGCATCAAGGTGGAAGTCCACAAGATGCTGGAATTGGGAGTAATTGAGCGCTCTGACAGCCCCTGGGCTAGCCCAGTGGTCTTAGTCCCCAAACCTCACACCAAAGATGGAAAGAAAGAGATGAGGTTTTGTGTGGACTACAGAGGGCTCAATTCTGTCACCAAGACAGATGCTCACCCAATTCCTAGAGCTGATGAGCTCATAGATAAATTAGGTGCTGCCAAATTCTTAAGTACCTTTGACTTGACAGCAGGGTACTGGCAAATAAAAATGGCACCTGGAGCAAAAGAGAAAACAGCATTCTCCACACCTGATGGGCATTATCAGTTTACTGTTATGCCCTTTGGTTTAAAGAATGCCCCTGCCACCTTCCAAAGGTTGGTGAATCAAGTCCTTGCTGGCTTGGAGTCCTTTAGCACAGCTTATCTTGATGATATTGCTGTCTTTAGCTCCACCTGGCAGGATCACCTGGTCCACCTGAAGAAGGTTTTGAAGGCTCTGCAATCTGCAGGCCTCTCTATCAAGGCATCCAAATGCCAGATAGGGCAGGGAACTGTGGTTTACTTGGGACACCTTGTAGGTGGAGGCCAAGTTCAGCCACTCCAACCCAAGATCCAGACTATTCTGGACTGGGTAGCTCCAAAAACCCAGACTCAAGTCAGGGCATTCCTTGGCTTGACTGGGTATTACAGGAGGTTTGTGAAGGGATATGGATCCATTGTGACAGCCCTCACTGAACTCACCTCCAAGAAAATGCCCAAGAAAGTGAACTGGACTGTGGAATGCCAACAGGCCTTTGACACCCTGAAACAAGCAATGTGCTCAGCACCAGTTCTAAAAGCTCCAGATTATTCTAAGCAGTTCATTGTGCAGACAGATGCCTCTGAACATGGGATAGGGGCAGTTTTGTCCCAAACAAATGATGATGGCCTTGACCAGCCTGTTGCTTTCATTAGCAGGAGGTTACTCCCCAGGGAGCAGCGTTGGAGTGCCATTGAGAGGGAGGCCTTTGCTGTGGTTTGGTCCCTGAAGAAGCTGAGACCATACCTCTTTGGGACTCACTTCCTAGTTCAAACTGACCACAGACCTCTCAAATGGCTGATGCAAATGAAAGGTGAAAATCCTAAACTGTTGAGGTGGTCCATCTCCCTACAGGGAATGGACTTTGTAGGAAGTTGGCTCTGTATGTGCTATTTCAAAGTAAGGAATAGCATGCACAGAGTCCAAGGGTTCCCCTTAGAGGAAATAATAGTGGTAAAAAGAGATAATACTAATGCTCTATTTTGTGGTAGTGTGGTCGAGCAGTAGGCTTATCCAAGGAGTAGTGTTAAGCATTTGTTGTACATACACATAGACAATAAATGAGGTACACACACTCAGAGACAAATCCAGCCAATAGGTTTTTATATAGAAAAATATCTTTTCTTAGTTTATTTTAAGAACCACAGGTTCAAATTCTACATGTAATAGCTCATTCGAAAGGTATTGCAGGTAAGTACTTTAGGAACTTCAAATCATCAAAATTGCATGTATACTTTTCAAGTTATTCACAAATAGCTGTTTTAAAAGTGGACACTTAGTGCAATTTTCACAGTTCCTAGGGGAGGTAAGTATTTGTTAGTTTTACCAGGTAAGTAAGACACTTACAGGGTTCAATTCTTGGTCCAAGGTAGCCCACCGTTGGGGGTTCAGAGCAACCCCAAAGTCACCACACCAGCAGCTCAGGGCCGGTCAGGTGCAGAGTTCAAAGTGGTGCCCAAAACACATAGGCTAGAATGGAGAGAAGGGGGTGCCCCGGTTCCGGTCTGCTTGCAGGTAAGTACCCGCGTCTTCGGAGGGCAGACCAGGGGGGTTTTGTAGGGCACCGGGGGGGACACAAGTCCACACAGAAATTTCACCCTCAGCGGCGCGGGGGCGGCCGGGTGCAGTGTAGAAACAAGCGTCGGGTTCGCAATGTTAGTCTATGAGAGATCTCGGGATCTCTTCAGCGCTGCAGGCAGGCAAGGGGGGGGTTCCTCGGGGAAACCTCCACTTGGGCAAGGGAGAGGGACTCCTGGGGGTCACTTCTCCAGTGAAAGTCCGGTCCTTCAGGTCCTGGGGGCTGCGGGTGCAGGGTCTCTCCCAGGCGTCGGGACTTTAGGTTCAAAGAGTCGCGGTCAGGGGAAGCCTCGGGATTCCCTCTGCAGGCGGCGCTGTGGGGGCTCAGGGGGGACAGGTTTTGGTACTCACAGTATCAGAGTAGTCCTGGGGTCCCTCCTGAGGTGTCGGGTCTCCACCAGCCGAGTCGGGGTCGCCGGGTGCAGTGTTGCAAGTCTCACGCTTCTTGCGGGGAGCTTGCAGGGTTCTTTCAAGGCTGCTGGAAACAAAGTTGCAGCCTTTCTTGGAGCAGGTCCGCTGTCCTCAGGAGTTTCTTGTCTTTTCGAAGCAGGGGCAGTCCTCAGAGGATGTCGAGGTCGCTGGTCCCTTTGGAAGGCGTCGCTGGAGCAGGATCTTTGGAAGGCAGGAGACAGGCCGGTGAGTTTCTGGAGCCAAGGCAGTTGTCGTCTTCTGGTCTTCCTCTGCAGGGGTTTTCAGCTAGGCAGTCCTTCTTCTTGTAGTTTGCAGGAATCTAATTTTCTAGGGTCCAGGGTAGCCCTTAAATACTAAATTTAAGGGCGTGTTTAGGTCTGGGGGGTTAGTAGCCAATGGCTACTAGCCCTGAGGGTGGGTACACCCTCTTTGTGTCTCCTCCCAAGGGGAGGGGGTCACAATCCTAACCCTATTGGGGGAATCCTCCATCTGCAAGATGGAGGATTTCTAAAAGTTAGAGTCACCTCAGCTCAGGACACCTTAGGGGCTGTCCTGACTGGCCAGTGACTCCTCCTTGTTATTCTCATTATTTTCTCCGGCCTTGCCGCCAAAAGTGGGGGCCGGGCCGGAGGGGGCGGGCAACTCCACTAGCTGGAGTGTCCTGCGGTGCTGTGACAAAGGGGTGAGCCTTTGAGGCTCACCGCCAGGTGTTACAGCTCCTGCCTGGGGGAGGTGTTAGCATCTCCACCCAGTGCAGGCTTTGTTACTGGCCTCAGAGTGACAAAGGCACTCTCCCCATGGGGCCAGCAACATGTCTCTAGTGTGGCAGGCTGCTGGAACTAGTCAGCCTACACAGATAGTCGGTTAAGTTTCAGGGGGCACCTCTAAGGTGCCCTCTGTGGTGTATTTTACAATAAAATGTACACTGGCATCAGTGTGCATTTATTGTGCTGAGAAGTTTGATACCAAACTTCCCAGTTTTCAGTGTAGCCATTATGGTGCTGTGGAGTTCGTGTTTGACAGACTCCCAGACCATATACTCTTATGGCTACCCTGCACTTACAATGTCTAAGGTTTTGTTTAGACACTGTAGGGGTACCATGCTCATGCACTGGTACCCTCACCTATGGTATAGTGCACCCTGCCTTAGGGCTGTAAGGCCTGCTAGAGGGGTGTCTTACCTATACTGCATAGGCAGTGAGAGGCTGGCATGGCACCCTGAGGGGAGTGCCATGTCGACTTACTCGTTTTGTCCTCACTAGCACACACAAGCTGGCAAGCAGTGTGTTTGAGCTGAGTGAGAGGTCTCCAGGGTGGCATAAGACATGCTGCAGCCCTTAGAGACCTTCCTTGGCATCAGGGCCCTTGGTACTAGAAGTACCAGTTACAAGGGACTTATCTGGATGCCAGGGTCTGCCAATTGTGGATACAAAAGTACAGGTTAGGGAAAGAACACTGGTGCTGGGGCCTGGTTAGCAGGCCTCAGCACACTTTCAATTGTAAACATAGCATCAGCAAAGGCAAAAAGTCAGGGGGCAACCATGCCAAGGAGGCATTTCCTTACACAACCCCCCCCCCAAACGAAAGAGGATGAGACTAACCTTTCCCAAGAGAGTCTTCATTTTCTAAGTGGAAGAACCTGGAAAGGCCATCTGCATTGGCATGGGCAGTCCCAGGTCTGTGTTCCACTATAAAGTCCATTCCCTGTAGGGAGATGGACCACCTCAACAGTTTAGGATTTTCACCTTTCATTTGCATCAGCCATTTGAGAGGTCTGTGGTCAGTTTGAACTAGGAAGTGAGTCCCAAAGAGGTATGGTCTCAGCTTCTTCAGGGACCAAACCACAGCAAAGGCCTCCCTCTCAATGGCACTCCAACGCTGCTCCCTGGGGAGTAACCTCCTGCTAACGAAAGCAACAGGCTGGTCAAGGCCATCATCATTTGTTTGGGACAGAACTGCCCCTATCCCATGTTCAGAGGCATCAGTCTGCACAATGAACTGCTTAGAATAATCTGGAGCTTTGAGAACTGGTGCTGAGCACATTGCTTGTTTCAGGGTGTCAAAGGCCTGTTGGCAGTCCACAGTCCAGTTTACTTTCTTGGGCATTTTCTTGGAGGTGAGTTCAGTGAGGGCTGTCACAATGGATCCATATCCCTTCACAAACCTCCTGTAATACCCAGTCAAGCCAAGGAATGCCCTGACTTGAGTCTGGGTTTTTGGAGCTACCCAGTCCAGAATAGTCTGGATCTTGGGTTGGAGTGGCTGAACTTGGCCTCCACCTACAAGGTGTCCCAAGTAAACCACAGTTCCCTGCCCTATCTGGCATTTGGATGCCTTGATAGAGAGGCCTGCCGATTGCAGAGCCTTCAAAACCTTCCTCAGGTGGACCAGGTGATCCTGCCAGGTGGAGCTAAAGACAGCAATATCATCAAGATAAGCTGTGCTAAAGGACTCCAAGCCAGCAAGGACTTGATTCACCAACCTTTGGAAGGTGGCAGGGGCATTCTTTAAACCAAAGGGCATAACAGTAAACTGATAATGCCCATCAGGTGTGGAGAATGCTGTCTTTTCTTTTGCTCCAGGTGCCATTTTTATTTGCCAGTACCCTGCTGTCAAGTCAAAGGTACTTAGAAATTTGGCAGCACCTAATTTATCAATGAGCTCATCAGCTCTTGGAATTGGATGGGCATCTGTCTTGGTGACAGAATTGAGCCCTCTGTAGTCCACACAAAACCTCATCTCTTTCTTTCCATCTTTGGTGTGAGGTTTGGGGACTAAGACCACTGGGCTAGCCCAGGGGCTGTCAGAGCGCTCAATTACTCCCAATTCCAGCATCTTGTGGACTTCCACCTTGATGCTTTCCTTAACATGGTCAGACTGTCTGAAGATTTTGTTTTTGACAGGCAGGCTGTCTCCTGTGTCCACATCATGGGTACACAGGTGTGTCTGACCAGGGGTTAAGGAGAAGAGTTCAGGAAACTGTTGTAGGACTCTCCTACAATCAGCTTGCTGTTGGCCAGAGAGGGTGTCTGAGTAGATCACTCCATCTACTGTACCATCTTTTGGGTCTGATGACAGAAGATCAGGGAGAGGTTCACTCTCTGCCTCCTGATCCTCATCTGTTACCATCAACAGATTGACATCAGCCCTGTCGTGGAAGAGCTTAAGGCGGTTTACATGGATCACCCTTTTGGGGCTCCTGCTTGTGCCCAGGTCCACCAAGTAGGTGACCTGACTCTTCCTCTCTAGTACTGGGTAAGGGCCACTCCATTTGTCCTGGAGTGCCCTGGGAGCCACAGGCTCCAGAACCCAGACTTTCTGCCCTGGTTGGAACTCAACCAGTGCAGCCTTTTGGTCATACCAAAACTTCTGGAGCGGTTGGCTGGCCTCAAGGTTTTTGGTTGCCTTTTCCATGTACTCTGCCATTCTAGAGCGAAGGCCAAGTACATAGTCCACTATGTCCTGTTTAGGCTCATGGAGAGGTCTCTCCCAGCCTTCTTTAACAAGGGCAAGTGGTCCCCTTACAGGATGACCAAACAGAAGTTCAAAGGGTGAGAACCCTACTCCCTTCTGTGGTACCTCCCTGTAAGCGAAAAGCAGACATGGCAGGAGGACATCCCATCTCCTTTTGAGTTTTTCTGGGAGCCCCATGATCATGCCTTTTAATGTCTTGTTGAATCTCTCAACTAAGCCATTAGTTTGTGGATGGTAGGGTGTAGTGAATTTATAAGTCACTCCACACTCATTCCACATGTGCTTTAGGTATGCTGACATGAAGTTGGTACCTCTGTCAGACACCACCTCCTTAGGGAAACCCACTCTGGTAAAGATACCAATGAGGGCCTTGGCTACTGCAGGGGCAGTAGTCGACCTAAGGGGAATAGCTTCAGGATACCTGGTAGCATGATCCACTACTACCAGGATATACATATTTCCTGAGGCTGTGGGAGGTTCTAGTGGACCAACTATGTCCACACCCACTCTTTCAAAGGGCACCCCCACCACTGGAAGTGGAATGAGGGGGGCCTTTGGATGCCCACCTGTCTTACCACTGGCTTGACAGGTGGGGCAGGAGAGGCAAAACTCCTTAACCATGTTGGACATATTGGGCCAGTAGAAGTGGTTGACTAACCTCTCCCACGTCTTGGTTTGTCCCAAATGTCCAGCAAGGGGAATGTCATGGGCCAATGTTAGGATGAACTCTCTGAACAGCTGAGGCACTACCACTCTCCTAGTGGCACCAGGTTTGGGGTCTCTGGCCTCAGTGTACAGGAGCCCATCTTCCCAATAGACCCTATGTGTTCCATTTTTCTTGCCTTTGGACTCTTCAGCAGCTTGCTGCCTAAGGCCTTCAAGAGAGGGACAGGTTTCTTGTCCCTTACACAGCTCTTCCCTTGAGGGTCCCCCTGGGCCTAAGAGCTCAACCTGATAAGGTTCAAGCTCCAAAGGCTCAGTTCCCTCAGAGGGCAGAACTTCTTCCTGAGAAGAGAGGTTCCCTTTCTTTTGCTGTGTTGCAGTTGGTTTCCCAACTGACTTTCCTGTTCTCTTGGTAGGCTGGGCCATTTTTCCAGACTCCAGCTCTACTTTTTCACCCTGTGCCTTGCACTGTGCTCTTGTTTTCACACACACCAGTTCAGGGATACCCAGCATTGCTGCATGGGTTTTTAGCTCTACCTCAGCCCATGCTGAGGACTCCAGGTCATTTCCAAGCAGACAGTCCACTGGGATATTTGAGGAGACCACCACCTGTTTCAGGCCATTGACCCCTCCCCATTCTAAAGTAACCATTGCCATGGGATGTACTTTTCTCTGATTGTCAGCGTTGGTGACTGTGTAAGTTTTTCCAGTCAGGTATTGGCCAGGGGAAACCAGTTTCTCTGTCACCATGGTGACACTGGCACCTGTATCCCTCAGGCCCTCTATTCTAGTCTGTAAAGAAATGGCTCCCTGTTGCAGTTACCCCCCACTTTTTGCCTGATACTGATGCTGACTTGACTGAGAAGTGTGCTGGGACCCTGCTAACCAGGCCCCAGCACCAGTGTTCCTTCACCTAAAATGTACCATTGTTTCCACAATTGGCACACCCTGGCATCCAGATAAGTCCCTGGTAACTGGTACCTCTGGTACCAAGGGCCCTGATGCCAGGGAAGGTCTCTAAGGGCTGTAGCATGTATTATGCCACCCTAGAGACCCCTCACTCAGCACAGACACACTGCTTACAAGCCTGTGTGTGCTGGTGAGAACAACATGAGTAAGTCGACATGGCACTCCCCTCAGGGTGCCATGCCAGCCTCTCACTGCCTATGCAGTATAGGTAAGACACCCCTCTAGCAGGCCTTACAGCCCTAAGGCAGGGTGCACTATACCATAGGTGAGGGTACCAGTGCATGAGCACTGTGCCCCTACAGTGTCTAAGCAAAACCTTAGACATTGTAAGTGCAGGGTAGCCATAAGAGTATATGGTCTGGGAGTCTGTTTTACACGAACTCCACAGCACCATAATGGCTACACTGGAAACTGGGAAGTTTGGTATCAAACTTCTCAGCACAATAAATGCACACTGATGCCAGTGTACATTTTATTGTAAAATACACCACAGAGGGCACCTTAGAGGTGCCCCCTGAAACTTAACCGACTGTCTGTGTAGGCTGACTAGTTCCAGCAGCCTGCCACACCAGAGACATGTTGCTGGCCCCATGGGGAGGGTGCCTTTGTCACTCTGAGGCCAGTAACAAAGCCTGCACTGGGTGGAGATGCTAACACCTCCCCCAGGCAGGAGCTGTGACACCTGGCGGTGAGCCTCAAAGGCTCACCCCTTTGTCACAGCCCAGCAGGGCACTCCAGCTTAGTGGAGTTGCCCGCCCCCTCCGGCCACGGCCCCCACTTTTGGCGGCAAGGCTGGAGGGAACAAAGCAAGCAACAAGGAGGAGTCACTGGCCAGTCAGGACAGCCCCTAAGGTGTCCTGAACTGAGGTGACTCTGACTTTTAGAAATCCTCCATCTTGCAGATGGAGGATTCCCCCAATAGGGTTAGGATTGTGACCCCCTCCCCTTGGGAGGAGGCACAAAGAGGGTGTACCCACCCTCAGGGCTAGTAGCCATTGGCTACTAACCCCCCAGACCTAAACACGCCCTTAAATTTAGTATTTAAGGGCTACCCTGAACCCTAGAAAATTAGATTCCTGCAACTACAAGAAGAAGGACTGCCCAGCTGAAAACCCCTGCAGCGGAAGACCAGAAGACGACAACTGCCTTGGCTCCAGAAACTCACCGGCCTGTCTCCTGCCTTCCAAAGATCCTGCTCCAGCGACGCCTTCCAAAGGGACCAGCGACCTCGACATCCTCTGAGGACTGCCCCTGCTTCGAAAAGACAAGAAACTCCCGAGGACAGCGGACCTGCTCCAAGAAAAGCTGCAACTTTGTTTCCAGCAGCTTTAAAGAACCCTGCAAGCTCCCCGCAAGAAGCGTGAGACTTGCAACACTGCACCCGGCGACCCCGACTCGGCTGGTGGAGATCCGACGCCTCAGGAGGGACCCCAGGACTACTCTGATACTGTGAGTACCAAAACCTGTCCCCCCTGAGCCCCCACAGCGCCGCCTGCAGAGGGAATCCCGAGGCTTCCCCTGACCGCGACTCTTTGAACCTAAAGTCCCGACGCCTGGGAGAGACCCTGCACCCGCAGCCCCCAGGACCTGAAGGACCGGACTTTCACTGGAGAAGTGACCCCCAGGAGTCCCTCTCCCTTGCCCAAGTGGAGGTTTCCCCGAGGAACCCCCCCCTTGCCTGCCTGCAGCGCTGAAGAGATCCCGAGATCTCTCATAGACTAACATTGCGAACCCGACGCTTGTTTCTACACTGCACCCGGCCGCCCCCGCGCCGCTTAGGGTGAAATTTCTGTGTGGACTTGTGTCCCCCCCGGTGCCCTACAAAACCCCCCTGGTCTGCCCTCCGAAGACGCGGGTACTTACCTGCAAGCAGACCGGAACCGGGGCACCCCCTTCTCTCCATTCTAGCCTATGTGTTTTGGGCACCACTTTGAACTCTGCACCTGACCGGCCCTGAGCTGCTGGTGTGGTGACTTTGGGGTTGCTCTGAACCCCCAACGGTGGGCTACCTTGGACCAAGAACTGAACCCTGTAAGTGTCTTACTTACCTGGTAAAACTAACAAATACTTACCTCCCCTAGGAACTGTGAAAATTGCACTAAGTGTCCACTTTTAAAACAGCTATTTGTGAATAACTTGAAAAGTATACATGCAATTTTGATGATTTGAAGTTCCTAAAGTACTTACCTGCAATACCTTTCGAATGAGATATTACATGTAGAATTTGAACCTGTGGTTCTTAAAATAAACTAAGAAAAGATATTTTTCTATATAAAAACCTATTGGCTGGATTTGTCTCTGAGTGTGTGTACCTCATTTATTGTCTAGGTGTATGTACAACAAATGCTTAACACTACTCCTTGGATAAGCCTACTGCTCGACCACACTACCACAAAATAGAGCATTAGTATTATCTATTTTTACCACTATTTTACCTCTAAGGGGAACCCTTGGACTCTGTGCATGCTATTCCTTACTTTGAAATAGCACATACAGAGCCAACTTCCTACATTGGTGGATCAGCGGTGGGGTACAAGACTTTGCATTTGCTGGACTACTCAGCCAATACCTGATCACACGACAAATTCCAAAATTGTCATTAGAAATTGATTTTTGCAATTTGAAAAGTTTTCTAAATTCTTAAAAGACCTGCTAGGGCCTTGTGTTAGATCCTGTTTAGCATTTCTTTTAGAGTTTAAAAGTTTGTAAAAGTTTGAATTAGATTCTAGAACCAGTTGTAGATTCTTAAAAAGTATTCCAACTTTTAGAAGCAAAATGTCTAGCACAGATGTGACTGTGGTGGAACTCGACACCACACCTTACCTCCATCTTAAGATGAGGGAGCTAAGGTCACTCTGTAAAATAAAGAAAATAACAATGGGCCCCAAACCTACCAAAATACAGCTCCAGGAGCTTTTGGCAGAGTTTGAAAAGGCCAACCCCTCTGAGGGTGGCAACTCAGAGGAAGAGGATAGTGACTTGGAGGACAATTCCCCCCTACCAGTCCTATCTAGGGAGAACAGGGTCCCTCAAACCCTGACTCCAAAAATAATAGTCAGAGATGCTGGTTCCCTCACAGGAGAGACCAACACCTCTGAAATCACTGAGGATAACCCCAGTGAAGAGGACATCCAGTTAGCCAGGATGGCCAAAAGATTGGCTTTGGAAAAGCAGCTCCTAGCCATAGAAAGGGAAAGAAAAGAGATGGGCCTAGGTCCCATCAATGGTGGCAGCAACTTAAATAGGGTCAGAGATTCTCCTGACATCCTAAAAATCCCCAAAGGGATTGTAACAAAATATGAAAATGGTGATGACATCACCAAATGGTTCACAGCTTTTGAGAGGGCTTGTGTAACCAGAAAAGTAAACAGATCTCACTGGGGTGCTCTCCTTTGGGAAATGTTCACTGGAAAGTGTAGGGATAGACTCCTCACACTCTCTGGAAAAGATGCAGAATCTTATGACCTCATGAAGGGTACCCTGATTGAGGGCTTTGGATTCTCCACTGAGGAGTATAGAATTAGATTCAGGGGGGCTCAAAAAACCTCGAGCCAGACCTGGGTTGATTTTGTAGACTACTCAGTAAAAACACTAGATGGTTGGTTAACTGGAAATGAAGTGTGTGACTATGTTGGGCTTTATAATTTGTTTATGAAAGAACACATTTTAAGTAACTGCTTCAATGAAAAGTTGCATCAGTATCTGGTAGACCTAGGTCCAATTTCTCCCCAAGAATTGGGAAAGAAGGCAGACCACTGGGTCAAGACTAGGGTAACCAAAACTTCCACTGGGGGTGACCAAAAGAAAGGGGTTACAAAAACTCCCCAGGAAAAAGTGGGTAACACTAGAAACCAAGAAAAAGAGTCCTCTGTAGGCCCCCAAAAACCAGAACAGGTGGGTGGGCCCCAGGACACAACCCAAAACAAAGGTGGGTACCAGGGTAAGAACTGGGATGCCACTAAGGCATGGTGCCACAACTGTAAACAGTCTGGGCACCACACCAAGGACACTTCTTGTCCCAAAAACAAACCCCAGAACAAAATTCCAGGGGTAACCAGTGTAGCCATGGGAGATGACTCCTCAGATGAGGAGATCTTCATAGCCTTCAACTGGAAACAGGGCCCAACAGGTGAGTTGGAGATTCCAGAGGGAAGTAGACACTTCCACCACCTACTGGTGAATGGAATCCCAACCACTGCCCTGAGAGACACTTGTGCCAGTCACACTATTGTGCATGACAGGCTGGTGCTCTCAAACCAGTACATCCCAGGTGAGACTGCCAGGGTAAGAGTTAGCCTAGACAGGGTCACTAAGAGGCCTGTGGCTTTAGTACCCATAGAAGTGGGTGGCACTCTTAGCTGGAGAAGGGTAGTAGTCAGTACAGACCTCCCCCTTGATTGTCTCCTTGGAAATGACTACCCAGAGGTTAGTCAGAGCCCAAGAGAGGAACTGGTCCAGTGCCAGTCCTCTCCCAAGGATTCTGGAAGTCCTGCCTCTGCAGTAAATGCAAGCAGGCCCCAGAAGAAGAAGAAAAGAAAACAGAGTAGGAAGGGTGGACAACCTTTAGCCAAGGTTACAGCAAGCCAAGGAGATTCTG